>NC_089680.1:32757166-33057580 GCF_037042795.1 Molothrus aeneus
GCAAACTACTAGAGCTGAATAATGAGTAGAATTCAGTCAATTCACTTTCAGGGTTTGGTTTGGTTTCGGTTTTTTTGTGTGAACCATGTTATTTGAAGAAAATTACTTCTTAATTACCTGTGGGATTGCAGTCTCCCAGAAGAATGGTTTCCACTACTTTAACTTTAATTTAGAAACCAAACTCTCTGCATTTCATATCAGAAAGACAGAACATCATTACATCACAGTGCCATGGAGTAAAATCAGCAAAGGCAACAACTGTTGGTTGTTGCTGATCAGGAGATATGGACCACTCATAATGCTTTATTATTGTGTACTTGAGAAACCAGAGTTCTGAACATTCTAGATATTTTATTTCAACATGTTCACACAGCTCTAGCTTCATTTGCCAAATGGCTTAAGAGCTGATTAAAAAATTCTTATATTCTAGTTCATTGCTGATTTGTGCCAACTCAATTCATTATAGACAAAACTTGATGGTTGTTTGGTGTTACTGTGAAATACTCTTAAACTCAAAAAGATAACACATTAAGTACACATTTTTGACAGACAAAATAGTTGTGTTTATGTGTGCCTCCCCCTAAACTCTACCCATGTTTGCCAGAACAAGGCTGACACTATTGATTTCCCATTTCCAGGGGTCTGCCTGCTACAATGTGACAGAAAATCAACATGACACAATTATGTTTAATCAAATGACTTGTTCAGGTGCAGACTGAATGCTGTTTGCACATTTAGAGACATCCTGAAATGGCTTAGAGGGAAGCAGCTTTGGCTGTTTACTTGATCAATCAGATTTTACTCTGTTCTTCTTGAGGCTTACACTATCTGGACAGGATTCTTGACCTGAAGGGTAGGGAGAGTAATTGAAACAGTCCATCAGGGAGCCATGGCAGGGTGACTGCAATCCCAGGGAACATCACGCTATGTTGCCTCCACAGAATACAGAAAGCAAAAGTGTGGATTGTAACACTGCCAGGAGGTACAAATAAAGGCTGTATCTGGGAAAGAGGGTTTAGTGAATTAGACCTGCCTTCAGCAGGTTTAGATGTTTAAAAGCTAAGTGAGGTTAAGTATCCCAACATGGCACTTCATCCACCCAATTTCAGGTGCTTCTCTAGGAAGAAAAGCATCAGGCACTACTGAAACCCTTCAGGTGTTATTTTTTGACCTCATTGTCACATGGATGTGGGAGAATTTGCTCAACCAGAGAACCCAGGCCACAACATCCTCCAAGAGAATTACTACCTTAATTACTACCTATTAATTAATTAATTAATTACTACCTATCACTAAAGAAGGGAAAAATCTTTAGCAATCTTAATTCATTTGACAAAACCAAGACACTTATAAAGTATCATATAAGTAAAACAGCATGGATCTTTTGCCTTGGACTTGAAACTAAGTTTTTAACTTCACGTAAAAATTAAAAGCTTCTCGTCCTTGGTTCATTGGTCTTGCAGGGATGTAAAATGATCCCTCAAAGAATATATATATCTTACATGCATGCATACATACATACACACACACAAATAGATCTTATGAATTCCAGATAAATTCTAGAAAAAATAACTTGGTCGAAAGCTATTTTTTGTCTAAGTTATTAATTTAAACATGAAATATTCCTTTAAAAATACATTATGTTAGTATTCTTTTAACATAGAGAGTTTTCTAAACTGCTATTCTCTTTTGTGTTAAACTTTAGCTTTTATATATGCATTCTTTCAAAAAGTGGACAGAGGTAATCCATTTGATTGAATCCTATCAATAAATATCTAAAACCAGCAAGTGGCTTCATCAACATGATCTCTTTGCACCACACAGACAACTGTATATTGGCTCTGAACTGGTGAAGTTAAAAGGCACAACAAAGGCACATGTGTGCCTGAGAATGAAAAATATTCCAGGGACAGAAGTGCTCTTATAACTCCATCCTATCCTCCCTGTTTTGTGTAACTGCTGGAGAAGCCTGTACGAGCTCAAGGTACAGTTGTCAATTCTGAAGATTTACTCTGGCATCAGAAAGGTAGCAAAGGAACAGGAGCTGCATTCACATCTCCTGAATTCACACACTATTTCTGCCTACTCTTAAGCCAAGCAGAATTTGATATAGCAGCACTTCTACCTCACATTTTCCATTAGAATAAAATCATAACTGAAGCCAGCTCTCATTGCTTTACCTCATTGGAAGTCCATATGGGTTTCATTAACACCATCTAAGCACTTTATAAATGGCAAAGCCCATGGATGAAAGAATCCATGTCATGTGTTTCAGGGGAATCCACAGCTGACATTTCACCAAGACTCAAAGTGGAAATGTTTCATGACTGAAGATGTTTGGCATCTTGTAACTCTGGTGCAGTTTACACTTTACATTCAGATGCAGTGTAAATTGCCCTCTCATATATCTAATACATCCCTTATCATTTAGCATATATTTAATACTATCCCCATCAATGACATCACAAATAAAATTAAAGACTGGCTCTTAAGCTTAAATACTTGCAGAAGATGGTGCTAGTCATCCCTTTTCTGTTTTCAGAATATATCTCTTGTGCAAGAAGAGAAGGTAGATAGGAAGGGAGTAATACAGCAAATTCTAAAAAGAATATAAAAATCCATAGACTAAATCGGTCACTTCATCTTTAACATAAGGTATTAAAGGATGAAGTTCCATTTATTTATTTTCTGATTGGAAGTTCGAGAAAAATGAGTTCTACACTTTTTCAAGAATAGGAATTAATTAGTCTTTCCTTAATATTGTCATTATAGTTGTTTGTTTATCATAATGTCTACTGGATGGCAGTGAAACAATAAAAGCACAGTACACATAACTTCAGGAACAGATATCTATTTATATATGCAGCTTCTCATAGGAGATGTGCACATACCTCATGATCCCCCACTACACCTCAAATAACACAGGAGGCAGAGTAACTTGTTGATATCAGTAAAAAATATCCAAACTGATATATCCATCCAATGGAGCTTCACTTTTGTTAAAAAGTGTATTCAGCTACAGGCTTTCATCTTATCCCCTCTCTCTTTTAAAAAAAGCCTTCTTCAAGTATTCTACTGGGTTTGGCCCCAGTGCCCAAAAAGTGTAACATACATCCTCTCTCAGAATAAATCAGGCAGATAAGGAACAGCAACACAGGGAAGTTTCAAAAGAACATGGGAGCAGGTCAAACAGACATAATACCTGGTGCAGGGTAGAGGGGCCAAGTGACTTGGAAATGTAAACACCCTACAGGTGAAAAGAGCTTCTAACTGAAAGATTCAGGGTTGTTTTATTTGTTTTATCATAGAATCACAAAATGGTATGGTTTGGTTTAGAAGAGACCTTATTGACCACCTATCTACAACCTGTCTGCCATAAGCAGGGTCATCTTCCACTAGACTAGGTTGCTCAGACCCCCGTCCAACCTGTCCTTGAACACTTTCAGGGATGGGACATCCATGACTTCTCCAGACAGCCTGTTCCAGTGTAGCACCACCCTCATTCTAAAACATCTGGGTGAAGATGGATATAAAATGAACAGCTGGAGATGTTTCCTCATTAAAACATAAATATTCAAGAAAGTATGGCCTAAGGGAAGCAGGTTTATATAGACTTTAAAGGAGTAAGCTTTAAAGCTGTATTTTGAAACTACGTTGTTGCTACGAGTTGGAACATATTTTAATATAAAAAGCTGACAAAAAGCCAAGTTTTCTCTTGCTGAAGTTTTTTTAAACATGATTTGAGCTTGTGGAATTTGAACTCAAAACTATTTAGCAACACTTGAATTTCCTTCACTAAGGGGTATGACAGGGGCATTCTTCCATGACTACTGACTGTAAGTTGCACAAGTGCATCTGATTTTACTAAAAAAATCAAAGTTAACATGAAGTGAACCTTGGGATGAGTAAAATACACAAGAATTGAAATGCAATAGCGATGGATATTGTTCTGCACAAATCTTCAATTCTCTTCAATGTTTTTTTCTCTAAAACTGTATAACCTTTTCAATAAATTCTATGTGGATGGAAATATGTACCCTGAAACCCAAGACCAGATTATTCTTGCACTTCACAGAAACACGTCATAATGACAGAGTCAATTTAGAGACAGAAAACAGTAAATTAACAAGTCTGGAAATGTTTCTTTAGCATTTGCCTACCCACATAGATGGTTGCATAAGTGTTGTATTTTGTGTTGGCACAGGCAAGGGGACTTGAAACAAAGCAGCTACACAACAGCTACTAGGAGTCTTCATTTTCTAACATAGACTTCTGAATGACTTCTGGGGCATGAGACAGGGTACTGAAGAGGTCTCTTTGCTGAGGCAAAGCATGTGTGTGTGCAGACGGGTGTAAACTGTGTGATACTCTTACCTGCAGAACCAACTGCCATAGAAAAATCGCATTACAAATAGTCCAAATTTCAGGTTCTAAAGAAAGCCCCCAGCTTTCTTATCAATAATTAATTCTAGGCTGAATTTACAGGCATGGGTGGTTCATGTTACATTGGTCTTGAAATACTTCCATGTAACTCCTTTCCTAGCCAATGAAGAGGAGACTGTGATGTTTGAGTGATCAGACCTGGTGAAAAACGTGTTTGTCCTGCAAAACATCCCCTCTGTCTTTCTTTTTAAAAGGGCTTCTGATTTCAAGATCAAGACTTTTGGAAAACCCATTGAGACCCAAGTGATCAACAACCACGTGGTTGTTATGGTTTTTTCTTCCCTGGCAACTTCAGGTATTATTGGCTTTCTGGTTTTGTTCCTTTAATGGGAGGCTGAAAAATTCTAAGTATACAGTGAACTTTCCAATGCAAAGAAAGCATGACATTTGTTTCAAAGTGCTAAGTCTTTCCACAGATGAGTTTCAAATGAAAAGCAATTCTACAAAATGACTGTTTCCTCTCAAAGCTTTTTGTTCGTTTGTTTTCTTGGGGAATAGTGTGTTGAGACCTGCAGCATTTTTTTGGTGCATCTGTTCTCTTTTATATTAACAACAATTTTCAGTCTTGAAAAAAAATTTTAAAAGACATCCAAAAGAAATCTCTAATATATTATGGACAGGACTTTGGTCTACTTCATGGTGCCTCAGGGAAGTTCAATTTGTAGTTTATAAAATTATAAAATGACAGAATGCTAAGAGTTGGAGGGAACCTTAAAGATCATTTAGTTGCAAACCCCCACGCCATGGGCAGGGATACATCCCATTAGACCAGGTTGCTTAAGGCCTTGTCCAACCTGGCTCTGAACACAGCCAAGGTTGGGACATCAATCTCCTTGGGCAACCTGAGCTCCAGTACCTCACCAGATTCAAAGGAAATATTTTTTTTCTAATATCTAACTTAATTTCATGTCTTTCAATTTGTACCAATTACTCCTTGTCCTAGCACTACAAATCCTGATGAAGAGCCCCTCTCTGACTTCCCTGTAGGCTCCTTCAGATACTGAAAGGTTGTTTTGAGGTCTCCACACAACCTTCTCTTCTCCAGGTTCAACAGCCGCAACTTTCTCAGTATGTCTTCATAGAGAAGGTGCTCCAGTCCCCTTAATCCTAATCCTTATACACCTAATCCCTTCTTACTGATTGAAAGGTTTCCCATAATGACATGAAACAATATCAAAAACAGTGATGGAAGGAGGAGTAAAGACATGAGGTATCAACTGTCTACATAAGATCTTCTAAAACTACAGTTTTAATGTTTTTTGAAAAGATGGTGGCATGCTTAAGCTTACAACTCAAAATCCATCCAATTTTAAAAATTATATGTACAAATTATACTATGTACAAACCTCACAGACACTGCTTACAAATTTAAACAAGTATTCACTCTGGTATCAAAATGCACAATAGAAAAAGTTTGTTATTCAAGTAAGTTACTTGGAAAATCTAGAATAAAGAACTATCTCCTCTACTACTGCCTAAAAATGACAAAAACAGGTGATTTCATGCTTAAGAGTAGACTCCTAAAATGAATTCCTGCAGTTCAAAAATTGTATTTGTGAGAATATTAACAAAAGTAATGATTGTTAAATAATGGGTGCAACACAGAAACCCAACCCGAGCTACTCGCCCTACCGAATCAGACTTAGCGTTAAGCATCACATATCCCAATTCACAAAGCCAGTGTTTACAGTTGCTGAAGTATTAGCAATCTTAAATGTCATCCATACTTTGAATAGGTTGAACCCAATGCATTTACTTCAAAAATAGAATTTCATTCCTTAAGCAAGTTCATTTTCTTTTGGTTTTAACTGTTTTTTGGGGGTTTTTTTCTTATGTATGTGATTAAAGGAAGGAAAATCACACAGCAAAAGTAGTATGGTTTTGGCTTGTTTTGTTGTCTTGGTTTTTTTTAAATACAAATTGCATAAGAATTATATTCCTCCTCTAAGAATGTACTTGACAGGTATGTTTCAAGAGTGCTTTGTTGTCCCTGAAGATGGTATTTATATAATCTAATTTCAGACACCCAGCTCATATAATTTACATCATTCTCTAGGAGTTCTTACTAAATAAACCTCAGGAAGTAAGCAATTCACGTACCCTAAATAAGAACATGCCTATGTGCACAAGGGAGATGTGAAATTACTCTCCTAAGCGTTAGATTATTTTTGCTTTCACCCATTTCCCAAGCTATTAAAATTAGCTCTTTTAGTTCCAGAGTTTCTTACTTTTGAAGACTTAAGCCACACATACAACATGGACATTCTTCCTCTCTACCTCTCCTTCCATTACTAGAAATATCTTATTTAAATGGTTTGCTATGTATTTCAAAGATATCTTAAAGAATCACCAGAAACTGACAAAATTAGGGAAGTCAGACATAAAAAGAATAATTACACAAACACAATGTGAGACCTTCCTTTCAAACTACTAATTTCTTAGAAGGAACTTTTATTTTGAAGGAGACTCTATATGAGCTAGATTCCAGCAGCTTAGGCAGAAGTGCAGGAGTTTGGGAAGCAGCAGGAATTGGGTCAGGAAAGGAGGGGATAGCACCAGGCTCACGCCAGCAAAGCACAAGAGGCTGGAAGAACAGTACAGCTGGCCTTCACAATATCAGAAAATGCTAGTTGAGGGCAAGTCAGATCTAGTCTAAGTTTCTATATTAACCAGTTCTTTGCTTACACCCTCAGCTGGAACATATCACCTCTTAGTTTCTTCTCTGAATGTGACACAAGAAATAATCTTGTTCAACAGAGCAATTGAATTTTGCAGAATTCCTCTAGTGTGCCCTAAAATGTTACAGTTCACTATAGTACTGTGCAATGTGAAGAAGTTGCTGCCTTTTATGTTATACAGAAACCTTTCAAAAATGCCTGATTTACCCTTTTCCATTCCAGAAAGCTTTCAAAACCCAGGTGCATAAAGTTTAGAGCAGCTTGACTTCATCTCATAGCTGTTCTTTACGCAGGAGCTTTGATTAGAGAGCTTGTGAGCATCCTCACAACAATAAATAATCCTCTGATCAGGTTAAATCGCATTCAAACCCAAGTATTTTTAAAAAAGCAATATGCGCCCCTGGACTACCTGATAAGGAAGCATAACTCTATAATAAACATCTAAATTCTAGGATTTGAGTTTAAATTCAAATTACAAAATACCCCAATAATTATTAACTCAAAGATTTTCCTTAAAGACAAGTTAGCAGTTCTGCCTGATTCACAAAGTACCTGTACTATAACACAACTACAATATTTAAGCTTGTAGAAGTGAATACTTTCAATACACACAGTGAAAAAATCTACTGAAGAGATTTCTAGGTACAACTTTTAATGAAAACTCAGAGAAAGAGCATGACCTAGCAGCAAGACTTTTTGGTTCTTTGTTGTACAGCATTGGATTTACATGCAGCATTATTAAATGGTAACCTATCTAGACAATAACATATCTAAGATATAAGCATCATTCGAATTAAGTCCATTTTCACTAAGGCAATGAGTCAAAATTCCCTATTAAAAACTTGAATACAAAAATATGAGTTTTAACGAACAAGCAACAAACACACACATTATATATTATCTGATTAAAACATTATGCAATAGAAATTCCAAGTTTACGTGTTACAAAATAAAATGAGGTAACAGGTACAAGTCATGGTCAACAGGAAATTGAAAAGTTTCGAAGTTTGTCCCAGAAGAATCCTCTTACATTTCCTTTCTGAAAATGTGTTTTATCGGCTTCTTAAGGTGTCAAAAATGGAATAAAGCTTGTTATAAGCAAATGTATTCCCTTCAAGAGTGAAAGAGCAAATTCAAGTTATCAAAAAGCAGCACTTGCAAAGTTCACCAAATACACTATTCAGCCTTAAAATATAATTCAGATATTAAAACTGAATAGTTTTAATAGAAGTTTAATCCTCATGGTGCATAGTAGACAATTGCTGGTCATGTGAAAGCTTTAAAAGTCAGTCACATCTGTAGTGGTCAAAATTTTTTAGCAACTTAGCAACTTTTTTTTTCTCCAAACCCCAATTTATAATCAACAGTTTTCAGTTGGAGAAAAAGACCAAAAAATCACAACTTGAAGAATGTGGAAAATATTTTTAAACAGGAAATATATCTGAGGAAACTAAATTTTACTTAAGAAATATATATATAGAACAAAAATAGAAATATGTATATAGAACAAAAATATGTATATTTTTTAGTCTTGAATTAAATGTTAGATTTGATTACCTAGATTTTGCTAGAAAAAAAGTCTTCTTGGACTAGCTATTGTTCAGAAAAGGACTGCTAAATGTCATGGACAAGACTTTTAAAAATTCTGATGCCATTCCTTAAGCTACATTTTACCTCATTTGTTCTGGCAACATTTACCCATGACAGCAGTGCTTAGTGTGTAGAATATTATAGGATGTGGGAGTTCACAGTAATATTACTTCATTGTTCAACATTAACCAACATACATAGCTTAAAAAATGCAAGATATTTAATTACAAGAGTTTATCTTTGGTGCACGACTTGTAACTGTTTAGTACACTTATCTCTCAAGCAGTTGATCTGAATTACACTCCTTGTGAAGAGCATTAGGGCTTTCCAGATTAGAATTAAATTGAAGCAACTAGACTTCAGTACTGTAATGCTCAAGGGGAATTAATGGAATTTTAGACATATTCTGGAGAATGTCAATTTCAATTCTTACAACTATTTACTGAAATAATAAGACATTTGAGTTCTAGTAAAACTCTGGTGACTCGAGTAATGCTGATTTTGGGGGTCAGAAAATAACTATAAATACAAAAGTAGTCCATACTCATGCAGCTGAAATAAAAGATCTCAGCTACTTATGCTAAGATCTACAAGACAGGAGAAAACATATATGGCCAAAAAAGACATGCTATAACAAAATCCAACTCAACATTTTTCAGGTGTGCAGATTGAAAATGACAAGCAGGAGGATAAAAACTAAAGCATGACCTTCACACCTGTAATTGTTGACCTTTTCCACTCCTATCAGACCTCCAATTCATATAAGGACCTGAAACCCCTTACTTGAATCACTGTTTTGACAGTGGCCCCCTTCAAACCTTTACTCCTCCCCTCCTCTGTCACAGACACACCTGGCTCTGCTGTGTTTGACAACCTTCTTGGCAGCCACAGCTCCCACCTGGCCAGCCACCACTGCCACACAGAGCTGCTCACATCATCTTAGCTGCCCACGAAGCTACAGCACTTGCCCCATGACTGCATGGGCTCCTTCTGTGCCTCCCCACACCTGCTTCTGTGTCCTCCAACACACACTGAGGACCACATTTTTTCATTCTTCACACAGTAAGTATATAGTGTTAATGCCAGAGCATAATGGAGCTTTCCCATTTATTGAATAAATGAACTTGCTATGGTAGTGTTATTTCAGAACAGTGTAAACCAGCCTGGGTGACTCTCACATGCCCTACAGCTAAACTCACTGCAGGGAAATCCACAATGCCTTTTCTTGTGAAAAGCACCTAGAGATTGATCAGCAGTTTCTGGACTAAAGGCAAATCAGTGAAAAGAAATTCCACAAACAAGACAACACTCAAACACCCTTGCAGCATTACCTTCCTCACCCAGAAGTGCTGACTAAACTTTACCTTTGCTGAAATGTAGAATGCAGAAGGAAAAGGCCCAGGATCAGCAGAAGTTACCAGGGTGGACAAGGAAAGGGCTCAGTTCAGCCATCTTCTCCATCACACACGGAATGCCACATACACACCACATCATCAGAAAGGCAGGCAACAAGCAAAAGCACAGTTCTTTCCTGACACATGAGAAGCCCAGGGAGTCTCCAATAATTGGGACATAAGGTTTTAATTTTTTTTTCCTTGTAAGTCAGGGCAAGCAGACTGTCTGCAGAGAGCACTGTTCTAGACAGCACAAGCAGCTAGGTGTATCTACCTAGTTGCTAAGTTATTATTATGAAAACCCTCTACAAAAACATGCCCATTTAACCAGGATTAACACAATCCTGGAGGCTTCACTTTCCATCTCCTTTGTGCATTGTTTCATGCAAATTTATTTATTTATTTATTTATTTATTTATTTATTTATTTATTTATTTATTTATTTATTTATAATAAATAAATAAAAATAATAATAAATTTATAACAAAATTCTTACCTATTCCAAAAATTTAATTTATTTCAAAGAGGTATATAAACTTGGGTTTTCTTCAGTAATATTTCATTAACAAACTTGAAGCTACCATTAGCAGGACAAATCACTGGTCTTTTGAGAATGAACAAGAAGTAAATCTCAAAATGCAGAGTTATTGTTGGAAGATTAATTCTAGCTACTGATATCTAACAGGACAAAAACCTAAAACTACGCACTCACACTGCATACATTAAGTAGATAGAAAAATGCAATGCATGTAAAAGTTTTGTAAACTCTACTCTATATCATTAAAAATGACAACAGGATTTCAAAAGTGTCTTCAGTAATGCCCAACGGAGACCAAACTTAGTTACTACATTGGCATACCAGAAAACATATTTACATATGCAGAACCAGAGGGGACATCATCAAACTACCATTTTTTTAAAAGAAGAAACCACACTTTTCATGTGCGGGCTTTATCACAATGCCTTTTCACAAAAATATTGATAGAAAATTTTGATACTCAAACAGTTTAAACAAACTTGTTACAGAGCACTGATAGATCTGCAACATTTGTAATACTCCTTCACCATGCACATAACATTCCCACAATGCACCATTTCTTCTGAAACGTATAATACATGCACTGGTGACAGTATAAAAATATTACATGCACTGGTGACAGTATAAAAATAAAAAAATAGTGTAAGAGGGTTTTTCTCATTTGAAAAATGCAATTTTTTTCCCCAGATCCTTAACAGTATTATTCTCTTACAAAAACTGAGATGTTCTGCACAATTTTGGTTTCACTTGTGCTCACTTTGAATTGCATAACATATCTGAAATATTAATATTCCCCAAAATTTGATCAAGAGCTCTTAAACTCTACTTAGGCTGAATTACACAACGCTTAAAAAATAAATGTAGTATTTCTAGATGTGTTCTAACTTTATTAAGTATTTCACTTACTCTCCATGGTCCCAATAAATTATGTGTTTTATTGAGAGCAACTTGTTTACAATTACTTCTAATAGGCAAGATGTATCCATTGTAATTCGTCACTTGCATAATTAAATAAAAAGTCCTACCTTTCTCAAAGAACAGAGCACGGTATTCCTAGTGCAAAAAACAAGAATTCAGTCTAAAGCAGAGCTACACTTCTCTTGTATTTCGAAAAAAAGTTGAAAAATTTTACAACTGTCAGAGAACCGTGCAATTAAAGCCTGCTTTAAACATGATAATCCAAAAATGCTGTAAGAGTCCCTTTTCTTCCAAGAACTTGTCAATGAAAGGTTGACATTGAGTCCCATCAGCCACTCAAAGAATGTGTACAAAAATAATTTAATTGGAATATTCTATGAAGCAGGTAATTTTACTAAGAGCTCAGACATTGACATATTGATTCCTGTTAAAGGGACACCTACACTAACCACTGTTCAAGGGCTGATTAAACTATAATGTTCCCCCAAATTTTATTCCAAGAGATTTTCTCATTTTTTTTTTAAATTAGAAAAAATATTACAAATCCAAAAGTGAGTCCGCTTTTGGGGTGAGAGGTGGGTTTGCTTTGTTTCTCCAAACAACATGGGAGAAGGTCCCTTTAAAAGGAAGGAGATAGGTATCACTTAATCAGGATGTGGGAATGGAATCTGTACCTATGGGTAAATGGCAATGCGTTCTGTGTTGGTTCAGCCCTTGGTTCTGAGTTCTGCGTCACTTCTGGCATCGCTCGCTCGTCATCTGTCCCGTTAATGCTCTCCGGAGTTAAAGGAGACTGAATATCCCCTCCAGCTGATTCCTTAAGTGAAAAAAACAACATACTGAAATTACAAACTAACCTGCCCAGAAAGGTTATGTACATAAATGCGCTAACATTCATTCTTAAACAATACACAAACTTTAGTTAGTATTAATATGGTGTTCAGATTTCCAGCATCCCTCATGGTCCCATTTCATCACGTGTATTTAATACAGAAGTATATTACCAAAAGATTCACATTATCTTACACAAAACACAAGTGGCATATGAATTCTTTGCAAGGTCCAATCTTTCACTTACTACAGACCTCTCTCTTACCTGGAATTACATTCCACCCTCATTTTGATACATAGTGGGTGACTCTTGACACTTAGAATTCTTGTCTCATACTTTACATTCTAATGCAGTGAAACAAATTCTGGTATTTGTTTCAAAATCTAGCTTTTGTGCTGTTTATTAACCAAAGTGAACAGTGGGAGGGCCATTTGTAGTGTGTTCCCAGTTTCATCTATAAGCCATCTGTAAAGAACACTTGTTCACCAAAGTACAAGCAAAAATTTTCATAGGCATGTTAGCCTGGCCTGGCTCTTGCTGATCATGCTATTATCTGCAAAGTAGAATACTCCAGCTACAGCCAGATGTACACATAGCTATGGCTATGCAATTGAACACCTGGAGAACTTAATGGTTGCCTCCCAGCAGAAGGCACTGCTGTGGTTTTCATTACCTCTCATCACACCAGCATGTACATTTGTGTGTACATTTAAGTATGAAAAAGAAGAGAATTGATAATATAAAGAGGCAAAAAAATTATTCTACACAAATGGCATGGTTTTGTCTCCTACTACTATTATTATTGTTATTATTATCATCATCCAATAGGATAGAACAGTTTCCATTGACAATAAATGAAAGACTTTTTGGATCTAAACGTTTTTCTTCTATTTTTTTCTTTTTCTCATAATGTAGTTTCTCATTATGTATTATAAAAATTTACATACCACAGTTTAAAATATCTGAATAGCTTTAAGATAAATAAGTATCTTCAAGATAAAATTACTGCAACACTACTACTAGATACATAAAATCAGAATGTACTTATTAAAATGTTTTAAATGTGAGTGCAAAAAAATTATTTCAATAGAAGGAAAAAAATTACAATTTCCATCTAGGCTTTTTTTTCATTAAAGTACTTCCATAGACTTCTAATATGAATGAAATGCAAGTAACAAAAATTAAGGCAGAAAAACATCCCAGTCTATGTAATAGCTAAAGGTTCATTTAGGCCTGCAAATTCAGGAACAAAAGAAACATCAGTTTTTAATGTGTTTCTCCTCCACAAAAACTACAGGTTAATCAGTGCTTCCACACATTCACAACCACCCCTGCCTGATAAGCAATTTTTTTGCAGACAACTCTAATGGAGCTGACTATGAACAAAGCACCAAATATAATAGAAAAAGCCACTTTCATTGAAAAGATTTTTCACAAATGTTTACAAATAATATTTCCCATTTTATATTAATTAGAGGAGTAAAAGTATTTTAGAAACATTTTGTGACGTGCATCTGTAATTAAGTTTTTACTGTATACCATTATAACTTCACATATCCACTCCAGATTTTACAAAATTGGACATGACATTGTGATATTTAGTATTTAATTTAAACATAATAGTGGGGTATCCATCAAAAGACATCTTATACTTCAACATCTTTTAAAAAACCCACAGAAGTGAGGGTTGCATCTTTTCTGCACTTACAGAAGAGTCCTTAAAGTAAAACAAGTAGACATTACAGCACAAATCAAACCACCTTTTAGTGATAATAATAAGGGACAGAAAAAATAGAAGTTATTGGCTCTAAAATAATGAACAAAAAACCCCCAAATCCAGCATGTTTAGATATTGAGTATTGTACTGTTATCTCAGTAAGGATTCCATACACCTTCTTGGCTCAGCTATTCTTCGTAGTGCTTCTCTGCACTGGCTGGCAGTGGCATAAGTCTACCAGCTACTGCCACCCAGACATGTATGAAACATTTGTTGCAGTATTTGTTGCAAAAATTCATATAATATCCCAGATCTTTTTCACCAAGCTCTAACTGAATTTTGTATTTCTACAGAAAAAAAAGACATAATAATAATGGATATTATTAGAATCACGGACAAGACTGTGATTTTAAATAATTTACCCACCCCATAATTTCAGAAACCGAAAAAGGACTTAATCTGAAATGACTAGGGTCAAAAAAAACTATCAGAGCACAGTCATCCTTAGAAGAAAAGGACTGAGGTTCAGATGCCAACTGATTGGGGTGAAACCTCTCAAGACTGATAGGGTGCAACTGCAAACTCTATAAACTGCTCTATTTTGTTCTGCACTTACATCTAATTAAGGTTACTTTAAGTTAAAAGAAAGGGGTGCAGGTAGGTAGACACAATTGTAAGGCTATTGCTTCATGCAGCTCAGTGAACTCCAGATCTAAATGTAAGTGCATGGGGAAGCTAGTAACTGAGAAATGGGTGGTTTGCCACTGCGAGATCCATGAGTTTTATGACAAAAGCAAAATGATTTCCTGTATTACAAGATAGATCTGGGAAATAGGAGGTGGCAAAGCAGGGGACCCAGTAATTCAGTTTTATGTAAACATAGTAAGAGGACTGCAAGTTTTTATTACCTAAGGCTCAGTTAAATGGACAGATGGTATAGCTATGTGTATAGGTGGTCTTAGAAGTCCCGAAATAGACAACGTCTTTCTAGACCAAAGCCTCCAGACATACCAGATATAGCTAAATTGTGTACTATTATATGAATCTGTTTTCATACAGATGGCTTTAAAGTACAGGTTCTCTGACACAGAAATAATATGCTACTCTTCATCTCGAGAAAGCCCAGGGTACTCAATGGGACTTATATTTAAAAAAGCAGCACCTCTCTTCTAATTTGGTGGTCCAGGCCACTGTCTTTCTCTGAACAAGTAAAGTTCTCTTTATAGTTAAGGTAAATGGTGATTTTATCTATTATCTGATATTCTGGAAAATTAAAGTAAAGCCTGCTGGTAGGCAGGCAGAGAAAGGGGGTATCAAAGAAACAAGGAGAATGAAGAGTTTAAAATTAGCACCAGCATTGCTTAGGGGACAAGGCACTCCTGCTATAAAGTAACTGCGAATTAGGCTATGTATGCTTTTCTTTCTACCATGTGTTTCCCATGCACTAAAAAAAATCTGAAGAACATATTCCATCAAATGAAACAAAATATCAAAAAAACACATGGAACTTCTACTTCCTGGCCATTGAGGCCCTTTATACGAGCAATACTTTGCTAAAGCACATAACACCTGACAGAATCAACTTAATTTCAGTGGACTTAAGGCAAAATTGCTCTGAAATTTTAACATGGCTAGAGTCTGCTAAATATTTGAACTACAAATACATACCAAATTTCTGAGATATTTTTGCTGCTATCTCTTGATTTCTATTTCTCTGCAGTTTCCCAAGTTTTTGCACAGCATTCAGAATTGAAACTCACACGTAGCAGAGATATTTTCAGGCTTGCATCAAACAATAGTGAACAGCAAATGTCTTGTGCAGTGTCTTGTTACATTAGTTGTAGAGATATTTCACAAAGATTCAATCTGTAAGGGCATACTGAGGTAGAAAAGTGTACTTTTACTCTTTTACAATTCTGTAGTAGAGAGGGTGGGAAATGTACCATATTCAGTACTTGCACCACATCCAGTACTTGCAGTAACTGATAAATACAAAGGACATTTTTTAAAGCTGTACCAAGAGAAATAAAACATTCTATTTAAGTCTGATGTTTATATTTTCCAGTTTTGATATGCAGTATTTTCCTACTTATTACTAATTTAACACACTAATTTAAGATATCTGCATGTCCAAGACTGCAGAGGGACTGATCCTTTTAGATACCTGAGTTATCATTACAGAGCTCATAAACCTCCCAATGTCATTCCTGCCAATGCCACCAAAGCTCCCCTGAAAAAGCCAGGTTCCTGCAAGACATTTACTGACCATTAAAAATATCTCCTTCCTCTTACACTCTCACCCTCTGCAATGGATCACTATGCAAAAGGGGAAGAACAGCTAGAACATGATTCAGAAAGACAGCAATTCAATTGTTTGCCTTGCATCCACCTTTTAGCAGATGATGAAAATGAGACCTGGTGCTCTTTCAAATGTCTCTATGGTCCCAACTTTCCTCCCTACTACCAAGCACCCATCCTCCTCCCAGTTATAAATCTGACTGAATGAGCCCAGTACCACAGAACTGCTGGAGTTTGTCATGATGCCATTGCTTCTTATCTGTTCTAAACTCTGAAGTTCTTGATTTGATTCCCTTCTCTCTACGGAACTAGCATGTGAAAACTACTATGCTCATGTGTCAGCACTTGCACTAACTGAATAACTCAGAATAATACACTAGCTTATCAACACAGTGAAAAGCAAAGAGAAGAAAAGTAAGGCCTGAATAGGAAATTATGCTTAAGTGTGCCATAATGAAATTGCAGCCCACAATAGGCATTATAGAATCACTCTGAGTAACATTTCTGTAACTGCCTACAGCATAAAATGTTAGGTTTCAACTGTAAAAAGAAATCTGTTCAGGAAAATGAACAAAATTAATAGCTCACTCAGTTTAAGAGAAAGCTTTAACCCTGATGAGTTGCAAGAAGAAAGCATCTTATCTCTGAGCGAATAGCTCAAATTTACGACCAAACCATGTAATAAGTCACTCCACGTGACAGTGTCAGATTTAACTTCTGAGTCCAAAATATTAATCAATGTGTCAAAAGAGAAGCATAATAATTTTTTTGCCTATAACATCAAGTAACTAGAGGCCTGGGTGAAGCACTTCACTGTTTCTAAAGTCAAATGTGTATTTTTGATAAGTGTATAATATTGAAATACATACTTCCATTGTCTCTGTGGAATTTATCAAAAATTTAGAGACAGTAAAGTAAACTTACAGAAATCCCTGCCTTATTTTTCTTCCATTTCATTGGAGTAAGAAGTTTCCCATTAACAGCAAAAGCCAGCCTAGCATTTGGGCAAAATGCTTACAGGGAAAACAACATGATGCTTGTTCATTGTGTATGTTCTGATTTCCACTGACTTCTCTTAGTAGGACACCAGATGTAGCTTTCTACTAGCAATAAAACTATTTCTGCAGCACACTGCAAACTGCCTGCCATCCTTACGCCATCAAAGAGCAGGAGACTATTACAATAAAAAGCACTGAAGATAGACTGATTCAATGAAAAGACTACCCAGAAAAAAGGTTCCATCTACTCAACTCAGGAATCCCTGCTGTAGTTTTAAAGTTGTTGCATTCTCCAAGAGAAGGAATTGTATTTGTCTTCACTACTTCTTAAAACAAAGCAAATAGCTAACTGAGTCAAAAATCTTGGGCAGGGGGATTACAAGAGAGATGGGGCATAAAAGCCTCAAGAAGTTTCTTTTTTCAAAGCAAATTCTATGTATTCATAATTAATTATAGCAATAACTAATGTAAATGTGAATATAGTAACTGACCCTCTGTGCCTAGATTAACTCAGTTAGTGTTTTTATGAACTCTTACTATACATCACAGCTAACTGTAACAAAACTCCAGAACCAGCCTGTGAATCTATCATCTTCCTTCAATGCATCTCACAAGAGAAAACTACACCGTAGGAAGTAAGTAAAAAATGGTTTGCTGTTTCAACCTCTATTTTTGGTGCAGTGATTGTTCTATAAAAGTTATTTACAGTGCATCACCTGAAGTTTTGTGGATACAATAGGAAATAGTGCAAAAAGTGTTTAGTATAGTTCATTTACATAAACATGTTTATTCATTTTCTTGGGAAAACTGAAATAAAGGAAAAGGAATAAAAAACACACACAATTTTGTGAACAAGTCCCCTTGATTTCCTTGCAGTATATGTTAAATGTATTTTTAAGACTTCTTGACACTCTTGCTGACCAATGAGAGGATTCACAATAACTGAGAAATTGCCCCTTAATTTTTAATGCATATGTATGTAAAGAACAATAACAGTAAGTAGCACAGGCAAGAAGTATGATGCTTGAATCAGGCAATAAGACTCACTTGAGAGGGTGTACTTGTTAGCTCCATCTTTTCGTGGGATTTTTCCTTTGCTATTCGCGCAGCTTCTTTGAACTCCTGAAATTTTTCAGCAAACTGAAGGTACATATGTTTAAAGAATAAAAAAAAGAAAAGAGAGAAAGGGTAGGCGTGAAATAATACATTGCATGCTGAACAGAATGCTGTACTGTGCATTTCACAATGTCAAATTCTGTCAGTAATTTAAAAAATTTTTCTCCTTATTAGATACTCATTTAAATGAGTTACACAGTGACATACCTTTCAGGCACTTAATACACACTCTTTATATGTCAGGAAAATGACAATGCAATGAAGCATGATCTGTTGCTGGTAGTTTTAAGAAACTCACCTCAGAGATGGCTAATAATAGGGACAAACTGCCTTGCATAGCTGCTTTCAGATTCAGGTTTTACCCTCCTCAAACAATAAATAATCTTCTTCTGAAGCCTAATGTGGTCACCATGAGCTAGGAAAGCTTTCAATGTACTTTGTTCTTTCATGACTGAAATAATACTGCCTTCTTCCCAAATGTTAACTGCATTTATAATTTCAAGAGCTAATCAGAGAAGAAACAGTGGAAATACTGTGTTCATCTCTAGAGCGTTCATTGACATCAATCAAGTTAAAGAACAAATTCACTGAATTAGAACTGCCTATACTGAACACTAAATCATGAAATTGCATATGGAACTGCCATAGTAGGCTTTATTCCTATGCTACATGCACCTCTTCCAGAAAATAGCTAAAGCAGCAATTTAGAAATATATGCCCTCTTAAACCTGAAAGATTAAATTAATTTGTTAAGAATAGGGCCTGGTTTCTCTGGCTGGAAAAAAAAATTGGCTTCACAGTTCTCACCTTGCCACTACACTAATTGCTAGAGTGGCCACAAATTTGTTTTTGTGTCCTACTTCTTTTATGCAGACCATTATCTTAATATGATCAGCTTAAGAGTGAAATGATTCTGCAAAAATATCAGAAGGTTCTTCAGCAGCTTCTAAATCTCTTTGGCAGCAGCATATGAAGAAATTGTTTTGCACTCAGTGTATATGCAAAGTACAAAGGCGACCTTTTGCGTGGCACAACCTCACCAATTATTTTCAATCAGAATTTCACTTACTACACAAGACCTAAAAACCTTATCGTCTTTAGACCTTTTTCTGGCAGGCTACTAGTATCTGAGGACTTTAATTTCTCTCTACTTGTATCCTGTATTTCATTTGTTACATTATTTGAAAGCTTATTTTTCCTGAAAGTTTAACCCACCATCAAAAAAAACAGATGATGAAATTGGCAACAGATGATGAAACAGGTCACCAGAACAGGATACTACTTTTTTAAGACTTGCGCCTAAACCTCAAATCTCATGGGTAACCTATTATTTAAATCAATCTTAAGACCAGAGAATTATTAAATGGTAAATATGATTCTGAGGTTTGAAATAAATGGCTGAAGACAAAGGCAGTAATTACGACAGCCACAGAAACGTTTTTAAAAAAAAATCATAGATCAATAGACAGCATTCTAAGAAAGAGCCAAAAAGCCCCATTTGGTGGAGATTTTCACAAATTTTCTAGAATTCTTTGACACAGTCAGGTGATGAATAATAGCTATCTCTTGATAAAATTCCTGAATAACAAAGATGAGTCTCATGGTATGAAAGAAGTTTTCTGGAAGATCACATTTTTAAGGAAAGGATGAAAAATTGTGCATGGAGACTACATAAGGCTGCTGCCAGTATCCATGGTGGCACTTTCCATTTAGCATATTCTTTAAGCTTTATGGAATAAATCAGGTCAGCTAACTCAAGAAGCTAAGACAGCGTACCCTAAAAGGATATTTCTTATACATCAGGATACTATCAAAAGCATAGACATATTCTGAATGAGAAAGTAGTCTCAATTGTTCCTGAAAGTGAGAGGACATTGTGTTTCTCCTACTGCAGCAGCAAGAGGGACTCTGCTAACAAATTGTGGTCCTGTGAATATCCTTCAACACAGGTACCTTTCAAGTATCACCGACATCTGATGGAGCAGTCTTGAGATGAATTTGTGGTCTAACATTGATAAAAGGCCTAGTGAACTATTTAACTGATTTCCTCTATACTGTTTGTATGTGAAGTTGATTAGAGTGCCATTACTTTTCCATCAGACAGTCTCACTTCACTAATTTCTATTCAGAATAATTGTACAGAAAAGAGGTTGCTATTGTTGCACCAACCCTAGCAATCAGTTCAGAAGGACAGGGGCATGTGAAAGAGAAACAAATAGTACAGAAGTCAAACGTGTACTGTAAGACATGCAGAAAATTATGTGAGACTAAATAGTTTACTTTATCTGCTGGGATTATTTGCATCATTAAACTGTGGAAATTGGTCACAGACTAGAACAACTTCTTTTGTGGTTGCAGGCTGCCTTTTGCTCTCTGGAACTTAAAACACTTACAATCCGTAAAGTGCTAGCTGTATCAGAGTGCTCTGGTAAACCTGGCTATGATGCACAGAAGTGGGGGTAAGTAATCTGAGGGAAAGACAAAACAAGAAAGAGAATATAGACACGATTTCTCTAAAGTTACAGGGCAGATTTAATTTGGGTCTTCTGATTCCCAATCAAACATACCTACCAGCTCCAGTGGCTGAACAGCTTCTAATCTAAAGAAAAGTTTTCTTTCCCCATCAGTATGTTTATAATATTTAAATAACACAAAAAGCTAAATC
Source organism: Molothrus aeneus (assembly GCF_037042795.1). NCBI lineage: Eukaryota > Metazoa > Chordata > Aves > Passeriformes > Icteridae > Molothrus > Molothrus aeneus. Next base: position 32,778,354 of record NC_089680.1, read on the forward strand.
TTTAGGAATTTTAGTAGTAGCAACAATTGGCAATTGTAATCCACATGAATATCAGTTAAATAATTAAGATATAATACAACAGGAACAGTATGCTGAAAAGGGCTCATAGATTCACCATTATCTTCAGAAAAGGTCTGTGATTCAGGATTTTTCTTAATAAATTTGTTTATTGTCCATAAAACAGCAATCTGAGTTAAACAAAAATCCACTCTGAAAAAAAGAAATTAAGAAAAAATGTCTACCGTAGCCTTTCAGATTAAATTTTCAACAGCAATATAGAGCTTTATGTCAAAGGAGTATTTAAAAGTCCTAGACATCTGTTTGATGGCAGCGAAAAGAATGGGATTGAGAGAAGTGTAATTAAGAAGGTGATGGAGGGCAAAAGAAGAGCTGAGGATGAAGATTAAAAAAACCCAACGTATTTCCACTGGCAAGGATAACCTAGAGCTTGAAGTCAGGCAAACAGAGTGTACACGACTTCAGCAGGATGCTTTGCCTGCAAAGAATCATCTGTGAATAATAAAAACAAGCTAGTCTAAAAGAGTAGTAAACTAGATTAGCATTTTTGCTAAAGCCATTGAAATATTAAGAGAAGTTATTACCATGTTGGTAAGCAAGTGCTTCTAGGACATACACACCAAATTAACTGATGAGGTTTTCAAGTTCACTGAAGCAATGATAGGTGCACAAATGCACATGCAATACCAGAATCACTCGGAAAGTCCTGTGGTTGTGTTGCTTTGTGGAAAGGAAAACCAAGTAATTATGAAAGGAAGAAACCTTACAAGTTTGATGCTTGCCCAAATAAAGTAGCTATACTGGGTCTCATTTTAATGGTTTTCTGGCAGGCTGTGCCTATCCTTGGACAGTGACAAATACTTTCTCAAAAGGGCTGCTATGATTACTCTTCCTTCAAACAGCTAGCCACCATTATTCCTTCCTGAATATGTATTTATCTTATTGCACTTAGGTGTCCAAATCTTTTCTTTATTTCAAATATGAAATTTTCTGCTTAATATAAACACAAGCTCTTAAACTGCACTGAAATTCCCCATCTGAAGAAAAACCACACTTGTAGGTTCTTGGACTCATCTACTAGGGCAGTAGCAAAAACAAGTACTGTAGTAAGGATGCTCAGAGGACCTATGCCATCAATTTGAGAAATAGGGATTTCTTCTTTCCTTGGAATGAGGTCTATTTCCTTTTTGCAGAAGTAGACTAGAAAAGAAACTCATGTATGGCACATACTGCTTCAGCAAACATTTCCACTTCTGCATTCCAGCAGAAAATGTATTTTTCTTTTACACTGAATATATTTCCCACTAGCTTTACTTTAAGGCTGCAAACTTTGAAATAACAGTAATTTGATGCACTACATAGTAGAAAAGTGAAAGTGAATGTAACCTAAAAGACAACAATGCATCTGAAGACTACAAACAGTTTTTTTGTAGGAGATCCAAATACACAAGAAACACCAAATTGTTTACTTCTTTAAATTCTATCATGGAAAAACTGTAATGGAAGAACAATTATTTAAGAAGAAAAACCTAACAAATCAGTAATTAGAAAGCAGTAGCAACATAAAGTGTAATAGGCTTCAATCTCTCTCCTTTTCTTCATCAGCTTGAAGAAAATTTGCAGATCACACTTACTCCTGTGCTTTTTACATTATAAGGATCGATACAGAACAATTTTTTGTAAATTATTTTTAAATAACAACAGTAGTAAGTACTGAGTCAAGACATAGTGAGCAGGAATAAAATACACTTAAGTAGCTTCACTAGCTGAAGAGTTACCACTGGTCATACTTACTTTTGAAAGGTGATGTTCAGATGAAAATCCCAAGCCATAGACTGTATTCGCCCTGCTGTCTGCCCACTGGCCAAACTTCTGGGATGTTTTAGTAAATGTCATGTTGGGGGTGATGGTGCTGTTTATTATTGCCTGAAAAAGGTAATAACTGTAAAAATGGGCTTCATGGTTTTTATTTTTTTCTAAAGACAACTCATAATTGAAAATGTCAATATTGTAGACAATTATCTGAATATGCTGAATGAGACACACGCTGGGAACGAGGAAACAGTTTTCTAATTCAATGCCAGATAGAATTGCAAAGGCATATTTTTGCATACATTGTAAGGAGGAAATAGCTGAGGAGGGGGAGTAGGCATCAATTCACAATTGCAAGCAGTCCTTTAAAGTTTCTACATATAAGGACTATCAAAGTCCTTTTTTGTCTTGCACTTGTATTTCTTTGTCCCTTAAGGCAGTGCCTCTCAAGTTGCCTGTCAACTCCACTGCTGCTCTTCCCTCACCCCTGTTGCAGATGAGATTCTCACTGAAAAACACTCAATAATACAAAGGAGCACATTTTCTTTTTAAATCTCAGTTCTACAAGAGTCTGTTTCCTTTATACACATACAAGCAAAGCTAACAATGGCAGGGTCATACACCAGCTACATAAGTGGAGCTACTCTTGTTTTAATTTTTCTTCTCTAGTTCTTGTTCTTGTATCTACAGGATGCAAAAAATATCATCCTCCAGCATGTAAGTTCTGATAATATAAACACAAAATGAAATTTCTAGGTGATATGCTGGTTCTACTAAAAGCAACTTAAGTTTCACTGTGGATTTCAACAGTATTTCCATCACATTAAAGAGTACATATGTGAAGTGCAAACTGTAGAGATGGGAAGAATGTAAGACTGTTTTCTCAGAATGGTGACTGAGAAACTTTAACATCACAGAGACCAAGTACTGCTCTCCTAAGACCAAAATCCTCTAAAGTCAAAATCAGTCTATACTACTTGAGTTATATAGACTTCTAGATGGATATTGAAATAAGTAGTTATTTAAAGGAGTTTACTTTGCACTCTTTGTTTTTGCTGAGAGATTTGAGTACCACTGGAGCACAGCTACCACCAGATTAAAATTTTCTATGAATTTTACAGGGCAAGCCTGAAAAAATTACAGCTGAGGGGCCAGCCAAGCTTACAAACAGCACCCATGTTCATACGGTGATTCTCAGATGAAGTAGTGGAGATGAGTATTGCAAGAAAGTTCAAAAGCATACATTTCATTGCGACATATAGAAAGACAAGCAAAGATACTGCAGCACAGATAAATTTAACAAAACTCTTTCTTGGTGACTTTCGCTATACTCACCATTAATGAAGATAAGCAAATCTGAACATAGCCCATTCTTTCTGATAATTTTTGTCCCTAAATACAAATTTTGCCTACCACTGTGAACAACTCCTTGAAAATTCTGGAATGCCTGAAAGCTTACATTTGAGCCAGGAAGCCTCATCAGATCAAAGACAGGGTTTGCTGCATGACCAGAAAATGGAGAACTATCTCCAGCATTGTCTGAAAGACATCCCTCAGATGTTCATACAGAAGCTGCCTAGTGAAGTCACTGGTACACTAAACATTATTCTCCTTTCTTCAGGCATAAGGTTCGGAGCTCACATAAAGCCATCAGACTCCTACTGGCACTGTCACCTCCAAGTGACCACCTAGAAAACTGCTGTCTATAGCATATAGGACAAAAGAGAGAATGTGAGACAGGACTTCTCAGAAAAGAGGTGCTCTGGAACTCTTTTTTACTTGTATGCTTATCTTCTTTTTCACTATTAGTGGTTGGAAGCCCACATTTGAAATAACCAGGTGGAAGCCCAGAACAGAGCTGTGCAATCTCATATAATGCTCAATCTCACTTCCTGTGGAAGTTGTCAACAGTACTATCCTTGAAATTAAATATCCTAGGGACTGTGCAGGACAGATTCTTCCCCCCAAATCAAGCTCTAGCTATGTTGTCTAGTCTGCTTAAGCCCAGGCCCATCCATTGCTTGATTAATTGAAACTTACATCACATATTTTAGAGAGTGAGTATTATGTCATGGACATAACTTCCTCAATTCAGAAGAGGACTCCAATGCCAGAGAGCTAAGACCTCCAAGCAAAACACAGGTTTAAAGCCTCCACAGCTGCCATTTCCTGCAGTGACAGCAGTATAGCTGGCTGCAGCTTAACCCAGTCAAAATGGAGAAATGCTTCTGCTGACCACATGACAGGTTCCACCATGGAGAACCTGAACAGGGTGCCTGGTCCAGAATGGGACAGCTTTTTTGACAGCAGTCTGCATTTAGGCTGGGTTACATTGACTGTCAAATTGCTTTCTTCCAAGAGAGAAAGGCAGGAAGAAAGCTTCAAAAATAATTGTGTTGAGAGAGAGTTGGCTGTGATTCCTTCCTTTATCTTCCAAGAAAGAAAAGTAAAGAGGCTTCATGTCAGTAGATACCACTAGCCCGAAGACTGGGAAGACTACATTCAGATGCCAGTGATTTAAAAAAAAAAAAAAAAAAGGAAATCAGGGTTTTCCATCTTCTCTAAATTAAAAGCCTTGGTATGCTAGGTTTCTCACATCCAAAACTATGCTTTTAAAAGTGTAATGCTAGAGCACCCTACAAATACATTCCAGTGTCAGCTACCTCTGGAAAAAAACTAGATACCAGGACTTTGTATATTTAGCTTAAAAAACCATTTATTTTTTAAATCAAAATTTATAATTAAGCCTGTCTTGTCCATTCAAATGGGTACTGCTTTAACTGCTCTCCTCCAATCCAGATTTCACTGCATAGTTATCCGTATAACAAGTGTCAAATATTTCATCAACTTTTAAGAATGTTGTTTCCATAAATGAACAAGAAGATCTTAAAAACAGAACAGAGTCAATCTGACAGGAAGACATTTAGTTTTGAAGAAAACTGATTTAGTTATCTTCAGGCTTTTTTGGAATTATAAAATAGCTTTCATGTTTCCCTTTCATATTACTTTAGCAATGAGAAAATAGGGCATGTGTCTGAGCTGTTCATTTTATGAGCTGCAAACCCGATGGCTGCAAGATATATAGAGGTGGTCAAATACAATTTTATCTTGTGCTTAAACTAATGGCAATAATAATTTAAGATACAGAACTTTCTAACTTCTTCAAAGGAAAATCACTGAACAGTGATTGTGTGTACAGGTCTTACTTTAAACGTTTATTGAGCATTTAAAAATTTGTCATTTTAAAGTGAGATGGTGATTAAAATAACAAGATCATTGGCAGTAACACTGCTGGGAGACTTGACTGAGTAATAATATATGCAAGGTTCATGGGACCTGCAGACTGGGAAACCACTCTTTTCCAGAGTCTTCTCAGGTTCTAGATTAATATGAAATTTAAGTTTATTTCCCTGCTTTGTAGGTGAGAAAAAAATTATCAGAGAGTTAACTAGTAAAGCAAGACCCACACTATACTTGGTCTGTTCCTTTTCTCAGAGATGGCAAGAGACAAAATGCAAAAGACAGTGGGACTCAGAATAATCCTGACATCTGCCTGTACTGGAGAAACAAAGGAAGCTTTGTTCAATCACCCAAGAGAAAGAAGTACTATAATACATTTTTCCAAGGAACTCTGAAATGAGTATATAATTAATAAGAACTGAGAGCCTTAGCAACAACTGCTCAACGTTGTCACGCCATACTACATAAGAAATCTTATTTTTCAGGCTTTCTTTTGATTCTGGGACTGGTAGGAGAAAAAAGTCACATGAAAGATATTTACTCAAGAGGTCAGAGGAACCAGATTCAAGTTCAATCAGATTACTTGCATCAAGTTTTCTTGGTAATGGGCAACAGGTCTCCAAATATTGTGCATGACTATAAAATATATAGCTTGGACACTGAACACCTTATGGTCCTAGAATACTTTTTGTAGTCAAGATAGAGGGACATACATGATATCTCGTGCAAGATATTTCAAGAGGAGACTGTAGCTTTGGAAAATATTACACAAAATGCATTAAAAGTAAGCAGAAGTTGTGTCTGTAGGAACTGTCTTGGCTAAATCAAGCTCAAATAAGGAAAAAAAAACCCCTCTTTCAAAATTAACCAAAGACCCCATAAGCAAATTCAGGTTGGAAACTGCAATGCACAATAGGGGAGTGAAGATCATGTTTTTAAATGTCCTATTGTTTTCAAGAAGAAAGATTTAATGACTCTTAGATAATCAGTAGAGAACTTAAATTACATCCAGGAATACTTCTGAAATGCACCAACCTAGAGAGAGAAGGGTGTGGGACAGAAATAGGATTACCTCTCAAATCTCTAGTATACTTCTCTCCAGCATTCCTACTGCAGAAATATACATGTGAGCTGCCTTTACTCACTGACTTACTGCTCAGTGCCTGAGAACTGAGCACATCATTCTCTTCGCCCTAAAAACCCAAAGGATGCTGTAAACCCCACCAGCACCCAGGTGTGCAATAAAACCTGGCTGGATCTGTTCCCACTGAGGGAGGAGTGTGACAGCTTCAAAACCAGTAGGGTTTGACAAGTGGTTTTGGCCACTGGCAACATGTGCATTATCAGCGGTGTTACTGACACCCAGCTATATACCATACAGCAAAGACTCTCTCTGGTGCACTCAAACTTAAAAATGCTTTATATTTACATTTAACTCTTTGCACATACAATATTGTATATAAACAGACATGCTAAAAAAAAAAGGATGGGGTTTTAAGTAAAAATAAACTAACTGTCTGGGAATTATGCTGGAAACCCACTTAAAATTCTTCCATGTGTCCCTCCACTATTCACCTGTGTATGTTTCAGAGCAACATGGTAAATGCCTGAAAGAATGGACTCTCTTACCATGACTGGGATTCTAGATCTTCACCTAAGACTTGGATGAAAACATTATTAGGATAGCAGCACTCACAGAGTAAATAAAAGTGATGAACTGAATTATCAATGTACCTTGCCATTAGTACTGGATGTAGAGAGAATGCTGCAGTAGACAAAAGAACAACTAAATAGGTGAACAACTACTCAACAATTTAATTCAGCCGGCATTCAGCAGGAGTTGCAGCATTAGGATGAAGGCAGAGGAACCCCAGTGGATGGCAGAATAAGGATTTTGTATATTCTCCAGATCAGTTAAAGCACTAAATCAACTACTCTTGATTTCATACATCATCTAGTTCCAATCCCAGTGTCTTTATTCATTAATACTGACTCAAAAGTTATTTTAATTATTTGACAGAACTAATTGAATCTTTTGAAGGAAGGCTGAGAAGAAAAAAACCAAAGACTTAAAACTGAAAAAAATCTCGCAGGCTCTGATGCCAGTCTCAGCCACTTCAAGCAGAGATTTTTGACTATGAGATCAATTTCTATATACTTTTTCTGATAGAAAAATCTCCTTTTACATTTAAAATAGCAATATTCTGTATATTTTAAAAAATGCAGAGTAATAATTTTCAGCTTTCAATAAGTAGGCATAAAATCTCTGTGAATATTGCCATGCTTTTAACAGAGTACTTCATTTCCAATCATTGTGAACTGATGCATTTCCAAAAGCTTCAAATGAAAGTCTCTGGAAAGGATCACAACTTTTGATTACAGACTGTATATCTTTAATGCCCTAAGTGTAGAGTTTTCTGCTACACTGCTTGTAAAGTTACTGTTATTATAGTTATGTGGGTAGAAACAGTCAAGGATTTTCTGCACATCAAATTAATTTCTTAGACACGTTTTACAAGAGGAGCAGCTCAGTGTAATATCCTTTCTAGTTAAAATAGAGAAAAAACCCAAACCAAACCTAACCAAAAAAACCACCCACAAAAATCTCCTGCTAAAACCAAACCAACTGAGTCTAGATAAAAGCTTACCATTTATTAGGTAGGCTTTATTAGGAGGCAATCCTTGCATTCTCTACAGCAAAAATCGGAAGATTATATAACAAAGGATTTACTAAGTGATTATGGCCACTGAACAGATGTCCTTCATAAAGCTGAAGCTAATTACATTGATAAATGACTGAGTACAGAAATGAAAACAAGTTATTGTAACCCTATGAATACTTTTTGTACAATTTTTTGTCTTTTTATCCGTCTCATAGCATTATCCAAGGCACAGGTCACTACTTCAATTCAGCAATAGTTATTGAAGTCAACACAACTACATGGAAAATAGAATTTACAAATAAACACTTAAAACACATGATGAGGCAATGTTACCATTTTAAAATGTCTGTAATCTGTTGGTCAGATAATGATACAAACATCTGGGAAGGAACATGAAGAACATCAAACTAGAAAGTTGCAGCAAAAATGCTTCAGACAACTAGGTTTTCTGAAATATAATTTACCTTTGAGCCATCCAAACTGATTATCCTGTAGACATTTCTTGTGCTGTCATAGAAGTAGGACACAGTAACAGCATGCTTGCTGGTGGGAACCCAGTTCTTCTTAGTGTTTGGGTCAATCTGGAAGACATGAGCTCGGGTGCTGAAGATGGGTTGTTCCCTGAAGGAGAGAGAGAAGAAGTGAATTTAATCTGCACATACTATCATTGCACACAAGCTCTTTACATTTGGATGTACACAAGTTACTCTGCACAATAAACCTTGCCTGATGACATCTGTATGTGCTACTGCATACTGCAGGTAAGTTTGTTTATATATATTTGCAAGCAAAACTCAAGTCTTCTAAGGCAAAAATCAACATTCAGTTGTGGAGTCAGACAAACACAGACATCTCTAACACAGATTCAGCACCATCCCATCATCTCCCCAGCTCTTTACTGCCCACCTGTCCCTCAAAACTAAATGGCATTAATGCATGTGTAACTTCTCTCATTACACTGCACACTGCAGAATGTGCATAACTTCAAGTCCACTTCTTCTCCAAAATCTTCTAATACTCTGATTATTCTCATCAATTTTATACCACAATATGGATCTGAACTGGTTGATCCAATGCAATTACTCTAAAACTAACATTAATTAAGGCCAGGAACATGTGTTGTGAATCCCTCATTCTTTGGAGATTTATGCCTGAAGGTGTAAAGGTATTTACTAACATTAAATAATGTATGAAATACTTTTTAAATTGTATTAAATTTACTTAGCAAATAAAATTAATGAGGCAAAAACCCCCTTATTATAATTTAGAATTTACAGCATTTTTCCCCATGACCACTACCAGGACGCACAACATTGCATTTGCACAGAAATCTAAATACATTTTAATATCACGAAGATGGCGATAAGATGGCCTTCTACAAAACAGTGACTGTATCAGTAGAGAAGAGGAGGGCTATGGATGTCAGTTATCTGCACTTATGTAAAGCCTTTGACACATGCCCTACAACATACTTCTCTCTGCATTGGAAGAGGTGGATTCAATGAATGGACAGTTCGGTGGATAGGGAACTGGTTGGGCTGTCACATCTAGAGGGCAGTGACTAATGGCTCAGAGTCCCAATGGACATCAGTTTTGATATGTTCAATGACAGAGAATGGAACCAATTGCACCCTCCACAAGTTTACACCTGACCCCAAGCTGAGTGGCACAGCTGATGCACCTGAGGGACGGCATGCCATCCAGAGAAACCTGGACAAGCTCTCGGAGAGGACCCATGGGAATCTCATGAGGTTTAACAAGGTCATGTGCAAGTTGCTGCACCTGGGTCAGAGCAGCCCTGGTACCAGCACAGGCTGGGGATGGATGCCCAGAAGGGCTTGGGGGTGCTGGTGGCTGAGAGGCTGGACATGACCCAGCCATGGGCACTCCCAGCCCAGAGAGCCACACGTGTCCTGGGCTGCATCCAGAGCAGGGTGGGCAGCAGGGCCAGGGAGGGGATTATGCCCCTCTGCTCTGCTATGCTGAGACCCCACCTGCAGGGCTGCATCAGCTCTGGGCTGCCAGCACAGGAAGGACAGGGACCTGCTGGAGGGAGTCCAGAGGTCACAAAGATGCTTAGAGAGATAGAAACCTCTCTTATCCAGGAAGGCTGAAAAAGTTGGAGTTGTTCAGCCTGGAGGAGACTTTGGGGGACCTTACAGCAATCTCTCAGTACCTATTGTGGGGCTACAAGAGCGGCGGTAGAGGGACTTTTTTTACCAGGGCATGCAGTGAGAGGACAAGGGGTGATGGCTTCAGACTGAAAGAGGGCAAGTTTAGATAAGACATTAGGAGGAAATTCTCTACCATGAGGCTGGTGAGACACTGGAACAGGTTTTCCAGAGAAGATGTGGCTGTTCCATCCCTGGAAGTGTTCAGGGCCAGGCTGGATTGGGCACTGAGCAACCTGATCTAGTGGAAGATGTCCCTGCCCATGCAGGCAGGTTGGAATTGGTTATCTTTAATGTCCCTTCCAATTCAAACTATTCTATGATACTGTAGTTGTCAGTTTAAGTTTAGCTACATTTTAATGACAAACTGATTGCTATATTTTTTAAGGAATGCTGCCATCAAATTCCAAAGATACTAAGTACCAGGACTTTAGGTTGAATTTAACTTTTTAGGTATTTTGACTCTCAATTTCAGGGCATGAAAGAACATCCCCTTCGACCTGCCCTCATTTGATTTTCAGAGGTATGTTTTTAATACTTTTTTTCCCCAAGATAAATTCCCACAGAATTTTAGGCACTTGTAGTCAAAAGAGTTTAATTTGACCTCACTACAGAGGGGTACATGTGAACTCAATGAAATATCTCTATTGCTCAGCAGGAAGAGCAGCTTTCAGTAGTAGAATTGCATTACTCAGCTGGGAGTCAAGATTCCTTGAAGTTCACTAGATGACAGACATGGTGTTCTCCTATGTTGGGTGTTGGATGAAATGACAAAAGTATGCAGAATAGATCAGAGACAGCAAAACAGAATTTCAGTGGAAGATGAAGAAGGAAGGGAGGCCAATGGGATCAGTGCACATGCTAGTTCTCCACAGAAATGTACCCTCAGCTCCAATTCATCTTTTCCTTGTAAATGACCAAGGTTGATTTCCTCGTAAATCAACCACTATAGGAGGTTGCATAGCTGTTTCCCTGATCCAAATCTCTTGCACAAAAATGTTATGCAAAGGTGACTGGCATTCATAGGCTTTTTGTTTAACAGAACAAACTAATTCTTTTTGCTCTCTTGAATATCTAAAATTACTTCTTCAATCATACTTAAACTTCAGTTGTCTTCAATATTAGATCTATTTTATATTTTACCTCCCAGTTAAGCATATGCCAATATCAAGGGACACATATTAACATAATGCACTAGCTCTTTAACCCTGGAAAATTAAAGAATAGGAAACAATCTTAGAAGCCTGCCAATTGTTTTGATGAATATTGACATTGAAAGGAAACTATAAAGGTTCTGACCATGTTAATGAAAGATCAAAGAAGAACTGAATCCAGGACGTAGATGTATGTGGTTAATGAACATGATGTGTGGTTAATGAATATGCATTTGACCAGCACTGATGCTCAGTTCACTCCCAGTACAGTATATCACACAACTGGGACTTTCAACACACCACAGGTTAGGATTTTAATATGCAAAAGGTAGGTGAGTACTATATGGCTGAAGTGAGTGTCAGTGAAAGTCAACTGTTCAGCCTTGGGATGCCGCTCTCCAGCACTGTCATCATAAAAATCTTCCATAGCTCCACCAAAATATCCTCAATTTGTTTAATGAGGTGGCCTGCATGTTCCTGTTGATTGCTCAGCAGTGATGCTCAAGACAAAGCAGAGCACTTTGCAGGGCAGAGTGTAGGTCTGGCATAGATGGTATAGTTAGGTATGGAACAGTAAAAATCAAGCTAACCTACACTTCTTCAATCACTTCTGATAAAACCAGAGTTACAGTCTTTTCTTTCCATGCTTAAAGTACAGCTTTACTGAATGGCAAGCTGTCTTTGCTCTGTGGAAAAAGCATAGCACCCTTTGTTAAATGAGTTGGATAAATCATGATTTTGCCAGATTACTAAAGTAATTAGGATTTTTTTCTGACAAAGACACTAAATTTCAGATGACTCTAGAATTAGACCATTGTTTTGACACTTGACAATGAACATTTATAAAGATTATTTCTGCAAGCCAATGGAAGTTATGCACTATACATCTACAGGATTAATTGTGTTATAGAACCAGTCACTGATGCACCACTGAAGTCCTTCAAAGCTGCTATACAATTACATCACCTGCACTTTTCTGTAGCAACGTATTATATAGAGCTACTTAAATTTTAGATTTCCTAAAACACCTGTGAATATGCAATACATAATGTATAAAACATATAAAAATATTTGTAACTGTGGCCAATACATCTTCACATAGAAGTTCTGCTCTTCCATTATCCACATAAGGACATGATGCCCTCCCAGTCTGGAAGTTTCAATCAATTCAGCTGAAATAATATTAATTTTAGGAATATCAGATAGGAAGATAGCTTCCTCTTTGCCTTCCTAGGTGGTCAAACAATTAATATGGGTTTTTTAAAATTATAATATATATTTCTATATATAAAAAAAAAGTTGTCTATTTTTCACAGGATCACAGAATAAGCTGAGTTGGAAGGGATCCTCAAGGATCATTGAGTCCAACTGTTGCCCTGCATAGCACCATCCCCTCCATATGAAGTTGAGAAAGGAAGAACATCTTTAAAGAAGAAAAATCTATCCTGTAAAAAAACCAAACCACCCTACCAACTTCTTACTCTTCCCTCTCTTCTCTTCCCCTTTCAGCTTTCTCTTCTTTTTCTTTTGTTATCAGAAGGTATTCGGTACTCATTAAAGACATTAATAGGAACTAAGAGGAGAACTCCACACTAATTACAAAGCAAAGTAATTCATTTTTCCAGAAATATACTGATGCCGAACAAAAAGAAAAAAACTAACAAGAATGCTATAGTAACACAGTTTGACTATTAGAAATGTCCGCTCAAGCATGGTAAAAACATTAAGGCTCATATCCTGATGTTCTTAATTGCCTTAGGCTGCAACATTAGGGTGGTGAGACAAAGACTAACAAGAAATAAGTGCCAAATCCTCCTGGACCCAAGGAGCAATGTGATGAGGAAGAAAGCATAATAAGTATCACTTTAGCAGGCAGAATCATAACAGGCTTTTCCATAATCAATACAGAAATTTATTCATTGATATTTGTTGATCAATCCTAAGCTAAACTTAGGTGATACACCTGTTTACTAACAGTTGAATGAATAGTTTCCAACCACTCCTTCCCTTTTGACATCTTTACACAGTCTTTACAAAAAAAATGCAGACTGCTCAATATAGGAAGTGTTACACTAATCAAAGATTGCATAAAAGAAGCTTAAGTTGGTATAGAAGGTTAGAAACTACTTTCCTTGCTAACTCATAATTAATATACGCTTCATTTTTAAGAAAAAAATCTATTCTTTAACATCTGGTACTTCTACAGCACTAGTGGTGAAGACCTCTTTTTGCTTATTTCTTCCCTCACACTATTGCTTACCATGATTCTAAAATTACCTTGAATGCTATAAAACCTATAATTACTCAAGATTGGGATTCCATTATCTTACCTACTCTCAAAACAATAAGGCCACTGAAACCTCTACAACATTACTTGAGGTCCTACTTGCCTCCTCTTATGGAGTGTTAATGATGCTAAAAAACATATTAAAAATTAGATACAACCCTCCCTTCCTCCTCCATACTGGGCTAAATTGACAGTGCTTTGGCAGAGAAGTTGCTGGACTACGTAGGATGAGGTAATGAACTTCCCTGTATGGACACAAGACCAGGCCAGGAGTGCAGATGAAGACAAAAGAGACACGGGCGATGACTCTTAAGCAAGAGCTGGAGTGAAGAGCTGCCCAGGCAGAAGCAGACAGCAGACACCAAAATAGGGAAACACTGAGTGACTGTGGCTTATGGGGACCTGAGTTTTTTAAAAAAAGGAACTACCATCAGCAATGCCTGCTACCTGGAAGTTTTAAATTTCTCAGCAGAGTTATTTTCCCCAAACAGTAAGACAAAAAGGTAATGAATAAACCTGTGTGATGCGGTGTTCTTACTCAGCTCAGTTCTGATAGTGAAAATTCCATGAGATTCATGTCCATGTCTATTTCTCCACAAACTCCAGTGCATTCTCCAGACTTCCTGGCTTTGATGCACATGGAATCCACATACAAGACTGCTTTCAAAATAAGTCAAACAAAATGTGCCTTGGTAATTTTTTCTTGTTGCAAAAAGTGCAAGATTTCATCCATCAGGATTCATAAAAAGAGTTTCAGAGGAAGATAATGCCACATGCAGGCAAAAACAGGACAATATCCCTGTGCTCAAAATGGGAGTGCAGCCACACTCCAAGCTGACTGGAGTGGTGGAGACTGGACAGAAAGTGTACTGTTCTCATGCCATTAGAGCCCTGGACACAGCAGACCCTGCCACATGACAGACGGCATGCTCAGCACTGTCTCTGGCAGTTGAGGACTGCAAACCCCCACAGTAGGCATGTTTTGCAGGTGGTCATTTTGCATACACTGAATTCCAAGCCTCTCTAATAGCTGTCATCCAAGGAAACTTCTCCCCAGGTCAGACAACATGAACACTGCACATGGTATTTCAGGCATTTGCTGATTTAGGAGAGGACAAAGACCTTTTTGCTTTTTCCAAATGTCAGCATACTAATCCCAGAGCTTTTTCCCAGTGTCCTGCTAGCTATTCTCCCCTAGCTTGTTTCTGAAGCTGTAGCAAGCTTTTGTTACTCTAAGCAGCTTGAGAAGAGATTCCTGAAAAGAAATGAGGAGAGTGATTAAAAGTGCAGCTATAGTCAAAGCCACTTAATAAACTACAGCATCCAAACACAGTCAGTGTTGCTTAAGGAGTATAAGTCAACAACTAAACAGTTCAAAGCAACAGAAAACCACAGAATTTTCCATGTTCATAAAAATGCTCCGAGATCTGATAAAAATTGTATACATTTGGGGAAAAGTATTGCACAACATTGGCTTCCAATGTATGGAAACTGTTCTGAAATGTAATCCTTTTCTGGATGGGAAATAACTGACAATACCATATTGAAGATAAAATTATGAAGTTGAACAAACACATTCAGTGCACTTGTGTAATGACTATGACTTCAGATTTTTCTTTCTGTCTTACGCACAACTTTCAGGTACGATGTATATATACAATAACAACTTTCATATCTCAAAACAAGCTTTGAGATAGTAAAAAAGTGGAAGTTACAATCATGTAACCAAATCAAAATCTCTCCCACCCCACCAATGGTTTATCTAGTTTTACACCTACATTCTTAGACCTGTTCTTGCTGTTATGTTTTGGTTTATTTGAAGTAAGCAAATGTTTACAAAGTTGCTACAAAAAAGCTTGTTTTCTATATAGTTACCAGTTAATATGTGAAACTGCCTATTTACGTATAAAGTTCAAACTATAAGCTTTACAGACTGTGCTCTGTAGCTATGTAACACTGCACAGGCAGTGCCTTCAAGCACTTTCTAAGCTGTTTTATTTCCATTTAAGAATCAGCTTTTAGTAGTAGATTTTTAAGCACTTAGGAGTTAGCACAGCATCACAAGAAATAATTGCCATTTTTCAGGATTTGAAGGGAGCAAAATTTTCTAGAGACTTTCACTAAACCTGTTAGGTTAAGTAAAAAATACATTTACCTTAGCCAGAAAAATAATTATATACTGTCTATTACGTTTGCAAGGACCTGAAGTTTTAACCAATTTGTTTCAGCTTGAAGTAGAATATTGCACAGTACTTAAAGAGAAATAAGGTAAAGGAAGTCAGTAGAAAATAATTTAGTGATTAGCAGAAATCTATTATCTTTGAAATGTTAGTGCCTCTATAAAGACTAGTGAAAATCTGTAAGCTATTTGGACAACAGAGGGAAAAGTTGCACTCTATTTGCATACCCTAACACCCCACACTTTTGAAAAGGGAAAAAAAAACCATTAAAAAATGTAAACAACAACCTTGCAACATTTTACTGTGGGCTAAGAAGTATATACAAAATATGTATGTATACAGCTAAATGCAAAGAACATAGTTTTATACAAACCACATTAAATTTGATGCCTATGAGCAGACAGAACTCTACTTAAAGTCAGCAACTACGGACTTCCATTAGCAGAAGAACTGTTCACTTGGATTATTGCATCAATTAATAGAAGTTCTATATTACACAGCAGACAAGTCAGGAAAGCACATAACTGCAAATATTTCTGAAATCATTTTGGCACATCCACTAAGGTGGATGGCATCTTCAGAAGGGTAACAGAGCTGGTGAAGGGACTGGAGCAGAAGTCATATGAGGAGCAGCTGAGGCAGCTGGGGGGATATAGCCTGAAGAAAAAAAGAGACTGAGGGGAGACCTTGTCACTGTCTACCACTATCTCAAAGGAGGTTGTAGCCAGGTGGGGGTCAGTCTCTTCTCTTAGGTAAAAAGTGATGGGATGAGAGGAAATAGCCTCAATTTGCACCAGGGGAGGTTTAGAGTATGTATTAAGAAAAAAATTATTTATGGTAAGGGTTATTAAGCAGGGTGCCCAGGGAAGTGGTGGAGTCATCATTCCTGGAAGTGGATATGGCACTTGAGGACATGTTCTGGTGGTGACCATAGGGCAGGTTCTAGGCTGATTGTTGGACTTGGTGATCTTACAGGTCTTTTCCAACCTCAACAATTCTACAATTCACAGGTATGCAATCCTATAAAACAGTCTGTTCGGGGAACAAATGGATGACTCTGTATGTACCAATCTCAACCAAATGCTCAGGAAGCCCACACACAGTACCTTCCAGAGAAGGAAGGGAAAGAAAAGAGGTAGGAGAGTTTCATACAAACAGGCAGTACAAGACAAACACGGACAGCATTTAAAATGAATGTGTGTTGCCATCACATAAAATCCCAAGAGTTAGGATTACCATATCCTGGGAAATATAGCTCTTGCTACTGAATAAACATGAAGACAAAAGAGAAAGTTTACCTAACCTCATTCCTCTTCTGTCTGAGCTTACAATTCGTGAGGGACTTATGAAGCATCTTAGAAAACTTTAGAAGAGTAAAGAGCTTTTTCCACAGCACAGATTTACATTGAGCTATAGGACAGCACAGACATTACAGTCTCACAAATTTAGTAACATCAACAGCATAGAAGGTGGCAGAGTTGCAAAGTTGAGGACAAATCAGTGCCCGCTACTTAAAATTAAGGCTTATATAGTACAACAAAGAAAAATACCAACAAAACTCTTAAATTTTTGGTATAATGATAGTGAACATGGAGCTCTTTACACTAAAGATTAATAAAGCTACCTGTAGGTTATGTATAGGGAAGTTAAACTCATTTTTTAAAAAAAAAGAAGGAAAAAAAATACTGGATTTGCTTTCACTTCTGCAATTCTCTGGGTTTCTTTTAAATGCCTGTTCTCCAGTGCCCCCATATTATTGTATGCTGCTGTTATTGTATGCTGCTCAAGTTCAGCAAGTAGGCAACCAGCTGAAGTGTTGCATTCACAGCAATAATTTATCACTGACTGTGAAAGTTACTCCCACAGCTGAATGATGGTCCATCTCTCTAAGGTATTCCTTTTTTTGTCCTTTCACACGACCTTGAAAAGCTCATTTTCATAGCAGGAATCCAGGGAGAGTTCTGGGAATCAAATGAGGTAACGAAAAGCATATTATCAAGTACTCTGCTTTATCTTCCTAAAGCTCTTACTTCAGTTTAGTAACTTATTCCAAGAATATAGGTATAGGTATCTTCAGAATTTTTCTAGGTACCTAAGTGATTATTCCTCTCAATTGTGCAAGTAAGTGGACAAAGGTATCTCTGAATAAATGTTTACCTTAAGTTTGTTTAAATTACAAAATTGGATAGAACTAACCATTAGCTTTTAATGGCTTAAGAGCAGCTAAACTACGTTAGGTTGAATTTTACAACATATTATAAATTTATCTATAGTGAAAATACTAAGAAATCATGACACTAAAAAACTATAATTTCTTCTTGAATTTTGCTCTGTGCAAAAATTCCTGTCAGGAATCCAAGAGAGGATTTCTTCTTTCTCTAGAACTAGACAATTAATTTTAAGATGTACGGCTATTTTCCACATCTAGTCACTAAAAGTATTTATCAGAAGTAAACAAAAAATCCCCAATTTAATGTCAGGTTCTAGTCTATGAACAAAGAATCCTGAAATAACAGTGTAATGAGATGTTTCTGAAAGAAGTCTAGATATTAACATTCCTACAACAGCCCTTACATGCAGTAAGCTAAGCTATGCTGCATCTGGAATAAGAAATAAGCAGGCAATGAACAGTCTAAAAACATTTGTTTCTCTCCATTCTACACCAAGGAAATCCAACTTAGCCACACTTGCAACACAAGCAGAAAAGAGAAGAAAGCAGAGAGGAAGAAATAACGTTATTTATGCTTGTTAGGAAAATAAGTTTAGAAAGGCCCAAAAGTAATCCACAACCTAGTTCCTTGATACTCTCTGTACAATTTTTCCTTTGCAATCTTTATCTAAAATCTCCCTGCAATGGAGTTCTGACAGTCACACTACTCTTAGAGAACCCATGTAAATATTTTAAGGGAGAATATTAAGTAGTTTAACTGCTTCGCTTGAATTTCTACTGTTATTTAACAGAGTACTTTATTTACAAAGTCATGCAACAATTATAGTTTACTGTCTTCCTGCACCACCAGTTTTCTTGAGTTTAAATAAATGGATATTTTCTATACATGATCCTCGGTCCTCAGGAACAATATCTATAGTCTTCAGAACCATTACAAGAGCTACAATTTAAAGGGGGGGGGGGGGGGGGGGGAATAAAGAAGCCCCTTAGACCAGGAGCACAAGCACAGCTCTCCAAACAATAGAAGCAGAGGGAGCCAGAGCACAAAGTTGCTTTGGGATCCAGAGACACTGCTAGTGAGGCAGGAGTTCGTGTACTGCTTTACAAGTGGGCACAGCAGCAGTCTCCTTTCCAGGGACATGGAGATGGATGAGGAAAATGAGGAGGAAGGCTCCAGATGGGACATAATTTTCAATCTCTGCAATTCATGACCTGCATGTTTTCCTTTTCACATTTTACAAACACCCTCGAATTAATTTATGGATTCTTGAAGATCTGAAATTCAGTAGTTTCTTTTGCAAAACAATTTTCAGCTTGTGATAAGGGCTGTTTATGCCACTCAAAAGTAACTAATTAGACCAATTGATGCTGACTAAACAAGGTAAGAATTAAGCCAAATTGCATGGGGCCACTTAGGCGCTCTTTCTGAGGCAGAGATAGGTAGAAACAGCACCTTGCATGTTCTTTGATGTTAATCATAGTGGTCAGTGGGATTTAAGGGTCATACAACAACACTGGTAGAAATGCCACCCAGAGCAGCAGATTCAGAAAACTGACAGACTGAAACTCCTCGCTTTGTCCTGACATGAAAGCATAAGACTGTCTGTAAATCAACACCTTCTGTTCTAAAGTTTGGTTAGATCAATTTAGTGGCTGTAATAAAATCCTTCAACGGCACTGACAAGTGTCATCATCCATAGGTAGTACAGTATGAAGGAAGTGAGAATAGAGGGATGGCACTAGGACATGAAGCTATGTAAATCATTGAAATAATATCAGTGGCAATCCTACATCATCTTAGATTCCATAAAATACAGCAGAGTTCAATAAACAATGTAAACACAGTATTTTCTGATTTGACATTCAGTGTGATTTTGCATGCTCCATCAAGTCTCATCATTGCCTAGACAAGAATTTCTGTTCTGATGGCTGTATTTCACAGCTATGGAGCAAAGTGGCAAAGCTGGGGCTTTTGACAATAGACTGATGAGAATTCTGGAACCTAGAAAATAATAGAAGAAATACAAAATCATAGAATCAAGTCATCATGTGTTTCCATTGAGATAAATGGCAATTATATGGTAACCAGTGATACTATTTAAAAATTAGTCTAACTGCTGTTTTTCTAATCATCTTTGACTTTGAGAGACAATGCTAAAATAATACTAGTCATAATTTTGTTATTATTAATATTAGATGTCTTGGCAATTTGCTAACAGCAGAAAACCCAAGGAATACATATCCTCGTTTATTACTCCACATTTGGTATTAGTCTCAAAGATATGTCTGTACTAAAATGAGGTTTCCTCATTTGGCACCACAGTCTTGACCAACTTCTCTTTGCTTTTTAATAGCTTTAATTCATCTCCTTATTGGCTCTAAACTTCCATTTTGCTTCCCTGTAGACCTTCTTACAGAAACAATCACGCCTCCTCACTACTTCTCACCCAATCAACCACATCCACTCCATCATTTTCCACATCTCCAGATTATTCATTTTGACATGCTTTCTCCATGTGAAAAAGCTTTTTCTTTAAGTGGTCCTGGCACTTCTCACACCTTTAATTTCCAGTTTAAACCCACAAAAAACATATTTGACATTAAGAATTCATCAGTTAACAGTCAGTTTCAAGAGCTTTTCACTTAACCCTCAAAAATAAACACCCTGAAACAAACCACTAGCACTACTACATGTTAACTGCAGATACCTCAAAGCTGAACTCATGCTTCCACCAGAACCAGTGGAAGTATCAGAACTGACATAAGAAGGGGCTGAATAGACATGCATTTCACCAGGACTTATTTTCAAACAATTTGCAATCCCAACCAGAGTGCTACCGCTGCATGTTAAGTTTCAAAGGAAAAACTAATCACTGTTCCACATCAAAAGATGAGAACTGGATATTTTATTTGTATCAAGGAACTGAATAAGACTCCTAGGAAGGTAAAGAAATTAATTTTATATTCATAAATAACAAATCAATTTGAATCACCCATTAAGCACTACAGGAACTATAAAGACTCTAATTCACTTTCAGCATATTATTATTATGCCAGCAAGTTTCTCCCTTCTGATAACTTACAGCCAGGTAAACACTATTGAATTTTGGATGCAGTGGTTGAAACTATATTGACCTGTAATGGGGGATCCCAGGTCTGTTTCCCTGATTGTTCACAGCACACTTACACCAAACACTCTGAGACACCCAAATATCATTCCTGACATTCCTGCAGCTTCCTCACTGGATCACTGAAGGTATTCATAAGATGGCTCCAAATCCTGTCTCTCCCAACAATATGCTTTGCACTGTCAGGCAACCTCCCTCTGTAGTGAGATGCAAAATAATGGTAAGGGGCAAAATCCATTTTTAAACATACTAGTATGAATACACACCAAGCATGGAGCAAAGAGTGCTCTGCATAGTCCACTACAGTGGCTGACAAGGGAAAAGTTAGACAGGTTTGCATAGTAAGCATCAGTCAAGGAAGCACTTATATGAAGTACTATGCCATAGGGATGAACCTCAACAGGCAGAGAAGGACAGTCAAACCTGGACTAAGCTGTTCATTCCACTGATAAGCAACTCATGAGGAGAGAGCAGTCAATACTGTCTACTTGACTTGAGCAAGGCTTTTGACATCACCACTCACATCCTCATTCACAAATTCAAGAAGTGTGGACTGAATGAGTAGACAGTGAGGTTGATTGAGAAGTGGCTGAATAGCAGATCTCAGGGGGTCAAAATCAGTGGCAAAGTTGGAGGCCTGTCCCTAGTGGTGTCCCCCTAAGGTTGAATGTTTAACTTGTTCATCCTTGACCTGTAAAAGGGGGCAGATTTCTCCTCAGCAAATTCAGTTATGATACTATGCTGGGAGGAATGACTGACACCTCCAAGTTCTGTGCAACAGTTCAGAAGGACCTTGACAGGATGGAAAGACAGGTAGAGAAGAACAATCTGAAATTCACCAAGGGCAAATGCAAGGTCCAGCACTTGGGGAGGAACAACCCCAGGCATCAGCACAGGCTGGGCCTGACCCACTGGGGACCAGCTCTGTGGAGAAGGACCTGGGTGTTCCAGTGGACAACAAGCTGTCCATGAGCCAGCAGCGTGTCTGGGTAGCCAAAATGGGGGGCATTAGGAAGAGCATTACCATGCAATGGAAGAACGGGTTATGGAAGGTGATCCTGCCCTTGTACTCGGCCCTGGTGAGGCCTCACCTAGAGTGCTGTGTCCAGTTCTGATCTCTTCATGGCAACAGAAACATGGAGCTCCAGGGGTGAGTTCAGCAGAGGCCACAGAGATGATGAAGGGTCTGGAGCATCTTTCTTATGATGAAAGGCTGAGGGAGCTGGGGCTGTTCAACATCAAGAAGAAACAACTGAGAGGGCATCTCATCAGTGTATATAAGTATTGGAAGGAAGGGTAAAGACAATGGACCAGTGGTGGACCATCTTCTCAGAGGTGCCAAGCAATTTGACAAGAGGCAATGGGCAGACACTGATGCACAGGAAGTTCCACCTGGACATGAGGAAGAACTTCTTTACTATGCAGTAACTGAGCACTGGAACAGATTGCCAAGAGAGGGTGTGGAGTCTCCCTCACTGGGGATACTCAAGAGCTGTCCGGACACAATCGTGTGCCGTGTGCTCTGGGATGACACTGCTTGAGCAGAGAGGTTGGACAACATAACCCACTGTAGGCCCTTCCTATTTTACCCATTCTGTGATTCTGTGAAGATGACAGTTCTGGAAATACACAACGACATCAGCACTAGCCACAGGTATTGCTACTGAAATAATGTAAAGAAACATTTTCTCACTGACAGGTCATGCACTTCCTTTGATTGTGCTGGTGGAGGCTCGTAAAGACAAAGTGTTATGTGTTGTACTGGAATTAGATTAGCAACCACTTTGGAAACAGCACTTCAAAATTTAGCTTATGCTTCTGAAAGGCACTTATGATGACCTTAGCTCCAACCCCAAGATAGCAGGTGGGCGTCAGGGCTTCACTCAGATGAAAATAATTTTTAAAAAATTAGGTCTCAGAACACTGCTTACCATTTTGACAAACTGAGCAAAAAAAAAGAGGATATCATACAGTTGGTGCAGAAGTTTTGGCTCCAGTTGCCTACTTTAGAGGCCTAAACTTACCAGCTCAATAAAAATATTCAGTAATAAATGCATGCTACTACAGTTAAGAAGCATCTAAACAATGAGCAAGAACCAGTGTTTTTAAGTGCTAGTTATCTTAGCATGAATTTTTTTTTAATTAACAATTTTCCTTACATAGTACCTGAATGAACTGGTAGGGTTCCATGCCTTCAAAACCTGTGAAACAAGAACTAGAAAAGCCTCCCTCACCCCTGCCTGTGCATAAATATCAGAACAGATATTAAATTTATCAGAGCAAGCCCCAGTGTTTCTGTATCCATTAAATAAACAGTGGCCAAGACCTAGCAGGTTCATTAGCTATTTACAGAATGCTTGCATTGCAAAGTCAGTTTTAAAGAAGGCTGCATTTAAAAACATTTTATAGCTGTATGCTAAACATGGTATAGTCTTCCCAAACTGAAGCACTTAGGTGCTGCCATGGTTATGTCCAAAAGAGGCTTAACTGAAGCATCAAATACTGGTCGATATAGCAGAAACTGCTATTTCCCACTCCTTAACAGGTTTTATGTTTACAAACAGACTGGTTAATATACTAAATAGAATGCCGTGAGCAGGAAGTACTCATACCATAGTTAATTGCAAAATTTTTTTCCAATGTTACAAGCAAATAAAGAGTAACAGTTCTTCAGGAAGACAAACAGTACAGATATAAGAAAAAATAATCTAGGGTTTCCTGAATAAGCAAATTCTTGGGTTTTACAAAAACATTAGCCAGTGGCAGAAGTACAAAGACAAAAAGACAAACATGATGGCGAAGCAGAAGGTAACCTTTGCAAGATTTAGATGTGAATTCTATCTGTAAAGGCTGACAGCACAAGTGATTTGAGGAGGACCATGTCCATCTCTGAGTACTCAAGACCAGCAGTATTCTTTAAATGTTGGATTTGCCGTTGTTTCTAAGGAGAAGAAAAGGACTCTTTAAATATATTTTAATGCCAAGTAAAATTGTTCTTTATAAGAACAATTATAGAAGATGCAGATTGTCTTTCTTTGTCTAAGAACTTCACCCCAGAATAATATTAATTCTCCAGTTCTGCTTACAATAGAAGTGGCATATTGAAAAGGACCCTATAATACTCATCATTCCATCCCAGTAATAGAACTACTCTAGCTTTTTTTGCAGTCTGATTTTAAAAACTGTAATTAATGTGGACAAAAGAGGAAGCTTTGTTGTTGTTGTTTTTAATTTCTATGTCACATTTTAGCTCACCAAATGCATAAGCCTCAGTAAAAACTACTTCAGATCTTAAGTGGCCTATTAAGATCCATTGTAAGAGACATGGGCAGCATTTACATTCACATATGAGATTATCTTAGGGAATCTAGTTTTCAGGGCTCTTTTCACAAAATTCAGCCAAAATGGACCATTCCTTAATCATGTACTTCAGCACCAATGTTTTTTTTATGAAAACTTCTCAAAGATCCTTTGAGTTTTACTATCATATGTAGGCAGACATACTATCTGAGCTCTGCAGTACTTCTGAGAATCATGAGTACCTGTGACTCCAATCAGCAGGACACCATCTATTCCCAAGCACTGCTAATTGTTTCCTAGTAAAAATCAGCTCCTCCACATGTCTAGATGTAGAAAAGGGACTTACACTCAAACGTTGAAAAAGCACTTGGAAATCAGTATCCAGAAGCTGAAAGTAAGTTAAATCCAACAGAAGTGTTCCTGTCTAATTGCAGGTTAACTCTTTTAGTCACACAGAGTCACTGCAAAACCCCCAAGTAGTGCAAAAGCGAGGGTTAAAGCAAATTATCTGAATATGTGCTTAGGACCCCAATTTACTGCATACAGCCATTTGACAAGATATACACAGCACATATTATTGCATATGCTTATTTTTGTTAGCATGAGAAGTAACGTAAGATACCTGCCATGGCTGTGTACTCCACAGTAAGTCACAGTGGAGAAAACAGGCTTTTTTCCTCTATCACACAGTACATTCTTTCAGAATTTTGTACAGACAAGCCAGGACTAGCAGTCTGTTGGAAATGAACAGGCTAAGAAGTAGGCCTAAGAATTGTGAGAATACATGTCAAAGATTATTTATTTCATCAACATTTCACTGTAAAGTGTTGACCATTTAAAGCAAATTCTTCCGTTTTCAAAACTCTGGGAAGATCTCATCATATGTCCTATTACAAGAAGAGATTCAAGATTAACTATGGATCCATACAGCATACTATTTACACAATAAGTAATTTAAAAGCACTTTAAAAACCCAAATTCTATACCCAGCAATATAACCTATTATTGTTTGGGTTTAGTGAGTTTTTTGTTTGGGTTTGGCTGTGGTGTTGTTTTGTTTTACTACAAAATACACTATTCAAAGGGGAAAAATAATACCATTTCTCAATAAGCTGAGATTCAACCTAGTGGACAGTCACAAAAAACCTTTCCAGACCTGAGTTTCAAAACTGAGGAGCAAAGTTCAACAGGAGTAGGTCTGAATTAAGACCTTTTTAAACATTTCCCACCAGAGTAAACAGACACCGCTGTAGTAAAAAGTAGGTCTCTCCCACCTGTAGTCGCCCTTCCCTTGTGCACACCCCTGTATTTGCAGTCAGCTAGGTCACAGTACTGACATAGCTCACTGCACAAACATTGGTGCTGTAGTAGACAAATGGAGGAAGCAGTGCTTGCCTTCTGTGGTTCCCACCTTTTGGTGGCAAGATCTGTGAAAATTAAATAATCAGGATGTCTGCAAAGAGAACAACCACAAACATCAACAAAACAGTGCCTGTGAATCATCTGCATGTACGTGGAGGAAGAAGAACAACCTGAGAGACAGGTTGTTCATTACAGAAAATGAGCAATGCAGTCTGCTTAATTTACCTAACTTGATAATCATTACTTAAAAACCAGAAATCATGACTGGTTACTGGAAATGTCAATATAGGCTTGTATCTGGCAATCCAACATCATCTATTGCATGTTTAAACAGTATTTTCCTGGACAAATTTTTTAATGATGACTGGGATTCATCACTACTTGCCACCAAAAAAGTGTATCAGAGTGCAGTGTGTTGCCAGAAGCATGATTGTGATGCAGTTCCAGAAAATCAATATAATATTGAAACACAGTTCCATTACTTCACCAAATGGAGTAATGCCACTACCAGGACTCTGTGTAGATAAAACAGAGCTCAACACTGCATAGTGCGAGGACCAGGTAGAATAAACCCACAGCTCCCTCTAGCCTCTTCTCTCCTCTAGTATTTCTGTCCTGAACACAATACTAATTTTGGGGATCTCACATGGCTGAGCCTTGGGAAATATAAAAACTTGAAACAGAATGGTAAAAGAAGTCTACTATCAAAACTGGATATAGCAGATTATGAAAAAGGTTTTTCATAATGCAATGCTTTCATTACCCATTACACCTTAAGACTGAATATATCTGAAAAAGCCTTGCAGGAAGAACAGCACAAAACCCTGAACTAGAAAGCATGCTCTTTGAAAATTTTTTTTTTACAGAAAGCTTTCCCCTAAGTGGGGCTTTTAAATAGGGCATTTAAATACATGTTTCATGGTATCTTTAAATAAGAAGAAAAAAAATAGAAGAGGTGGAGTCTGGGGTTTTTTTCCACTTTAAATAATACAGAATACTTAGTTTCTTTGTTCACTGTCACAGTTAACTGTTACTAACACTATAACCACACACATGGGGAAGCCTGAGAGTCTCCTCCAGTGCAAAACTGTCTCAGATAGGAAGCGCGCACTGGTAAAAGACAGCCACGTGTATATATATACTCATTCAATATCCATTTGAGGCCTAGTCGCAGCCTGCCTGGGTATGAACACACCACACTGGTTTCCTGGCTAAGCACCTCTTAACTTTTAACCTCTGGACTAGCAGAGACCTTGGTCCTTGGTAATTATTTTAGGCCTCAACAGCTTCCAAATTATAGAATCGAAAGGAGATGAAGAAGTAGGTTCTAGACTGGCTGAAGTATCTGCATTGTTTATATGGTTTGGAATACCTTAGAAAACCATAGCTTCAACTAAAACAATGTCCAAGGCACCTATACTAATGAGAACCTACCAGTAAATTAGTGTTACATCATATGATAATGCTCTTCACTGGAGTACACTAGTGCATAGACACAGATTTGAAAGGCAATGAATTAAAGTGATTAGCTAAGAGCCTTTAATCAAATTACAGTTTTATGATACAATCATAAACATTAAGTGTTTTGCAACAAAAATTCCCATAAACGTGATATCTAAATTCAACTTAAAACTTTTACTAACTAGCAGGAAGAAATACTCTGCTCAGCTCTAGTTAAATGTCATTGCCTTCCCTGATTAGAAGTGCTGACTTGTTACAGAATTATAAGCCATTGCAATTTCTGTGGCTCCAAGATTGTGTACTTCCTTAGATACTGGCTCAACATCTAGTTGAGTCCTGCAAAAATAATGGTAACTGAGGTAGAGCAAACACTGTTTTGGAAAAAGAAACCACAAGAACACACATAACACACACACACATCTGATACTTGCCTTGAGAGTAAAAATAATGAGAATAAATACTGAAAATAAAAATGAGAATAATAGTGACAATAAAAATAATCCCAACATAATGAATCAGAAGGACTTAAATGTTTATTTTCAGCAGAAGTAGGATTTTTCCAAAAGGGTTGGCCTATAAATTCTTGATAATGCATGGAAATACCAAAACAGATCAATTGCAACCTTAATTCATTACAAACACCTTCACTAGATCAGCAATCATCCTCTCCTGATGCTCAGGCCACTCATTTATGTTTTACCAGGCCTGGTTCAGATTTCTTATGCTTGTTTTGAACTCAAAGTGACTGTGACAGAATATAATTTAAGCATGGTAGAAGTCTACATATATTGTTCTCTGAAAAGTAGTTTATTAACAATTTCAGGCTGCCTTACATGCAGTCTGTTTTGGTATTTATACATTACTAATTCTTTACAGATTACCAAGTTTTGTCATCTGTAAAGTTGTTATACTCTCCATTCTGCTACAGAAGACAGCATAAACTACTTTGCTGCCACTGCTCTCACATAATAAGCACCTCGTTTTACCGCTGAGACAGCAAGATGGTCAGGAATTGCAGTAACATTGAACTATTACCAAGAAGCTACGTCTTCCGCTCTACTACCTCAAGCGTTCTGTGGAGCACAGCTGATAGAAGTGTTACTAAAACAAAGTCTGGGGAAAGCTACCATTAAGTCTTGTGGGAGGAAAACAGGTTAAAGAATTTGAGTCTGGACAAATTCAATGAACAATAATACTTCTGGGTCCCAACAGCTTTCATGTGTTGTTACCCAGATAGAGAAAGCAAACTGAAACATTTCAGGACAAGACTGTAGTTTGTCCTGTTTAAAGAAATATGTTTGACTAACTGCACATCCTTCAAATAGAGTAAGATCTAGGAGTGGATCAGCCAGTTGCAGACTACCAAAAATTAAAATACTTATTTCTAGGCAAGTGCAGCACTAACAAGTATACCCCAAAATACTAATCTTTCTCAATATTCTCCAGCCAACTTAAGAACTCTAGTATTCTAATTCTGCCATCTCAAACTGACACATATCATAACTACCTTTATGAGGATAACATACTAAACATAGGCGAACAAAACTGAAGATGAAGTCTTTATAAAGACACCTTGACTAACACGACATGACAGAAATGAGCACACCTTCCAGAACCTTTTACCTTGTAATTCCTTATAATTCAGCATGAACAATGGGAAAAGCAAGTAGCAAATTTAGATATTTGTCCACAGCTGTCATGTAAAGGCCATCATGTGAAGTAGTTATGGAGAGACTACGCATCAATAAATCAGCAATTAATACTAGATATTATGTTTAATAGGACATCAATTTCTGCATCTCTCCAGAATTCCCAGCTGTGCAGCTTCCCCATTGTGTCTGTAAAGAAGTGTATTCATTCCAGCCTAAACAACAAATGCATCCCTGTCTCTACTTTCCCTGCTCACAGATCGAAGTATAAGCTGTACCAATAACAAGAAAAATACAGCAACAGTTCCAACTTGAAACACAGTACTTACCTGGTCAATGCATACGACACCCTAGGCTGCCAATACAAATCCTGGGTATGCTTTAGAGCTGTTATTTGAGGATTTTTAATGCAATCAGACTTTTGATTGCATTAAAGAAGACGGATGGTGCAATACTAGCAATGAACACATGAATATATGTTATCAACTAGGACAGAACACAAAATCCATGTTTTTCTATTAAAGAATACTATATTGTATGTGGTCAATCCAACAAAAGGCTTTCCACAATGGTTGTATCACTCAACAGTAACTATTGATAAGAACTTGTTTTTATGCAACAGGAATGAGGAACTGGGAGAAGTGAGACAGACTGGCAGATAGAGAAACAAGAAAGGACATTCTGTGTGTCTGGCCTATATGATCCACAGGGTTTGATACACTTACCTTCTGTGAGATGAAAGACACACACAGACATATAGGATACAGCAATAAGGAAGTGTCCTGAACTACTCTACATTTCTCTAGTTTCAAGTTTCCCCAAAAAAAGTTTAATAGTAGCACTGGCCCAAAGTTACTCACCAGTTGGTTTCCACCACACACCAATGCATAATTACCTGGCTTGCCTGATGGTATTGCATGTGCCAAACATTGCACAGCAGAACAATGAATTCTTCATTATATGTAATCAGTCTAAGAAAGCTCCTGCTGGTTTGGCAAGCCAATTTCCCCCCTGCCAAGTTTTCTGTGTTCTAACCATTGAAATAGGTGAGATCTCCACCAGTCAGGTACTACAAGAGCAGTCTACAAGCTCACACAGCATACCAGTACCCATTAAATACTGAATATAATACACAGACCATCATGTGACCCAGGTACATTGAATTACCAATGATCTTGCAACTTGCTTCTAGAATGCTCAATTTTTAGACCTTGGTAGAGTGCAGAGTATAGAGTAGCAACTGTTGAATTAAAAGCCTAGTGCATCCTGGTGTAGAAATACTCTGAAATCCATGGGTACTTGCATTTAGAAATTAATTCAAAACAGCTACCAAATCAAGACCTCTGCTCTGAACAGTAACAGATGTCTGATACTTAACCATAGTTGCACTAAGTAGGTGCTGGCCCTGGCCTGGGTGTGCTCACTCAGATTTAGAGAGTTGCGGGCTTACCAGTAATACATTCCTACATTTCAGGTTTGCCCTTCTTGTTAGAAGATGGTCTGCAAAGGAATTCTATATTGCAATACCCCAAAGCGTACTGTCTAAAATGTGTTTAAAATACTTGCTAGCAAATTTAGTGTTCTTGACCTTAATGTGCAAAGATACCACTCAAGTCATCGCACCAACAATTGTGTTTTTTAAGATTATTTCAGCTCTCGACAAATACGGATTTGTAGTGTTTATTAAGAAGCTATGACAGTAAAACACTAGGAGAGCTGGAGTTCCGGAGACAAAATGTTTGCTCCTCTTCAACAGTTCAGTGGATTTGTAATATGATTATGCTTAACCCAAATATCTACAAATATAGTATTGATTTTAAATCAATGAGAAGGTTTCCATTATTTTAATTTTACATAATCCTGTGTGTGATTAGCAATTTTAAGTATATATCCCAAAAAATTAATTGTATCATTTAGACTTTTGGCAGAAACATCACTTTCTTGGATATGTGGATAGCTGCAAGGGTTTTGGGTTTATTTGGGTTTTTTGGGTTTATTCTGTTCAAATTTTTTTAATGGAAGGGAAGACAACAGAAAAATAAAAACAGGCTTAAGGAGCAAGGAGTCATTCCTTCCTACATCTTGACCTGTGACCCCCAGTGATAGCACAGAGACAAGGATGCAGCTGTTATCGCCACACATGCAAGGAAGTTAATAAATGGAAGAATTCAAATGTCCTAAACAGCTTGAGGAGACATCTGTAACTCCCATAGTAATATGCAAATTTCACATCTGAATTTCTAAGTGACCAAAATACAAAGGACATGATTTGTAACTTTTGTAGATCGCCTCCACCTTGCAGTTTGCCAGATCATACCAGGTTTCTGTTGCTTTGGAACATGGATGAGTTTCCATTCCACTATCAGACAAGCCCGGTAGCATGGATTATTTTTTCAAATCACTATACAAATTCCTAAGGATATGACTGTGGAAAGTTTTCATAGGTATCTATGTCACATTTTTATCTACTAATTTGTATAAGATCTGATTAATTTTATAGATTTTATTCCTTCTAATTTCCTTAAGCTCTCAAGTGGATTCCCCAGTTTACCAGGGAACCTGCTGTGAAGCCGAATTCCTCAGAGCCTTCAATTTACTGAGAAATTCCCACGTAGTTCGATATTCTCTGAAGACTCCAGAAGAGTGGAAGCGAGCCTTCCCTGTTCTGGAATTTCACCCTAGCGCACTGAGTTTAAAGCACTCGTTTTCAGGACTGAACATCGCCTAACAACCCGGGAGAGGTCCCCACAGTGAGGAACTGGGAGCCGAGACGGCTCTTCCAGAATTCCGATGTGGCTACGGCGGAGACAAACCTCTGCAGATCGTGGTGCGCCCCTCACGGATCGCACGGCTCTCCCCTCACGGGGCTGATGCATGGCACCGACTGCAGCAGGATTCCTGCTGCTGGCGCACCCCGCCAGTGAGACCCCTCGACTCCGTGCGCATCCAGCAGCGCCCACAGCTCCGCGGGCGGCCGCTCCCACCCCCAGCCCCGGCACCAGCCCGGCGGCCCCCGCGACATCCTTACCCCATGGCGGCCGGCAGCGCCTGGCACCGGTGGTGCCGCGTCCCCGGGGCGCTCCTCGCCGCGCCGGCAGCTCCGCAGCCCCGTGGCGGCGGGGCCGCTGCTCTGGGCTCGCCGCAACCGCCGGGGGCCGAGGGGGGCCGCCCGCGCCCTAGGGAGCGCCCCCCGCGGGCCAGGCTCCCATGGCCACCGGCCCCGCCGGGCGCCCGCAGGCAGCGGCTCCGGCCCCCGGGCGGGCGGCAGCGGTGGCTTCGGGGACGGACGAGTCCCCTCCTGCAGGCGAACGGGGAGGCGCTCGCCTTCTTCGCGAGGGACTGGCGGCGGCTGCGGCGCTTCTCGCCGGGACGTGCGCGGCCGCGGAGGACTCCGTGTGCCTCAGAGGCGGAGCGGGATGGGGCAGGCAGTGCGCACAGAGCTCCACGCCGACGCTCCCCCTAGCACCGCCACCAGCAGCGTGGCGGGCACGGATGCATTCTCCCGAGAAGGCAGAGCGAGCCGTGGCACCGGCGCTGGCATCGGACTCCCGGCGAGAGGCCGCTACCGACGAGCTGCGGCCGCGCGTCGCCCGCGGGCACCGGGGTGCCGCGTTCCCCCGATCTGCCCGCCCGCCCACCCCCGGCTGCGGAGATGCGGGGCACCGCTCCTCCTTCCCGCGGCGGCGGGCCCGCTCCTCGCCGTCACGCCTTCTTCTGCAGCGAGCGGGCGGGCATCGTCCTGGGGCGCGGCGGATCGGTCACTGACAGCGGGCGGCGGGAGGGGCTGCCGCCGTCGAGCCCGCGCTGTTCTGCGGCGGAGCCGTGGGCTCAGCCCCGCCGGTGGAACGGAGGGAGGGAGCGATGGCCGCCTCAGGCGGTGCCCGGCTGCTCCGGCGCCACCGAGCCGCTGCCTGTGCCTGCTCGCATCCCCCGCCTCCGCCTCACACCTCCGCCACCGCCCGCTCGTCCCCTCGCGGCGGGCTGGCGCAGCCGCCGCGCGGAGCCCGCACCTCCGTCCCGCTCCTCCTTCCCGGGGAACGCGGAGGGGAGGGAAGGGGAGGGAAGGGAAGGGAAGGGGCGAGAAGAGCGGAGAGGAGCCGCGCCCTGCCCTACAGCCCCGCGCCACACGCGGCCACCGTGCTCCTGCCCGCGGCGGCACCTGCCCGCTCTGCCTCCATCCTCCGCCCGGGGAGCTTTAAATAGAACACGTCACCGCGCTCCCCTACGCACCGACGTCACGCCCCGCTCCCGGCGCTGACGTCACCGGGGTGCGGAGGATGATGTCAGAGTAGTCCACGCCGCCGGAAGCTCTTCTATAATAGGGAACGGCGGCGGGGGGAGAGCGGAGCGGGGAGGGCTCGGGGTGCTGGCGGCGCCCGGGCCGCCTCCTCCCGCCCCCGGCCCCTGCGGCGCCGTCTCCACGGCAACGCCGCGCCCGGCGGCTCGGCGGGGAGAGCCGGTGTCGCGGAGTCACGGGCGAAGGCGGTGCGGAGCCCTCTCCGGAACGTGGCTACTGCAACTTCCCAGCCCTCCGCCTTGCCAAAACACAGGCCCGCGTCCCCATGCTCTGCAGACACTCTGCAGACACTTAACACAGACAGCGTTACCGGAAAAACGGGGAAGAAACACGGCAGCCGTTCTAAAATTGTCCCCCAAAAAACCTGCATTCCCGCACATCCACGCTAGTATACTATCGAAAAGAAAGAGCGAGCACTGTAGGCTGGATAGGACCTGCAATATTAGGCTGAGTTCTTCAGTTGTGCCATGCAAACAGCAAGCTTCTAATCCATCACAGTTGCCGAAGCTCCAGCATCATGTACTATCTTGCAGGGACATACCTCATCTCAAGTTCTGCAAATACTTCCATTAACTCCCTGAGATTCCCTCAATTTGTAAACATTAGGTTTAACTACTCCAGTACACTGCCAGTGGCATTGGGATGCCCCAGGTGGAACATGCTCCTTGCTAGGATGTCTTTCAGTATATTCATGGTATTTTCTGCTTAAGTGAAGTTGTAGCTAGCAGAGGTATGTTAAACTACAATGAGCAGAAGAGGAAGATATTGATACTATAGTAGATACCAATCTCCACATAAAAATTGAAGAAGCCCAGAATATTAACAGTGTGTGTTACACAATTGTAAAGCATGATAAAACCAACCATGTTAGAACTGTTGCTTTAACAAAGGGTTGCTTGTCCTCTCATAGAACCTCTATTACTTGCGACCAAGTGTATCCCATGAAGAGGCTGGAATAAAAGACAGCTAAAGCATTCATATAACAATCTGATCTTCCTAGAGTCAGGATGCACGTTTCCAAAGCTTATTTTAATTTACAGGGGCATGTTTTACAGACTCTTGTTTCAACATTTTGACCTCTAAAAGTAATCAGCTATGGGAAAAGCAAGGATGATAAATTAAATATCAAGGCAAACCTCCCCCAATCACAAACAATCATAGGAAACCCAGTATGAATCATTACTATGGGAGTAGCAGCAAGGCATACTGCCTCATGCGGCAGAAAAGAACAGCTTCCTCAGTTGCCCATTTCTCATTTCCCACACACCACCTCATGAGCTACAGTAAAGGCACTGAGCTAAAAAAACTTTAGTCTGAGTGACAACAGTCTAAGGTTTGTTGTGTGCAGTGCTGAGAACCTGCATAGTTATGATGAGGCTGCATTACTTCACAGGACTGCAATTGCTGTGGTTGGGCTTCACCTGCTAGCTCTGAAATAGGAAGTCCTATGTATTTTCCACTAAAAATCAAACTATATGTGCAGGCTTCTATCATAAAATGGAGGTACTCTCTGGTATTGGGGTGGGGGAGAAGATGGAGATCCACAACTATTCCTTCTTCTATATGATTAGAGTGAAAAAGAGCAAAATTAATGCCAATTAGGCAAGCATAAACAACGAGTAGTTTATATGTATGTATTCACTGATGTCAAGTAGCTGAGAGTCTATATTCATTAGCTTCTAAAAGTCTGAAATGATACTCTGCATGACCTGCAGTAATGGCAGGTCAACAGCAAGGAAATTAAGGCTTTAGTTTCATATATGAGTAACTGTTGCATCAGTTTTGTTCTTTCAGCTCAAGCTCACACACTAATGCAAATGCTTCAGTATTTCATTATGCTCACAGTATTTTGTTTAGATATCACAAAGATGATTCCATCTGTCTCTGCCTTTCAACTTGTTCATATATTTGTCTTGCATTAAGTATACTTTTCTACAGCATGGGTACAAACTCAGAAATCCCCAAGAATGAAGATAAAAGAGAAAAATATAAAAATAGACAAATACACACTGAACCCTGGGGTGAAGAATAGTGTGTTCACTTGAGAATCAGAGGTGTGAACAGAATCATGGACAAAGAAACCTGGAATATCAATAATGTCTTTATTGACTTGTGAAATAAATGAGCTGTGTATTTCATGCCCTTCTATAAATAATCAAATATGAGTACTGGTATGGATAAGATCCTGGGTAGGGGAACAGAACTGTAGGGACAAAGAAAGCTTTACTTCAAGTAAATCTGATTTATTTTTCATTCTTAATTCTTCATTTAAACAATTTTTATTTATTATTATATTTAAGTGCAGAAAGTCCCCCTAATTAATTACTTCTCTTCCATATTTATTGTTACATTGCTTCCAGTTCTGACAGGTTTCTCTAAGATTTAAACTTTGTCTCAATTACACCCTTTTACAATCTTGATTAGTTTCCAGGTTGATTTTGTCAAGTTCACATTGTGGAATGTTAACTTTTGGAAAAAGCCTCTGTTTATACTTGCCAACCTTACTGAAATCCCTTTTCTGTCTTGCCATTCCCCAATTTAATATATGATACAAAAACATGGCGATCTATGTCAGCTAAGGAAGAACTGTATGTACAGATACAAAGTAAGCAAGCCAGATGATTAATCATAGATATTAACAGAAGAAATACACAATCACCTCATCTTGAAGACTGAAGTGATATAAAATGGAGAATTTTAACAGTGATGACAAGACTTTTAGCTCTAAATTAATTGCTTTGGGGTTTTTCCCCTAGTATTTTAGAACACTTCTCTGTCTAGAGCACTTTGATGGAGGCAGTCTTGAGCATACCTGGAAATCATCAGCAGCTTAGTGGCTGTTCCTTCAAAAAAAAACCAAGTAATGCCACAATCAAATAAGAGAAGGATGGCTTCAGGCAAGGCAAAGCACGGGGTGGTACAGGAGAAAGAGTGTTATGTTGCAGAGTTGGAGTAGCATAGTCCTGGCGTGTATATTCATAGCCAGCTATTGAGCTGCCAGACCCTGTTCTGACACCCTTGCCCAGGATGGCCAACCAGCTGGGACAACACCTGTAAACTTGGCAGCAGTTACTGGTATCTCTGAAACGAATGCTACTTTGAGTATCTCAGTGGGAAACCTGTAGATGGGGAAAAAAACCCAGATGGCTGTGCTGTCTGAATCTCAAGCCTGCTGTGTATCAACATGGCCACTGCTCCAAGTCCTGGAACAGCAGACGTACAGAGATGGAACATCAAGAAGCACTACAAAGGTCTGTATTTTGCCTAACTTTGCATGGTACCTGTTTTTTTCCATGCAAAACCAGATCTGTACCACTTGATTGCACACTGGCTATGAGCTACCACTCCTATGGAAAAGACAGGGTAATCCCATTAAATGATATTACACAGTGAAAATATTTGAACTGCAATTGTTTGCTCAGGTCTAGTTGACACACTCAAAACAAAAAAATTCTAGTTGCAGCAAACCTAGAAACTGTTAAAGGGTTGTTTAGGGAACCTCAGAGCAATTATGTGAGAATAGAAACCTAAAACTTGGCTTGTTTGGTTCATGAAAGTAAAATTCAATATGACATTTTTACGTTCTCCAAATAATTTGGGTGAGGTTAATACAAGCAAGGGAGCAAAAAGAGCTATTAAATGGCAAAAGAATTAACAAGTGTAAGCCTTCCATAAATGTTTTTTTTCTGCTACTCCAAAGGTTCTTGCTCTTCAAGAAGCGCATACCTTCAGGAGTAGCCTTCCTAAACAGGGATTGGGTACAAAAGAAGCAATGACTGAAAAGTAATCACAGATGGCAGCCATCTCTGACCCCATCTGGGAAAAGATAGAGGTAACTAGGGATACAGACATCTTTGCTACAGCAGCTCACAGCCTGTAGGTACTACTTCCTCCATGGGTCAGGTCTGGGGTACTACCACCCCCTTACATCAGCTATTTTGTTCTGTTTGTTTGTACTGTTTGTTCAATACTAGGTGAGTTTAAATTACGCAATTCCTAAGGAAACCAAGGATGCTTATGCCCATTGAAGGTGAGGGAGCCAGGACCTCACACTTGCCTGCCTTCTCATGCATTGCTGCTATTTAGTGTCTCCTTCCTTCTCCTACTCATTTAAATCTTGTTCTTGCCTTCTTTTCTCCTGTCTAATAACAATTTCCCTCCCCACACACATGACTCTTTCAGTGAGTGGGATCACTTCTCCATCATTTTTCCTTGCAGGATCTGCATTTAATATATAAGTGGAGAAAAGAGGGGAGGAGAGTAAATGTCATCCTTTTCCCTGAGCCCAAGGTTTTTGTCTGTATTTTTATCAGTCTAGAATAAACTTCACTGTTACATCAGGTGGGCCTGGGGGGATTCTGGACCAATTTCACAGCCACTGTATTTTCTCCTGGAATAGATGAAGAAACATAAGTGTTGCCTTATATTCAAGTAAACGTGGTACTCTCAAACTAAGACTAGATTTGATTTTGAAAGCAACTGTATGACATAATTCCCTGAGATGCCTTATGGTCCAATATTTCTAACTCTGTGCTGTTGCCAGTGAATGCTAATTTTCCAGCACCCACTTCCAACATTTCATTGTCTTGCCACCAGAAATGTATTGCACATCTCCTACACAGCTCTGTGGCAGTACACCCCTACTGGAATTTTTAAAAGATACTGATCCCTGACTAATGCTTTTATTTCTTACTTAGGTTTATCAGTGGCTGCTTTTCCTCCAGTGATTTTTCTGACCATACAGAAAGCACAGTTTATGCCACTAGACTGATTAGGTCAACTTGTAATTTCTGTCTTTTTACACCAAGTTTACCTAGAGACATCACTAAGTTTGGGGTTTTTTTTGCAGTTTCAGCTGAAGATTTTTAGAATATTGTAAAATAATCACTGTGGTTTTTACATGTGAGTACTGAGAGAGTATGTATGAGAAGGAGGGAGGAGTGGGGGAAAGCATTTTTAAGCCTCGAGGTTCCTAATGTTCAACATCTGTGCATTCCTTGCATATCATTTGAGAATAGCCAATTAAAAGAAGACACAACTTCACTTCACAAATCTGCCCCTTTATCTGCCAGATGCAGGAATTCTGAATTGGGCAAGAGAATATGCAGGCTTGTAGCCAAACTCAAGCTTTGCAGAGGCTTGAAACTGCTCACCAAGTTGCTGGGGAGGAAACTGGAGGAGAAGGAGCAAGAGCTCTGTCCTGTGAAGTAGAATGTGAGCTGCTGCAGGGAAGAAGACACATTTGCAAATCACAAACGTTTTTCTTTTATTTTCACACCTTGTTGAAGAAGTGTACCAATATACTGGTTAAATTGAACTATGCTGAAGTTACTGCTTTCCTCTTGTAGATTACTTGTGTGTTCTAAGATTTTGCTTTTCATGTGATATTATTTTGAAATGTGATGGCCATACTGTGCAATTCTAACTCAGAAGGTGTGCATTTTAATTCCTTGGCCAAAAGTTAGCCATAATATTATTTTCTAGATACACATCATACAGTCACTTTAATATGAGAGTGACAGATAGAGTCAGCCACAGTTAACATCTGATTTCTGATGTTTGCTGAGTAGCCAGTACCATTAATATGCATTGTAAGTAGCACTCAATATAATTAGAATTCACATTTAAAAAGCCACTTATATAGAGTTGGATAAAAGGGAAGTAATTAAAACCATAGTACACAACTTACCTAAAGGTGTAGAGTTAAGGCTTCCATGGCAACCTTAACTCTGCATTTCCTGCCTTTAGTGATTTCAAAAGCTCAGCTTCACTCTTCCTTTAATATAGTATTTCACACTGAATATTTTCACCAATAGAAAGGTTATTCTGAAACCTGACATTTCTAGGACTCCTAATACTCACCCAGTTTGCACAGAAACAACTATAAATTATTCAGAAGAAACTGCACTAATACATAGTGCACAACAAAGGCTGAACTTGCCTTAAGCTGGTGTAATGTATTATGGATATGTGGTAGTCTCTTCATAGATAAGGTGATGGCAGCTTCCCTTTGGATCTCTGTTTCATTGCCTCTGTGACACTGGTTGAAGAACTATCTGGCCTGAAGAACACCATATAAAAGCTGAAGATGAGAAGGAATATGCCTGCAAATAAAAAATTACAAAATATTTTATTTTAATTATAACTCATGAAAAAGCATTATCAAGTACACCTGGAAAATTGGTGGTGGTGATAGTGAATCTAAGCAACACTGTGGATTACTGTTTAAAATTGTTCCAATTTTGAACTTCTAACTTTTGCTTAGACTTCTGTAACTTGTTTCAGGAAGTGTGTATGGCACAGATATATGTGTCCATCTCTTGGCTACCTGCATTTTAAGATGAGTGTCAACTTTTATGGCTTCCTAGTAACACAAATGCTATTGGCTTGAGAGATAGGGACTTCATTTTCAGAGACAAAGCACATAGGACCAGCTCTTTATAGGACGTTTCACTCAAATGGTTATTAAAAACTGTGTCTTCAGTTATTCCTATTATAGGGCTGCATAGAAAAGTTTTGAAGGAAACATCTATTTGCATCATATTGCAAAGTTTAAGGCAATCCTTGTTCTTGTTAACAAAAATGTTCTGATTTCTTGAGTAAAACTCCTAAGCACTCATACATTTTATTTCAAAGCTTTGATGGTACAGGAAAACGTTACTCATTTATCTATGTCTCTAAGTATCTGAAGGATGTCAAGACAATTGATTCAGGCTTTTCTCAGTGGTGCTAAGCAATAAAACAAGAGGCAGTGGGCAGACACTGATGCACAGGAAATTCCACCTGGACATGAGGAAGAACTTCTTAACTGTGCAGGTAACCATGCACTGGAACAGATTGCCCAGAGAGGGTGTGGCATCTGCCTCACTGGAAATTTTTAAGAACTGTCCAGATACAATCCTGTGAAATGTGTCCTGGGACAACCCTGCTGGAGCAGGGAGGTTGGTCCACATGACCCACTGTAGTTCCTCCCAATCTGACCCAATTTGTGTTGCTGCCAAATGTATTTGAAATTTGGCAAATTGTAGAATAGTTTTTGTGCAAGTAGACATGTAATACTCAGAATATTAATAACATTAACAATCTGCTCCATGGGGGTAAGATTAAAATTAAGGAATTTCTTAGTTGATAGGTACATATCTTTGACAACAAAACCATTATATAAGGGGGTTTTTTTCTATAAAATGCTGCCATCATTTACAGCCAAATGATGAAATTTAGTTCTTAAACATGAACAAGCTCATGAATCAAATAAAACTGGGCATTCAGGTGCATTTTCCACAAACAAGTAAGCAACCAAAACCAGAGGTAAAAACCTGAAAGACACAGTAAAGAAATATAATACAAGAGAATTTATGTTGGCCACCAACAGTTAGCTCTTTCACCCTCCTCAGCCTCCAGCATTACATTCAGAAGATGTTAGGAAAACAGAACACATGTAGGAAGTTATATTTTATTTACTAATCCACAGCAGAACCTTCACAATTTTTTCAAGTCCCAGTATGCTAATTGAAAACTCATAAATTCTAAGTGCATGCTTAAATTTATCAATTTTTAAACAAATATAAAATAGAGATAATACTGACTTTATTAAATGTTTAATTCAGTAGAGAAAAAAGTTTGTATCTGTCTGTCTGGCAGTTTGGAGATGTTACTATATGCATGAAGATAAGTTTATGGATATTGCCTCCGGATTCATTAATCTTAAATCAATTTCTCTCAACTACTTATAAAAACTGGGCAACAGCTGATTGTCTACTATTTATCTACAATAAAATGTTACTAAAATCTTAACCCTCAGAAACTGACATATCAGGCATGTCCTTCAAAAACTTAACTGACTAGTTTAGGGCATGAGGAACATGAATATCCTCCTAAGGGTACAATGGGCGAATACAAAACTGGAATAAACCCCAGTTTTCTAGAGTTGTGCAGAATAAATTTGCTTTATCCACTGTTTTCATTTGAAATTCATGACCCTGTGTTTTAAGACATGTCTCTCTTCATGAAAGAGAGGAAAGATTAAAATTTAGGAAAACCTAGACCTTCCTTTAAAACACTTATATTAAAAGGAGTGTAATTACAAAATTTACAGAAACAAAGACTGAAGTAATAAAAATACTAGCAATTACTCATTAATCTAACCAGAGCAGAGCATTAACCATGTATCACAACACTTTAACTCTCATCAAATGCATATAGTACATTTTAAATGGTAATCTAAACGGTGCACTACAAAATACTCATCTGAAGAAGATACAGGGATAATTCATACGTAGACACACCAAATGAAGATCACTGTAAGTACATATTTTGCTATAAATCATTATTATAGATTTATCAAATCTGTATTTTATCTGGATTTTACAATTCAAAGTTGGAATTCACACATTTAACTGACCTGTTTGCAAATTTACCTCACATTTTCATGTGAGGTATTTCATGTGAGGCCTATGATATTAACTACATTTAATAAATCCTGTACTGTATATTATGTGATACCTATATGCATATAAAATTAGCACACTGTATGTAATAAATACTTTGAAAGCACTGAAGGTTGAACATCAGAACAAGAATGTTGCACAGTGGGGAAAAATACTGCATTTGTGTCACTAATTATTAATTTTTCATTCAGTATTTACTTGCTAAAATTTCAAATCTTACTTTATATGCCTTTATACCTTTTTAATATTGTTTTCTAATGGACATCTAATTTATGTTCTTTGTATTATTATTAAAATCTTGTATTGTTTTCCTGGGGAAAGCTGCTTTTTCCCTGGTACATAAAATTTGTTTTAAACCTCACTGTCTGGTTTGGCTTCAATCCCAGAATATCCTGATTTCTAAATGAAATTTAAAGCATTGCATGTGGGTATCATGACTAAGAAGCTTCAATCTTCACAGTGGATCCTGCACCGTATTAATCCCTGTTATACCATTTATTTCATTGTAGCTACATTTTTTGTTTTAATCTATGTGCTATGTTTGGTCTCAGTACCAAATATGAAAAAAGGATACTTAGAATGAAGCTCTGTGTTGACACAAGTTTCATTATTTCAGACCTAGTCCCAGACACTAACAGCATCATAAATGATCACATAATACAGGTGGTTTTGAAACTAAAAAAAAAAAAAAGTTTCAAGTAAGTTAAATAAGTAAGTAGGGGCAGAGCATACAAATACATGTTTTTCATCACTGTTAATGAGTGAAGTAGTATAGGTGCCCTTTAATAAGGCTGTTTGCTATGGTAAAGCACATTCTAACCACACACCTGTCCGAACTCCCATAGGCCTTCTGAGGTACCAAGAGGCAAAGAAAAGTCTGTAGACTTTTCAAAGATTAAACAAAGGTTTCCATAAAGGAATTGACTTTTATTCTTCATTTATTCCCTCTTGAGCTACTGACAATTGAGATGCTTTGATCAAACTTTCCATCACTATTTACCTTCAGAGACTAAGTAGATGAAGCACTTCAGCTCCAAAAGCTTCAGAAAATTGCAAAAAGCACTAAATAAGGATTTTTATGTTGCATAATGGTTTTCATTCTGTGAGAGAAATTGCAGATGGCTCATTAGAGATTTCTTTGTCAACTACTTCTGGAAACCACTCTCTTTCCTCATATCAGAGCTAAGTATAGTTTGTAGTTTATAGAGGCTGACTTTAGACTCTGCTTCTATTACAGATCACAAATTTCCTTCATTGATCACTCAGTTTTGTGGCTGTCGTTCAAATAAATTAGTTTTACAAACTTTTACAATAAATATACCATTTTAATTCTAATGCAAGCATCTTTTGAGGCAGAAACACAAGACTAGTCCTAACGCCATTCTGTTTGGGGGAATCTGTTGGAATCACTAGTGCAAGTTCCCCAGTTCTTTACTGTATAGTTGTTCAGTTGAGTATCTGTAGACCAGCAGTCCAATTCCTGCCTAAAACTAGAAGTAAGGCTTTATATGTCTTTTCTAACAGAAGAATATCTGTAAACTGTCTGAGATCACAGTCAGGGTCAGGAAGAAAGACAGCACACATTGAAAAAATAGAACAGCTCTCAGCACATCAAAGCACAGAGATTTGTCTCAGAAGGCTGTTGGCAATTTGTAAAATGTCAGGTTATTTCAGGTGCCTCACTGAAATGTGCAGCTAGGTTGACAAGTGAATGCAGGCAAGACATGGGGAAAAATCCTTGAGTTAACAGTCTGTGCCAAAAAAAAAAAAAAGTTATTTAGTATCTCAATTAATGCAAACCCAAAATCAGGGTGCCTTATGCCAAGGAGCAGAGGAAAGGAAACCAGGAAAATACACAGCAACACAAGTTACTTCAATCAGTAAAGGCATTCCTAAATATTTTTTCTTATTTTCTTTCCTTTCTCTTTTTCATTTTTGCTGTATAAAAAGATGTTGATTTTTAACATCCTGGTCTAAACACTGCTGCCGAGTATATTGATTAAGTTAGGTTAGATTTATCATAGACCCCATGACAAATGTGACAAACCTAGGAGCACGACATGTTTTGGTTAATGGATAGATTATGATGAGAAAAGCAGTCAAATGATCTGGAGAACACCATTTGAATGCGGCAGGTGGAGAACTGCAGCTATAAGGAGTTGTATCACAGACCTCTAGCAGTTAAGACACAACATTTCTGTCTTGAGCAGGAAGTAGAAAGTTAAGTCTTGATTCCAAACAAACAGCACAGAAAGATTGTCATTGCTTAATCCCATCTCACAACCAGCACTACACAGCCACTTCCTCACTTCTCCACTAGCAGGATCTGTGACAGAATCAGAAGGGTGAAAGTTAGAAAACATGGCTTGAGATACAGACAGTTTAATAGAAAAAGAAAAGCTCTGCATGCAAGCATAGCAAAATAAGGAATTTATTCGCTGCTTCCCATGGACAGGTAGGTGTTCAGCCAGGACAGCTGGACTCCATCACAAGTCATGGTTACTCCGGAAGACAAACAGTATAATTCCAAATGCCCCCTCTTCTTCCTTGTTCCTCCCAGTTCATATACTGGGCATGATGTCACATGCTCTGGAATATCCCTTTGGTCATTTTGGGTCACTGTCCAGCTGTGTTTCATCCCATCCTCCCAAGCAGCCCTAGTCCGCTGACCAGAATAAAAATTTCTTACAGGAAATTTCTTTGTGGATGAGCTTTGCTTTACATCTTCATTCAAAGTATGCCAGTAGATTTGTCTCTCATAAATGCAATGCTAATCACAAACAGATCCTAATATGAAGATCCCATGTCATAGCCAAGAAAATAAAGTCGTCTCACAGCCCAAACTTTCCCTTGCCTGTCCATCTGCACTTCACTAGACCCCTGTGTTTTGTTGCTTTCTTATCTGTTAAGTCTATCTCTGAGTAGCCAGAACCTTTAACCATAACAACTCCAGCTGTGGCCTGCTCTCATCTGAGCAAGCCCTCAGGTAAGAATTTTGAAGCTGAGCAAGCTTTCAACTTACCCCTTTCCTCTCAAACACAGGAGCTTCAACAGTGTGTCTATGGATGCATAAACTCACTGTTTCAGTACCTGCTCAGCCATGAGCTCACTTATGGTAAGTGTACTCCTCAAGAAGGAATCACTTTAAAGAGGACATTGAGGTGCTGGAGTGTCCAGTGAAGGGCAACAAGGCTGGTGAAAGGACTAGAAAATGTGTCATATGAGGAACAGCTGAGGGAGCTGGGTTTGTTTAGTCTTAAGAAGAGCAGGTTCAGGGGGCACCTTTTTGCTCTTACAGCTCCCTGAAAGGAAGGTGCCAGGTGGGAGCTGGTCTCTCCTACGGTGCCTGCAGGACTACAGGAGATGGCCTTAAATTGAACCAGGGAACATTCAGATTATGTATTAATTATTTTTTCTGTATTACTAGGGTGGTTAAGCATTGGAATAGATTGCCTAAGGATGTAATTGAGTCACCTTGAGATGTCCTTGAGGTGTTTGGATCTGGTGCTGGGTGATAGTTTAGTAGTTTAGGGATTAGTTGGTAGTGCTGGATGGACGGTTGATGGACTGCATGTTGATGGACTGCATGTATCTTAAAAGT
Organism: Molothrus aeneus; assembly: GCF_037042795.1. Taxonomy (NCBI): domain Eukaryota; kingdom Metazoa; phylum Chordata; class Aves; order Passeriformes; family Icteridae; genus Molothrus; species Molothrus aeneus. Next base: position 32,823,294 of record NC_089680.1, read on the forward strand.
CTCTTCCAACATTGATGTTTCTATGATTCTATCATTTTGCTTCTGACATTCTTCAGGGAGCAAGCATTTCAATATGTTTGTGACTCCAGATTAATCCTAGCATGCCTATAATCCATGTTGCCCAAATCCTAGTATTTAGCCAAATATAATAGTTTGGACACGCTTCTGAACAGTAGCTCAGTAACAGTCCGCCAGTAATTGTAGAAAGCAAACCAGCTGCACCGTGGTGTCTCTCTCAGGCCCGGCCGGACCGGGTGCCGGCGGAGCGCTCCAACTCCCGCCGCCGCCTCCCACCGATCCCTCACGGAGCCGCCCCGCGCATGCCTCCCGCCGCGCCGCTAGGGGGCGTGCACGCCGGGAGGAGGCCGCGAAGTGGCGCAGGAACTGACGGAGCGAGCGCTTCCTGCCGCATCCCAGCGCTTCCTGCCGCATCCCGGCCCTTCCTGCCGCGTGCCGGCCCCTTCCTGCGGTGTCTCTGCATCCGGGGGACAGGACAGTGCTCAGCTGTGGGAACTGGTCTCCGCTGCTCGCCCCGCGCAGTGATACCCGCAGCCCCGCCTGCCTCCGCTCAGGCCCTACGTGAGTGTCCCGTGGGGGTCTCGCGGGGACGCGGCAGGGAGCGGCGTCGGGGTGCCGGGCTCTGGCCCCAGGGGTGGCGGCGGGCCCGGACGCCTCTCCCGGCATGGGGGCTGGGGGCTGGCGGGTTTCCGTGCGCACGGACTTACCTGCACGGTTCACTCCTGTGGCTCTGTGGGAAATACCTGCTTGTTTGGAAACACTGCCCAAAGGGACAAAGGTACCTGGACTGCAAGTTATGAAGCTTGTTCAGGAGAGCCTGGCAATTCCTGGCGAGGTAACCCGTGCTGACGGTCACGGTAAAGGTCGTTGTCGCTGTTGTGAGAAAGCGGTGTTGCTGCATTGTTTTGGGTTGGGGAAGGTAACTCCTCCATTGCTTGTCTTCTTGGTGTTTACAGCTTCAAAGGCGAAACTGAACATGTGTTTCTTCTGCGCCTAACTCTTGAATTCTCGTTCATCGTTCTGTTACTAGCTAATTGTATACCTAAACTGCTTATTTCTATGGTGTGCTGTGGAGAGTGCCTGGTCTGCTTAGAGAGGAATGGGGCATGTTAATAATTGTTCTGTCTGCTAGAAATAAAAAGGTTTGGACAGCGGATACTCATCCAGACTAAATGCCAAGTGACTTACTTGTTATGCAACATGATGTCATTTCTTCGGCAGAACTGAAAGTGAACATCCAAATAGTAACTTCCATAATGCATACTGCTTCCCTTCACCCGCCCCATCAAATGGGGAAAAAAAAAGGAACAACTCTAATAGCTTTCTCTTAGAGCTAGTGCAGGTTTTTACTATTCACTAGTGTGGATTGTTATCGCAGGAAATAAGGAGCAAAGCCAAACACAACCATATAAACTCCTCATTATTAATTTTCTTATGCTTTGTCCTGATGCTGTCCACAGTGGCAGTCAGAATTGTCTGGGAAGTTGTGCCAGAATCAATTTTGAGTTGAAAAGATAGTAAACCTATCTTTTTCTATGACAGAGTCTGTTCAGTAAAATAGTACTACATATGTATGATAAAGCATGATTAGATTAGTTGCAATTGATGTTATCATTTGTCTGCTTTTTTACTTGTCGTGTTGTGAAAAAGTACTAAACTTCATGACATAACTTGTAGTTCATGATTAGCTGAATCTTCATGCTCTTATAATGTACTCAAGGATTTCTTTCCATATATTATGAACCTGTTTCAAATATGAAACAAATTCCACAGTTGCATGGTACTTTTCCCTGAGATGAAAACTGTTACATCTTGTGACGTGTAATTTTATTTTTTTTTAATTAAACTAAAAATTGAGGGGGTCATATAAAAATACACTTTTAAACATAAATAAAGTAAGCAATAATTATGAAACTTGAGAGTGTGCAGCATTTTTGTTTAGTGTCTTATAATGACAGAAATCCTGTGATCACCATTCTCTTCAGCAGTTCCTGGAAGTATATTCTAGCTTACTTGAATTTTTAAACCAAGAGCTTAAAAGGTAACAGGTATTTCTTTTTGCTTTTTTGCTTGATTTCAATTTCTTTTCTTCTTTTTTTTTTTTTTTTTTTTAGATAAAAGGATACATGTTCACTTCAAGTAGAAAGGAGCATGTTCCCAAATTCTTCCAACTTGGGTCGTCCACCCTTTCCTCCAAAATATCAACAACAGAGTACTTTCTTCACTAAACTTCCTTTAAATATGCCTCCTACTCTTCTTTCTCACCAGCAAATTGTTGTTCCTCCATTTCATCTTCACAGTGCAGTGTAAGTACAGTAAGGTTTGGTAGCAGGGGTTGGGTCTGAAAGAAATATTTCTCCTTATGGAGGATAATGTTCACTGTTTATAACATTGAACTGCCCTGAACTTCACAAAACTTTTAAGATGTCATGCATATAAAAAAGAGCTGTATAATTTCTCTTATGGACCTGCAAATCTATATGCTTGCCTGCGATGCATAATGCATGAGATGTAATGGCGCTGATTAGAGTTGTTAATCCACAGCTCAGTTTTAAAGATGTTCGATCGTATTTGTTTATTAAGGAGAGCAGGGAGGAGATGAGAAGGGGAGGAAATGTTTATTCTTGGGTTTATATTTGAAGACACTGTAGTGCTGTTTAGGCTTTTGAATTTAAAAGTTCCGTAAGTGAATTTGTTTGCTAACCCCTTCTTACACATATGCTGTCAAGAATGAACATTTTCTGTTTTTAATGAAATACATGTTATAAACTGAAATATATCTTCATGTTGAATAGAAAAGAAAGATATATTCCTTCTAAAAATGCCCAAGTGATAGGACTTGTAAAATTTAATATTCAGTTAACAAAAACTACCAATCCATAAAAAGTATCTTGGTTATCTATGAATGACTGTTTTGGACTGTAGTCTTTCTAGAGCTCTTTTGAGTGGGAATGTTGAAACTACTCCAGCTGTTACACTGCAACCAGTGACTTACAGAAGTGTCAGTCCAGTGTCTACGCCAGATGCCCTGACGTCGTTTCAAGGAAGAAAGTAAGTTCTTTTACGTATGTGACCAATATTGGTTGTAATGTACTCATTGTGAAGCTCGTCTGATATCAATTTCTTAAGCAGTTTGAGTTATGTTAGAAATTGCAATACTGAGTACTTTTTTCTTTTTGATGTAAACAGGCCATGTATTGGCTCTTTAAAGCATTGTACCTTTTTGAGAATCTTAGTACTCAGAAGTGACTTCCTATACCTAGTTTTCTCTTCCAGTATCTGTAGCCTTGCAGAGGTGATTTAAGTGATTTATTGTAATAGTGCAGTGAATTGGGGTCTGTGTGGGTTTGACTTTAAGCTGGTTTGTGTCACCGAATGTTCTTTTATTGTTAATTTGTCAAGTTAAAAATAAGAGTGCACGCTCAATGTTTTATGGGAATTGTCGTGTTTTCCTGATAACGCATTACATGTTTTTCCTAATTTTCTTAACTACATGATATATTATTTTTCAAATATAAGGTATAAAATTCAGACATGTGTAAATTCTTTTTTTTTTAAAGAGGATTTTATGGAAAACTAGTTTTTGTAGGTTTTTTTTTTAATTAACTTGAATTTACATTACATTACTTGAATTTACATTTGTTATTTTAGTTACCACAGAAAGGGAAATTTTATATAAATGTAGGGTTTAATTATCCTTTAATGCTTTAGAAAAAGTCAGTTCTCTTTATTAGTTCAGATATACTGGTCGATACATGTTTCTAGTAATTGTGGGAATCAGCTGATTGGAAGGAGGTTCTCTGTAGTGTGTCTTCAGTACTATCTCCTGAATGCTATTTCGCTACCAAATCTAACATGAAAAAATAAGCACAGTCAAATATAAGCTGTTAAGTTATAGCTGACTATGTAATTATCTCATGGACTAAGGAAGCTCCTGGTTTTATGCTCCATGCATTTTTTCCTCTTGAGCAGTCTATTCTATGACAAGCTATGCTATGTTGGGAGATTTGTAGTCAGCTTAAACAAACTTGTCATTTGGGTTTCAGTTGGTTAAATGCAGACACTTGCCTTAAAGAATTGCATCAATCCAGTTCTCGGGTAGCTTTATTTCTGCAATTTTATGTTCTCTTTTCCCATTCCAGGTTTGTTTCACATAATACCTAGGATGGGCACACCAGCTCTGTAGCATACTTAGTGAAGTAGTTATGTCATTAAGTGTTAGTATTTGAACTTTGTAGAAACTGTCTTTTAATTATAAGTTGGAGCTTGTGAACTAGAGGAATTACACAGTGTCTCTCTCTAGGAGACAAAGTCAACAGAGTGTTCCAGATGACGCCAAACGGCAGCGGATTCATTCACATGATTCTGATACAGCTGTAGTTAACCAAGCAGTGCCTTTGCCAAAAGAACGTAGACGCTCCTTCCCAGCATCAGTTTCAGTTCAGTCTCCAGGGGTGCATGCGAGTGGCTCACCAGCCTTAATTGGATGGGTCCCTCCTTTGCAAGATACTTTGTTTCCAGATCCTACAGAAACCAGGCTCCCTGTTGCCAAGGACGAGGTAATGGCTTTCTGTGCCTGTGCTTTACTTCTGTCTTTTGAGTATGCAGAATCTAGAGGTACTGTAGGAGACCACAAACATTTCTACCAGTGTTTTTGACAGTATCATGGGCTATCTATTGGTAAGCTGCCATTAGAAGGAGTGTCAATAAGTGTAGCTGCCACTGTTGTTCTGTATCACCTCCTTGTCTTTGCTTGGGTTTGAAGCATTTTTGTGGTGGCAGGGGAAGTCAGGGTATTGTTTCCTTGTAAAACCCCACTATAGTAATATGAGAGAAGCCCATTCTGAATAGATGCAGTATTTGGCCTGTAAAGATGTTCACTCCCTCTTTTCAAGAAAGCATAAAAGTTACTGTCATAGCTGTTCTGGAATATAGAAGAGAATGGAATGGAATTGGGAACTGTTTCTTGTTCTGCACACATATGACAGAAGGGTTTTGGGTTTTTTAGTGTAAATATGCCTGTTGATTATAGAATGTAACAGTGCAGGAAAGGAAAACAGTCAGTACCTCCTTCCAACAAAGATCTGACTTCTTAATTAGTTTATATGGGATAAAAAAGAAAGCTAATTTAAATCAGGTTTTTTAATGATATTTTTCTCCCTATTACTGGTAGGCAAACTGTTGACATTAAAGTCTGCAGAAGATGTCTCTGGTCATTCACTACTTATTCCCTGAAATACTGCATGTACTGATGATGCAAAAATTATTTTCTCTGATTTGCCATTTTATAACAAATGGAACAAATTTAAATTTAAAAACTTAGCAGAAAATTTTAAAAGGAACTATTAATTATGAATTTAAGTGCAGTAAAACTCTAGACAGTGGAGTTGGTCATGTGAAATGGTGCTGGGTTTTGCATTAAAAAAACCCAACCCTTTGTGTTTCATGTAATTGCATCTGTGACAAGAAAGAATGTTCACTTTGCTGTGTCTTTACTTTTTGTATGTGTGTGTCCAGTTAAGTAAACAGGTTTTGGAGTTGTTTCAAGCGTGTCAACAACAGGCCATTGATTTGGACAGAAAAGAGCTTTGCAGAGCAGAACTCCAGAGAGAAATTCAGCTAATTTTTCCACGTATGTTTTGAATCTAATTACTTTATATCAGTTTGCATGTTCTTCAAGTTTGTGATTCTTCCTTCCTCTCAAACTGTAATATGTCACATCATGTTTATTTTTTGTTACTCTTCTATTACAGAGAGCAGACTTTTTTTGGTTGGGTCCTCACTGAATGGATTTGGCACTCGTACTAGTGATGGTGATTTGTGCCTGGTGATTAAAGAAGAGCCAGTAAGTAATTTAAAATACGTAGTTAAAACAAAGTCTGGTTTTATGTATGTGCTGTTAAAAGGCTGGATCCCGAAATCATAAAAAAATGGTAAAATCTTTTTTGATTTAGTAACATAGTTTTGCACTCATAATAGCCACAAACTTTGAGCCCATTAATGTGCAGATAAGAATTAAACCCTATCAACCTAACAAAACTTATTTTTTAAAGCTTTACCTTCAATTCATAAGTGCAAAAGTACAGCAAAAGGGAAGCAGATGCCTAGAATGATGAAGAAAACTGTTTAGAGAACTCTTTTAGGTGCAGAAACAACTTCTAATAAGTAAAGTTTCTTATTATTTAGAGTCATAGGTACCAATTTTAGTGATCAGGCATAAAAATGTATTTAGTATCTTAAACATTTTTAGTGAGAAAAAATGTTATGAGTAGAAATTAGATAAACAGAAAGGATATCTGAAAGAAATTTCAATAGACCATAATCTTGAAAGAATTTAAGCATAATTTAAAGGGAAGAAGAGGGCATTTTTGTGTAAATGGGGCTAGGTTTTCATCTAGGTCTGTGATTTTTGAATGTCTGTTAATCACTTTGCATATTGAGTATGGATTGTTCTGTCTGGCATTTACTGTGATAAATGTGTCTGTAGGCTGTAGAATGTGTTGGTGTACTTGTTCATGTATTATTCTGAGAACAAATTTAATTTTAAAACCAAAGCATGCTTACTTTGAATATTTAAATGAGAGATACCAAAATTTTTCATTAATTTTAATACCACTTTCAGGTGAATCAGAAGACTGAAGCAAGACGTATACTCAGCTTAGTCCAAAAACTCTTCTGTACTAAACTTTGTAAGTTACCATCTAAAGCGAGGTAGTAAGATTATTGGCAGTTCTGGAAGTAGTGTTGATGCTCAGTTGTAATTGCATCTTGTTAATGTATGTAATTGCATCTTGTCTAGGTTCTAATCTAGGTTCTTTTTGGGAAACCTCTCTTAGTGAACTCTTAGTAATATCTTAGATTGCAGTGTCTTCCTGGGAAAAACACTCTTAAGAATTTGTAAAATAAGATGTCACTCACAGTAGACGGTGTAAAATTGATTTTTTTCTTTAGAGAAGTAATTAACTTATGTGCCTAATGAAGAAAGTAATAAATGTTGACAGTACCAGTACATACAGATAAAACATATCAATTCATAGTTTCTTTAGCTTATTGTTTAGACTCTCTTCAGATTAAGAATTCACATGGGTAGATCTTGACTTAAATGTGAAAGCCTTCTACTTCAAAGAGGCTTTTATATCTTCCTTTGAATTATAAAATACTCTTACATTTACTGGTATCAATGACTTTATCACCCTGCTTCCCAGACTTGTGGTATATTCTTTGATGCTAGTCCTTATAGTGATGTTTTGAACAGTCCTGCAGTGCTAAAATGAACAAACCATAAGTTTAAATGCAGACTTCAAAATTTCTTCATTGGCAAGCATGCATGCACAGATTTTAACAGCTCACATGGAAGAAAGACTTGATACATCTATTGCTGAGTAGGCATCTGATATTTAATGCTTATTACTACTGATTATTGACATTTGCGTAAGTCTGAAAATTAATCTGGGTTTGTCTGTGGTGCAGCTCTCTCTGTCTGTGGTAGAGTGCTTTCTGATAGAACAGTGATAATGTAGGTGTGTTTTCAGGGTTCAAGAAGCTTCTAAATGAGCAGTCTTTCTCAAGAGCTCTTGTTCTGTAACAGAGGCTTAGACAAAATCAGGTATGTTTACCTGTATTGGAAAGGTATGATAGCCATGTGCAAGTGATCCCCAAGTGATTTGTGCTTTTGCCCATTTTTGATTTTGTAATTTTCTGATACCTTGCAAGTGCATTTGGTCAGCCTGATTTAATCAAAATATTCTATGGAAGGTAAGACAGGACAAAGCACTGCTGAGATTACCACTCCTGTCAGGCTCCCTTAGTTGTGGTATGTAGTCCTCTTACATCATCTCTTCAGAATCTTAACATCACTGTGGCATTAATTCCTATTTGTAGCAGTCTGTCCTGTGTCTGTGTGTGGATGTTATGTGAATAGAACTAACAGACAAAGGTTGGTTAAAAATGTTCAAAACCAAAAGGCTTTGGCACATGGGTCTTTACACCTAGATTTACCTAATTTACAAGCTATAGCTGAGTTATGCCAAGGTTAAGTAGTTCTGGAACAGGAGGTGTCCTGGTTTCAGGTGAGATAGTTAATTTCTTCTTAGTATCTGATGCAGTGCTGTGGTTTGGATTTAATATGAGAATAATGTTGGTAACACACTGAAGTTTTAGTTGTTCTCAGTAGTGCTTACTATAGATCAAGGAGAGCCTGTCTACCTAAAATGTATGAAGCTGCTTCTGGTAATTATTTTCAAATTTTTGCTGCCCTGTTAGCATGCATGATACTATCCTATAATTTTAAGATAATACCTCTCTGGCAATATTAGTTAAGTACTTCTTTCTTTCTTCTGTAGAAGAGAGACTGCAGCATGTTCTTAAACAAGTGTGTGAGCACTCATAAAACTTACTATTGCTTCACAGGAGAGAATGGAAATAAATGTAGTGTGGGCCAAACATGAAAGCTAGAAAAGTGTGTGCCAAGATGTAAGAGAAACAACAACAGGGAGAAGATATAAGGTGCTATTTAGAATAAGTTCTTGCTCTGTTTTTTTGGAAGAGCTAAAGGACAAAAAGAAATAAGGAGGCTGGCATAGGTAAAGTTTTAGATCTTCTTTAACCTTTTTCCAAATCACTTTGGTTCAGAAACTTGGGAGAAGTTTTTTCTATCTGTGCCTCTTACAACATTTCCTTCTTTGTTCTTGCTGTCTGCAGTGTTCCTGTGCATTCCAATATAAGGACAGTAAAAGTGTGATTCTGTGGTTATTTCATCTTAATTCTATGATGGATAAATGAAGAAGCATTCCAAGTGTAAATTAGATCAGTCCCTTTCACAGTTTGTTTTGTTTTCAAAACTTTGAGTGTCATGTCTTTTATCCTTCATATGGAGTTGAATGTGATTATTAGATTAGGAGGTTTGGGAAGTGGATTCAAAATTTGTATAAACTCTAACTTGTTGCAGGTTTGTAAAAGGTAACAAGTCTGAGATTTGTAAAAGGTAACAAGTCTGAGGACATCTGATGGACTAAAACTCCTGAGCAAGGAGTTTTAGTCCATCAGATTCTAAGTCTTATAGCAGAGCTTTTCTGTGTTGTCATTCTGCATCTAGAATACCAACTGAAATAAAATGTCTTCTGTTTTTGAATAGTCTAATAACAGAGAAAAGTGGGGAAAAGCTTCTGATATTTTATTCATTGTTTTTGTGTATATCTAAACCACTGAGAGTTGATGTCAGACTGATTCCCCACTTCAGATTCATCTATGTGGGATTCATTTGAAGAACACCATAATAGTATTAGGTTGACAAGTATTTACTATCTGCATAAATAGCCAAGAGCTCATTTTCCCTTAGATTTACAAAGAGGTACAGTAGCATTGAGACTAGGGTATCAGAGTAGAATCTGCCTAATGGTGGTCTAGTGGGAAATGTGTAACAGCTGGGGCAAGCAAAGGAGTTTGAACTCAGTTGAATGACTTTGAAGGACTGTGCAGATCATTGAGTGAATTCCAAAAAATCAGCAGTTGCTTCATCCTGTGGTGGGTTGTACCTTCCTAGATTCTTCATGAATGTGGATTCAGACTTCTGTGTTTCTCCTTCTGTAGTATAACCAAATCACTAAGAGCAGGCTTTGTGCACAGGATGTCAAAGATCTTTTTGGCATATGCCATGTTTGGGATTAATATTCTGTACAATTGCTTAATCTTTCATTATGTAAAAGAAGAGAGGGAATTAAGCTCTTCAGTCTGAAATTCTGCATGAATAACTTGTATATGAAGCAGTGCTTAGTCTTCTTTGAAGCCACTTAGATTCTTTTTTGCTGAGCTGAAGTGGTGTTCATGACCTTTCCATAGACATGCCTAAAACTGTGGAGCAGCTGTACAGATTTCTTTTCATGTATTTTAGTGTAGCGTCTCTGGTCACAGCTTTCATGATCACATAGTCAGTTTACTAAGGCTCTTACTCCACCCTCAAGAATTCCACACCCTGTATTTGTGACTGTTACTTCCCCTGTATATATGTGTAAGGTACAATATAGATTCTGCTGACAGCATCATTGGTCTGAGCCAAGAAAGAGGATACCAGCAGGAAGTTGCTGCTTCTAGCTTCTTCTTACCTCTTCTGTCTTCTTCCTTGCTTTCTACCACCCTGTGAAACAGATTGGGATTATGTTTTGGGATGTATCTTTTTTTTTTAGCCAGCTAATTTGACACAAGCATCCATCAAGTATAGGGAGGCATTTGCAGACAAGGATCTGTTTGGACGTGGATTGTCCCTTGAATGAGTTCAGTTAACCTCTGAAGAGCATTGGGAAGGGTCAAAGTGAGGAAAGTTGAATTGCTGTGGTATACAGATAGACCATGTGTTAGTGCATTGGGAATCTTTGTCATAAATTTGTTAGTGAAAAGAGAGGAGGCAGAGAGCTCTGCATGCTTTAGACTCTCGCTTTAAAAATATTCTGCTGGAGGACAGATGCCTGGATGTGTCGGAAGGTGCAGCTAGAAAGAGGGGATGCTTGTGTTAATTTAGCAGACAGCGAGCATGAATTGAATTTGTTCATTTAAGATTCTCTCTTTAACATCAGTAAATTAGTAAGATTGTCTTTTATTCTGAGTGCGAGTCTGTGTGTTGCATAGGCTTGTCTGATGCATTAAAACCCAAATAAAAGATTGCCTCAGGTCAAATCTGTCTGAACATGCATATCCACAAAACAATTTCAGAAAGTCTCAAAAAAAGGTTTGTTTTAATTGAGTATTGCACAGATTTTGTTCCACCAAATCTGAATTTATCATCCAAAAGCAAGGAAGATTATGCTGGGTGTTCAGCTGATAGAAGTACCTTGTTGCTTTTTCTGGAGGGAAAGAAAAATTCATTTTATTAAAGATTATTTTTAGTCTGTATTACTTGTACTGTGCATGCTTATTTATGCTAATCTGAGGTTAATTTATAAAAACAATGGGAAAATATATGATGTTGGATATGGACAAATTCAAGTGGTCCTAGATTTGGCAACAGAAGTAACTACTAAAATCACACCTTTTGACCAAATTAATACCATACAACCTACAGGCTCCTACCTTTCTTCTTTGTTGCTTTCTTGGTCACAGTATTCATTCAGGATTATGGGAAACTACTGAATATAGGCTGAAGTATAATGAAATCTAGGGAATTCACAACAGTATGGCTGATGCAACAGCTTTGGGGAGCTGCGTGTGGAGGGTGCATTTGGTAGCATACTGTGTAGGTAATCATCTGATAATCATCATCAGTGTGGATTTATTGCATGTCCTATCACTATTAAAACATAAGGCAGATAAAGCTTACCCCATCTTTGATAGAAAGCATTATCATGTTTTCAGTAGCACTTCCTGGTATGTAGTTTATAATTCAAATGAACAGTTTTCAAAACAAATTTTGAGCCTATCATTAGCCCATCCATCCAACCCATATATCTGGTTGGATATATTTCTCCTCCTTTATTTTTGTACCTTAATTATAGCAATTCAGGATTTGTATTACAAGTACTGTTCCATGAAAGCATTGTAGTTCTGCATTCCTTATGTTAAAATTTCTGGAATATATTTCCCTCAGTCTTTAATGTTCTACTTCTTCTCTAATGTTTAGTGTGGGGGGTGTTCCACCTGCTTTCATAGGTTGTTTTTTTGCTACAGTTGCTAAAGGTTAGTTAGTTTTGTACAACCCTGCTAAATTTAATAAGCTGCTATTTGCTATAAATCAGTCAATTAGATTCTATTACAGGATCTTTCATTAAGATCTGCATTTTGCATGAAACTTAATTGCATATTTTCCTCCCTTTCAGCAAGCTACATTGAGCGACCTCAGCTGATCAGAGCAAAAGTACCAATAGTGAAATTCAGGGATAAAGTCAGGCAAGTATTCTGTTCAGCCTAATCTTTTAGACTTTGATATGGGAAAGCATTCTATATGTGTACTGCCCTTACAAGGAGTCCCACCATTTTGTATGTTTATTTGTGTGGTGCTGTAGTTGTTATCACAAGTTTGTAGAGCTAGCATGCAGTGGCAGTCAGCTTATTGCCTTGATGGTCTGAATCACCTCTTATGGTTGAGATACTATTTAGTTCCTGTGATGTGAATTATTTCTGGTGGGTTATTTGTACATAGTGGACTCCAAGTTAACAAATGGTTTGACAAAAAAACAGTGGTAGGAAGAAAACTGTTGTGAAATATAATTTTGCTTGCTGTGCAGACATAACTATTGAGCTATACAAACAACACTGAAACAAACTAGTTTGTGGTGATATTTTGTTGTATTCATTGTATATTCATTATGAAGACATGAGAATAATTTAGTGCATTGCACTAGGACAGATAATGATGTCTTTCTTATTGTGTGTGATAAAAGTATCTGACAGGAAAAAGTCATGCAAACACTGAAATATGTTGATAGTCTGAGTAATGTTCATTGGCTTAGTTTTGTAACACTGATATTTATCAGTTTCCTGTAGTAACATAGTTTGATCCTTCTTTGTAAATTGGACTTTGAAAAACTTTAATGTAGCTCTCTTAACCTGTCTGTACAGTTATAAAATTTTGTAACCCTGTCTCTGTCTTTTAAAAACAAATAAGCATACTTCTCTGGCCTCTCCCTATGAAAGCATATCACAACATGTTTTTATCATGGTATAACTTTATCATGGCTAGGTTCCTGCCCTGATAAAACTAAATCTTTCATGTTTATAATTTGAACTAAACTATATCACCAGTTTAAGCTTTTTGTTTCATCTGAGATTATACACACTTGTTGGAGTTTTCACTTTACACTTTTTTCTTCATTTACACCCAGTCCCATATTTACTTGAGTATAATTGCCTACCTTCTTTTAAAAATTTGAATGTTTTTTACTTTCTCTTCTAACAGTACAGAAGGTTGTTTCTTTCATGCTTCCTGGAAGTATGGTACTTGTCAAGCTAAAATTTGGGTTATTTGGATTGCCTACATATAGGAATGCTAGTCTTCATATATAAATGAAATTATACATCCTGGTCCAAATATTGAATGAGTTATGGGATTATAGCAAGAATATTTTTTCCCCAATTTAAATTAAGAAAATAAACTTTTTTAAAAAGAGACCTTTAGTGTGGAACAGATAGAAGTGATTGTGTGAGAAGACTGAAGTCTTTTTGTAAGCAGTGATTTCAAAAAATAAGTCACGATAATTGTATACCTTACAGATAGGATTTAAAGAACTCTTTATTTCCCACTAAATCAAAGTGTGATCTTCTCAGACTAGAAGCAGCACATTATATTTTTGCAGAGTAAACAGCAGTATTGTTCGCCATCTGATTTTCCATCTTCCACATTGCTTTTGTGGAAGAGGAGTGGCGGTGAATGTCATCGTTTTGGGTTGGGATTTTTTTGGTTGTAGTTAATTTTTGTTTTGTTTTCTGTCTTTACAGTTATCTTACTCTTACATAACCTGTCACCACCATGTTTTGTCTATTTATTTAAGCATTTGTCTCTTTCTAGTCTTTTAGCGGTCTCTTGTCTTTTGTAGGCTAAGATGTACAAAAAATGCATATGCATGCATTTTTTCACAGAGGTCTTGAAAAATTGATTGGATATCCTGTACCTAGGGCACTAGGCCTGTCTTTGCAAAAATTGAAACTAAACATTACAAGCTTCCTGTGAGAGCTGATTTTTTGTTGGGAGTTTTTTTCAGATGCTGGGGGAAGGTGGTTGAATTTGATGGGTGTTATCTCTGTATCTGGAGATGAACATTCTAATGTGTTACCAATAACTGAAATATATATATATATATGTTGTATATAAGTGAAAATGGCTGTTTCCCCTTACTTTGATTCAGTGAATGAGAAAGCATTCAGCTTGTATTTGTCCTCTTTTATAACCTTTAAGCTTGGGGGTTTATAGTGCTGTAAAAATAAGAGAAGATCAACTGCACTTAAAAACTTACCATATTTTTTTGGTAGTCTTTCCCAGGAAATTATTCTAATGCTGGTTCTGCTTCCTGACAAGCCTTTGATCTTACCATCCGACCTCTTCCAGTTCTCTTTCTCAGTTCATCCTAAACTAATACCCCAGAGAATCCTTCCTGGTATCAAAAGTTGTCTGTAATAAATAATGTATTGCAAGTGTAGTTGGAGAAAGATTTGGCAAAAATTAAGAAAGATATCCTAAGTTGTCCTAAAGTCTAAATTTGTATCTACATGTATTCTTCATTTAAAACAACAATAACATTTTTATAACAAAGGAGTTCAAGTCTTTAAGTGGCTCAGGTGCTATAAACAAAACTAAATCACGGCATTTAAAACTCTGAAGAAAGTTTCTAGAGTTTTATATTAAAATTACTTTTCTCTACATCTGCCATAAAGTAGGTAGTAAACATGCAGAAATTAAATACCATGATGCTTCATTTTTTTTGTCTCCCTAATAGCAATGTGGATTTCGACTTGAATGTAAACAATGTGATAGGGATAAGAAATACATTCCTTCTGAGAAGCTATGCATTCAGTAAGTTTTTATTGTATTTTCTTATTTCTTTAACCTTTGCTTTTAGAGTTTGTATTTTAGTATTGATATTCTATGAAAATTTAATAATTACTATATATAAAATTACCTATTTAGCTACATTAAGTGTCTTTAAATTCTTCTTGCTCGTTCTAAATACATGGGGAAAACAGCTGTATGTTTTTAACTAAATATTATAATATTCAGAAGATAAAAAAGATTTTTCATATTCAGGTCCATATATCTACTACAAGGGCTACTTCAGGTATTCTGCAGATAATAAGATCATGATAGTAATGGTTATCTAGTGGTATAATCTCCAGCTTCTTTTATTTCCTTACAGCCAATGACAGTATGGATGGCTGATAGCCAGCTATGTCTATTTGCTGTTGCAGAGTCTTTGCTTGGAAAATCCAAAATACTGCTTCAGTATTTATACTAATCCCGAATCAGAATTGGTTTGTGTCTGCTCAGGAGTTTGCATTTTAGGGAGAGATTGTGAAACAGCCTTGTGAAAGGAAGGTAATAACAACAGCACTCTTAGTGGTAAACTAAGAGTTTCTTTCTTAGCATTGCAATGTCATTTGTCAGATAAGTACATAAAGGAGTGTGCCTCAGCCTTTTTCTTCTAGGACATTTGCATTTATTCCTTTTACCCTCTTCTTCAGTTCTTGCATAAAGGAATTTCTTTCTATTTAGGGTAGGCAGTTACCAATAGAAGCTGCCTTCACTAGTTTTTACTAATATTTCAGTCAAACTAGTTTGTGTTTCATATTCATGTTACTAGGAGAGTCTACAACTTGTCCCGGATCAGTTGGTTAACTGTAATTTCTTCATATGTTCAAGAAAGTGTATGACTTTCTTGAAAGGAAAGGAAAGGATTTGCTTCCAAGTACTAAAAATATTAGGAAGTAATCATTGAGCAGTCACTTCACAAAGTCTAATGTTGATGTACTTGTTTGTAGCTTCTGTCACAGATTGTTTTTTGTCAGAAAATCACTGCAGGGCAGACAAGTCCAGATGTGAAAAGAGCAGTAGAAACAGTCCTAGTATCCCACCTTCTCTTCTGTTCTGCTGTGGTGCTCACTTTTATAAGGCCAGCAAAGTTAACTTCATGTTTCCTGGTGAAGGCAAATAATATTTCTTGAGGTCAAGGAGTGAGTTAATAGCAAAGGGAGACCTGTGATTGAAAACATTGTCTTCTCAATGTTCTGGACCTTCCTAAATATCATACAGCATATACCTTGTCTGTCTTGTCTTCCTTAGATCAGAAAACTCAGGTGACATAGCACACACAGAACTCCATACTTTTTATAAGTCATATGAGCAAGGATGGATAGCCTTATATGTATTATCCTGCTCACTTAAATGTGTAGTTGAAGGTCCTTGTGTAGTTTAAGGTCTTCAACCTGAATAGGGGAAAAAATTATCAAATTACCTTTAATGTGGAAGATGTATTGGTCTGTTTTCCATTGGAACAAATTAGATGCTCAAGCAAACAAGGGACCATCTTAGTGAACATGATAAAAAAGCTAAAACTCAAAAATTTCTGTGGATGCTCTTCTGTCTGTTTTGAAGTTAACTCTTTGGTGTTGGTGCATGAGTGCTCTGGAAAAATCGAGGATGATAAGGCAAGCTGACACAAAACGTCCGCAGAAAATGTAGGTAGATTAGGCAGAGCTAGAAGGCAAAGTCTGTGCTGTTATGTTACCAGCAGTTTGTTGAAGGGGGCATGTCTGTGATTAATCACCAGTTTTTGCTAGATATTTTTCAGTTAGTGGAGGCTAGACTTTTTAGCTTTGTGCAAATAATGTTACTGAGCATTTTCTTGAGAGGTAGCTTGTATTGAAGTATCAGACAAAGTTTACTGCCATATTGCACACTTACTTTGTTATATGCTAGTTACATGCACCAGCAGACAGAATTTAATATCTCAAAATGAGGTCAACTAAAAAAAGATCTTTTCTGCTGTGACACAAAATAGCTATGTTTGAAACTGGAACCTATTTGCATTTTTCTCTCATGGAAAAATTCTATTCCAATTAATGCATCTTCATGTGGTATCTGTACAGTACTTTTTGGCATCTCATAATTGGTGTACTAAGTTACATTTTTTAGTTTAACCACTGGTGAGCAATAAGGAGTTTGGTTGTTTCCAGAAGGTGTTCCAGATGTAGTAGGACATAAATTCCGAGAAGAGTACCAGTTCCATGGGCATGTGTGCTGAACCACTCTAAATATGTTGTGAGAAAATCATGCTTGATAGTTTTACAGAATAACAGAGAGCGCCCCAGCTGATGCAGTTGTAGGATGTCTTTTGTCCTAGTGTCCTGATAAGCAGAATACAAAATCTTTGTATGATGATGTCAGGTTAGAAAAAGTGCTCCAGAACGTATAAGCTTTTTTTGATGATCTGCTTCTGCATACCTGCAAATAATAAACTATTCTGCAGAGTCCCAGGAGTTTGTGGTGGGTGGTGTTTACTTACATAGATTAATACTTCAATTAGAAGGTTATCTATATTCAGCAGAAATTCAAAAGATCATACATGGCTTATGGCTGTATTTATGTTTTTCCTCATGAAATGTATATATATAAATTTAAAGACATATTGTATCTAACATGTCATCTGCATAAAAAGCTATTGAAGACAGGGCAAATTTATAATTTATGTTGGTATGCAGGGATTAATGCTGTCATGTATCCTGATGTAAACTTTAGAATCAGCTGTGTCCTCCAGCCACAATAATTCTTTTCCCTGCCTTCCAAGTTTTTATAGCCTAAATTGAAAAATAACATAGGGTCTTTCCTGGCAGCAAGTTTTTTCAGGGAAAATTGGTACAATGAACTGGAGAGACCTTAGAAGTAGAAAGACGCTTTGCGAATTTCCTAGTATACCTCTTGTGGTGTGTCTGTGGATTTTACTACTCAAAAGGCTGTTTGCAAATGCAAGTACTATATTTTGATTTTTATAGGATGGATAGTAATTGGAGAATTCTGTAAGTAAATTCTATAAAATGCCTGTAGAATGTAACCTTAGAATAGAAAACTATCATGTTGATCAAGTAAGAGCAAATGTTGATTAATTGCTATCTAGTTAAATGTACTTTTTTGAGATGTGTTTATTTTACTTGCAGTTGAGAATCGAGTTCGTCCATTAGTACTTGTTATTAAGAAGTGGGCAAGTTTCCATGACATAAATGATGCCAGTCGTGGTACTTTAAGCAGCTATAGTCTTGTGTTGATGGTTTTGCACTATTTACAGAGTAAGTATTTTTACATGTTTAAACTGTCCCTTTTAAGTTCATATTTGTGTAGTTTTCCTCTTTAATGAAACAAGTATCTCCTACACAGAAATACTTTAAAGTAAAGTGAATTTTACTCCATTTCTTTAGTGTTGCATTTGTCTTGAACAAGTGGACCTGCTCTTTGGAGACAGAGTTACCACCTTTAAAGAGGTTTGGAAAAAAAATGTACCTGGAGGACACTGTGCAGCTATAAAATAAACTCAAGTACTACTTCACAAAAATGCATAAGTAGTCATCTGTAGTCATCCCTGGCAGCTGCCCACAGCTGTCTAGGAAAGAGGAAAAAAGGGTTCAAATAATCCTTTTCATGCAAAACTGTGATCAGTCAGCTGTCTTGGGAATATCAGCAGTCCAGAAACCAAAGAGGAGCCTTCTACCTGTGCTTCCTCAGCCTTTTCTGTGGGGGAAAAAAAAGCATGAAAAAAAAGACCCTGAGGTGTGGCCCTGTACCCTGTACATGCATCTAAGCATCAGGTTTTTAGGTTCTGATATTTTATTCATGCAGATTTTAAGCTTTTTTCTCCTGCTATATGCATGTGATGTTCCTGAAAATAGCCTAGAATTTCTAATAGTGTGTCCTAGAATTTCTAATAGTATTTTTGTTGATACTGTGGAGAGAAAAAAAAGAATACCTTTCTTTTGCACTAGTGTTCCTGCCTTTGCTAGGCAAATTTATTTTCTATACTTATTTCCCTATTATTATACTTCTAATAATATACTTATTATATTCTTATACTAATGTAGATGTCTTTGGACCCAAGTTTAGTGTGGCTTGAGTTTATTTTATAGATACATCAGTATCTTGTACATGAACTTTCTCCCACATAATATGTCTAATTAACTTGAACAGTAAGAAAAGGAAACTCATAGGGCAAATGCTAGTGGTGTTAATTTTTCCCCTCCCATCCATCCTCTTAGTAAAGCTTACTAAAGCATACACACCTAGATATACAAGACCTTGATTGTTTGCTCAGATTTTGTTGCCTTTTAATTTAGTGTGGTAGAGAACTGGAAAGTATCCAAGATGTTGCAGAAACATGAACACCCACAAACAAAAATGTTATTGAAGCAGCTGTGGTAATTTTCTTAGCAGTCCTGATAGTATATTCTACTCTTTGAAGATACTCCAAGCACATTCTAAGAATTTTGCTGTTCTGATTCTTAGACCCTATGGAAAAGGGATTCTGTGACATCTCTTCACCTGTAAGACCTTATAAAAGAGTGAACTAAGTCCCAAGTCCAAGACCTGTGTACTGAGTTTATTTTCCATAGTGAATATTGTAGACCAATTTCTTAAACCATGCTGAAGACATGATGTTAAAGCCTTAGTTTGAGGAGTGCTCTGACAGTTCTAGAGCTGCTTGAGTAGGATGTAATTACTTTGGGATTTTGATTCATCTACAGGACCACCTAATCACAGTGATTTTTTTTTAATGTGTCTAATTTATATAGTTCAATGGATGCACTCCCAATCCACGGTTTTCATAAAAGTGACCAATATTTAGATAATTTTGTGTTTATTAGTATTGTTAATGACTGCATGATCTTCATAACATATCTGCCATTTAGCAGACCAGCTAATACTATTAAACTGTATTTGTGTATTTTGTGGGAATTTTGCTAGCAATGCCTGCTAAGTGTGTTGAGCATTTTTTAATAGGTTGGAGACTCATTACGTAATACTTGGCAGCTGAAAAACACGCTCTTCTGCAGTAACTGTAGACTCGTTCATAGAATTGTATTAGATGTAAGGAAAAAAAGATGAGTGAAGCTCTAATTTTTCATTTAGGGAATCTAGATGATTTTCCTATAGCTATGAATTCTGAATATGAACTTCAGAAATAAAGCTATACCCAGCTGCTATAGAATTTTTCATGCCTTTTATATATAGTAGTATCTTGGTAAGACCTTCCATTAGCTGAATAAAAGTCCTATTGTACTGTACAGTACTAAATACAGTAATATAAATGTTTCCCAAATAACTTATTTTACAAAATGCATGAAAGTGAAGTTATTGATAAATGTTTTTAAGATAGAATTTCAATGCAACTCTTTGGTGTAGTTGATATGATATTGCTTCCATGTGAATTACCTGAATCACAGCAACTTTCACCTTTTTTTTTATAGCCTTACCTGAACCCATCCTTCCATCCCTCCAAAAAAATTACCCAGTAAGTGTTTCTTACGGATTTACTACATCATATATGTGTGTGACCCTGCTTATCTAAATATATTAATTCTTAACTATCTCTAACTGGATTAAGTTGAATTAACAGTTCCAGTAGATCAGGTCATTGATATGCCAGACCTAGGTGTGAAAAAGATTATTTGCTGCTTTTGGTAATTTCTTTAATGAAAATTGTTATGTATGGGAAGATCTGACACACAGTTAGAAGAAAGTGCTAATGAAAACCACTGACCTAGTTCTCTTTATGCTGACCTAGAAATATTCCTGTGTCAGCTATAACTTTCTGGTTCCTGTATCTTCATGTGTTAAGTAGTGCTTTTTCATTCAGCTCTGTTGCTTCAGAATTCCTTACCTTCCTACAGCTCTTGAGTTGCCTGGTATTTCCATGTGCAGAAAGTGAGCGATACATGGTTTACTAAGGAAACTTGAGACATCACAACATTTGACTTCAGTCCAAAAAGAAAGCACTTTTTTGGAACTTTGCTATTGTAATCAGATCATACTCTGTTCATTTCTGGAGAGGTCAGTGAATCAGTATACTTTGGTCCTTCCAGAGTTAGGAGTGTAATAGTGAGATTTAATCTAAGAAAAATTATCTAGAAGTAAAAACTGCCCTCCTCAATATTTACCTGTGCACAGAAGTGCTATTGCTGAATCATTCTATGCTGTAATTTATTAACAAAAAATGCTCAAATGGGAATATTTAGTGGTGCTGAACATCAGAGAGAAAATACTGTGTGTCGGCCATTTTGGGTAATTGAGATAATTGAGATGCAAAAGAAAGCATTGAGCAATAATTCACTGCAGTTTTATTTATGCATTGTAAATCTGCTTAAGGGATCCTGTGCTATATTTTTATGGTCTTTATCTTTTCCTGTCATTTTTTTTATGGTACTCTATACCTTCTAGTTTCTTCACTGGGAGTGCTGAAGAGTTTTTGAAACTATCTTTCATTTCTTGTATCCTTAGCTTTATCTGATAGGTTTTTGAATTGCTAGATTTGCTAGTTATATTTCCTTAAAGTTTATGTGCTGTAGTGTTCTAAGTTTTGTGTAGCATGTTATTTAGAGAAAAGTGTTTAGAACTGACAACTTTTGACTCTTCTGTATTTATAATGCAGATATTTATATTTGTTGTGTTCGAACTTTGTGGAGACCTTCAGAATACTATAGAAATATTAATGCCTTCAGTCATTAAAGCAAATGTATACACTACTTAAGCTAAAAAATCTAATTAATGTAAATGCAAAGTTTTATCTTGTGTTGTGTGAAAATGGTAAATGACTTGCAGGTGAGCACTGCTGTAAGAACTGCATTTTTGCCCTGTTTTGATGTAGATTATCCTTGATTTTGTTGTTCTTTCTTATATTTGGAGAATTGATGAAATATTCTAGAATTGCTAACAAGATTAGAAGAATATTTTATGCTTGCTTACTGCAAACCAAATTGCAAGTACGTTTTTGATCTACTGTCTCCATTAGGAATATAATTAAATGTTTAAAAATTATGAAACTTGAAATTTCTGATTACTGATATTTCAGAGGAATTTAAAGTGAAAAATACAGCAAAACAATTTTGGCTCTCGTGGCTTGCAGTAATAATTAAAAAGCACGGGCAAATTTCAGTATCAAAAGAAACCATATATTTTTCTTATGATTGTAGCTGGTCAGAGTTGTGTCTCTATACAAAAACTAAACAAACATACTGCATCTTCCCTATGTACATCTACCCACAGTTTTTCAAAATCAAATCTGCAGCCTGAAAATACTTCCGTGATATGGAGGAAACTGCTTATCTTAAATTGTTGGTACCATATCGGAGAGACATGCTTACATAGAGGAGGAAACAAAAGACAGATTCTGTGCCTCAGTGAATCCCTGCTACAAATGTGAAGGGTGAGAAGTCGTGGAAAGCCACCAGATTTGCCCACTTTTGCATTCTATTGTCGTCAGGTAGTTTCCAGCTGGCACCGAGCTGATGTGTTTTAGCAGCCACTAGTTTAAAGGGAGTATCAGACCACATCAAATGCAGGGTTGTATTCTGGGGCTTCCCATGCCCCCTAGCCAGGTAAGGTAGATGGAAGTAGCCGACCAAGTGCATTCATCAGTTTTGAAGTCTATATAGTATGTGCTTCCATGTCAGTACTTCATGAATAATCTCTAGAGAACCTGTGGTGGATTAAACCATTGTGGCTGGTGAACATGGCTTTCACTGGCACTCACAAGGAAACTTGTGCCTGACTCACCACTGTTTCAAGAAGTCTGATGTTTTAACTGAAGTCGAGATGAAATTGGGTTTCCATGAATGCTCTGGATGGTGAACTTCAAGGACTCTAGCATGAGCACATTTTTGTTTCTGCTACCTCAGCTTCATGTCATGTCTTGCAAAGGGTGGAGCAGAAGGTGGGATGGTCCTTAACATGAGAGTCAGCCCTCAGAAAGACGCAGTTTGCTTCACACTGAGTTGCACTTTTAAAATATTTAAATATGAGTTAAGTACTCGTTTATAGGACTGGGGAAAAGAATATTTTAATTGTGTTAAGACATTATGCTGATGTAACTACTAAATTTTTTTGAACAAAGAATCTTGTACATTCAGAGTTAAACTCACTATACATCAAAATACTCAAATATAAATCTTATTTTGATGTACACTTTTGTTTCTTTCCAGTGTGTAAGGTGGAATGAGTATACTTAAAAGCATTATGTAGCCTGAACATGAAGCATGTTGCTGAATACTGGTATTTCTTGAGAAATCAGCCAATCAAAGTAAAAATTAGAGATCCAGCAAAAAAGGCAAAAAACTTTCACGTCTCTCTTCTGTGGTATCTTAAAATAATGGAGAGCTCATTTATATTTGTTGCTCAATCAGATCCTGAATCTAATTTCTCTCTCTTAAGACAACTTGAGGCAAAGAGACAGTAAGCAAAATAGGGACTAGTTTTTAATAGAAGCTGAATTTTTTGCCTTCTAGAGCAAGTTAAGGAAAGAAAATGTACTTCCAAAGGTGCTTTGTAATTACATTTTTTTAGCAACATCACCTATGTGCAGAATCTGTAAGCTGTACCTTGTTTTGTTTGTCTAGTTATTCCCTGAGTCCCTCTAGTGGGAAGGAAAATACTGTTATCCTTGTTTTACAGCAGGTGGACAGAGATGAGTTGAAGCTAGGGGATTATCATGGGTTGTCTGTGGCAAAGCAGAAAAAAAATATCTAGGTATCCCTTAGCTGGTCTGACCTCTTGTTCACTAGACACAGAGTGATTCCTTTGTTAAGAAATGACCTTAAATTACATTGTTGGTAATTGAATTACTGAATAATGGTATATCTTGACAGAAGCTGTCACTAAATCTTGCCAATTTTAAGTAGCAATTAATTTGGTTTTACGTGTAGAACTTTCTAATATGGTAATAGCAACTTAAATAACAAATTTTCTGTATTTCAGAAAGGTGAAACACTTGGTTTTGCCTTCTCAGTGGGGTAATCAGCAACCCACAGTGCGCAAAAAATAAACCTAGTAACAGTATCACAAACATGTGATTAATACATTGCTTTGTTTCCCTTAATAAGTCTTATTTTCTTCCAGAAAAGTCCTATCAGTTATGCCTTCTAGTTTGCAATACTCAGTTGTCTTTTTAAGAGCAATTTTTATACTGACATACCCACTAAATCAAGTGGAAATGAGAATTACTTATATGCATCTCTTAAACTAGGTCGTTGAGGGTTTTAATAGTTAGCTGCTATAGCCTGTAGCCTGTGTTTGTACTAATGTACGTGTCTAGAATAATGTGTGTATTTGCTTGAAAGCAAAAGCCTTTCTGAGTGAGAAAATCTTTGATTTGTCTGATATCTTATTGTCTACCAGTAAAAAAATAGCTTATTTTTATGAAAAAATAATAAAATAAAGCCTAACTTTTTAGCTGTCAAGGCTATCAACCTCACTGTGATGGCAGAATTCTCTTGCAATTGAGAGGTTCTCAGGCAATTAAATAGTCAAAGTTTAAAAAAATTAATCTTGTCTTCCTTTTCTACTGCCTCCAAACACTTACTAGTCATAGTAGACATCTGTTGTAATTTCGTTGCACTTCTGTTTTGTATTTTCTTAGGTCAGTGGCCCATTTTCTTCTTCCTTTCCCCTCCTCCCTTTTATGTTTCTTCATCAGCTGGTGTACTGTTAATTCTAAATTCAATTTTTCTGACTCTTCCTGAGTTTTCTGTGGGGATGGACAAGGAATGACTTTCACTGTAGTATCTTCCTGATTAACTTTCGGGTTAAAACTGTGTTTATTATATGGCATTGGAACAACTGTTCCTTTCTAGATCTTTGTATACTGCATATCTGCTTTTTATGTCTGTGTTTCCATTGTTTTGGTGTCTTCTGATGAACTATAAACTGTTAAATTCTGAGCTTTGTGAACTAAAATAATGTTTTACATATAACATTTTATCATATGAGATCAACCATTGAAATTTTTGTATCTCTAGAAGAGTGGCTTTTTTCCCCCCAAAAGGTGTGGCACAAGGTTCCAGGAAGTTTTGCTGGAGCTGACAGAAAGAAAATGGGAGTCTCAGGCTTTCCAGTCCTACTGGTTTTGTCACTTAACAGTACTTTTCTCAGAGGAAGTAGTGCCAGCTGTGGATATGGAAATAATACTACACTATGTAGTGCTTCTAGTGCTATTCTAGTACTAAAAAATTTGAATCACGCCTGATACTACTCTTAAAAATAAAAAAATGAATGAGTGGGGAGGGGAAAGAAGATACAGTAATGAGTGAACAGGTTCCTAAATTTAAATAAATGTGTGTCTTTATCTGATTGTAATATTTGCTTCTGTGTACCTTGAGTTCATTTTCAGTAAAACACACAACACTGCTGTAAAATGGTGTTAAAACCAGGTATCAGCAAGTTATAAAAATTGTTCCTGTAGCAAGAGGAGATATGTTTACTTCTATGTACCCCAGTCTATCACAAGAACCTAAAGGATGCAATGGACACTGAGACAGCAGGGCAGTTCTAAAACCATGTGTATTTAGTCTTGTATGTAGTCCTTTTTAAGCTGGCAATGGTGCCTTCTTTTCATAGCAAACCTGATTTTTTCTTACCCCATCATACTAACCCTCTTCCCCTACAGAAAAGCATGCTTCAGCTGAAATGCAGCATTCTGTGTATTCGCGTGTTTTATATAACTTCATTGGTGGTTGGGGTTTTTTTGTTGGTTGTTGGGTTTTTGGGGGTTTTTGGAGTTTTTTTGTGTTTGTTTTTTTTTAATTCTTGGCTAGAGGAAGTCATACCTGCAGTCTTTATGCTTATTTTGTGGGTGGATGTAGGTTCATTCGTATGCAGTTTTTAACTTGGTGCTTGGTAGCAATGATAGGCCTTCCTCTGGATTATTTCTGTACTTCAGTTAAGCTGTGGGAAATTGACAGTAGGTGCATTAACTTCATCTATGTATTTCTCAGCTGAACTGCAGTCAGCTCAGTGCAGGCTCAGCTTTTGCTCTTGTAGTTTTAAATGCAAGTCTAGTTCAAAGATTCTCCCATGTTAAAATTCTTTATCTTGTATGCTCCTGTGCAAGATAATTCTACCTGAGTTCAGAGGGAGTAACTAGTATTCAGTGAGGCAGAAGAGAAATAGTCCTTGGCTTGTCCTTGAACTTAAAATAAGCAAATAATAGGCAGCTTTCTTATTGTGGAAAATACATGTATTGGGGTTAAAGCTATCTCTGTGTATATATATATATATATGTATATATACACACTCTGATTTTATTTTGACAGGAATGTTTTGATCCTACTATGCAGTTGCATTTTGTTCATCAAGCACCACGTACCATTCCTCCTTACGTCTCAAAAAATGGATCAAGCCTTGGAGATTTGCTAATAGGCTTCTTCAAATATTATGCCACAGAATTTGAGTAAGTAATAAGATCATTTTAGTGGTTTAGAAGATATGAAATTTTGATTCCTTCTATTCAATATAGCAACACTTTATAACCCTTGAAAGAAAGAAAAGCAGCAATGCAGGAGGGGTGACTGAGAGAGAGGAAGGCTATGAGTGGAAAGGCTAAATGACAGTAGGAATGCCAGTAAATTGTCTGATATCTTCTACTTAGCTATTCTTTCTTGTAAAATAGTTCCCAAAAGTTAGAGAGCTTTGTCCTTTTAAAATTTCTGGGGTTTTTTATACTGTTACACTATTCTATAACTGCTTATTCATATGTGAGATCTGTTCTTAGTTGTCATTTACGGCATCAGCTGTGATATGAATTATTTGGACCTTGAGGGCTGTGCTTGTCTTTTGTCATACTTGAGTCAATGGAGGTAACTGGCCAGGTGGCTCCTTACTTTGATCAGAATATAAATCTGTACAGGCTTCACCTAGTGAAGAATTCTCTCATGTATAGTTATTTCACTCACATTATTGGTTTACTAGAGTCTGAGTTCAGTTTTGGCATCTGGACTTCCTTATATAAAAGGAGAAGCTTAAGTTGTGAGGACATCTGAAAAAGCCTTAAATTACAACTGTTTTGCCAAATTGTTACCCATGTACTTCTGAATTTCTTAGAAAAAATGCTTGTTCTTATAAAATATCAAATGGTTGTATCTCAATCAGCTTGAAGATCTTCTAAATAACATCTGAGGCAGTTGTTTCATGCATGTTGCTGTCCTGCGTATGTGCATCATCTCCATTTCTTGGAAGGAGAACAAAACAGACAATTGGATACGCATAATTTTGGAAGTGTTCATAATTTACTTTAATATAAGAAGTGAAAGACTATAAAATCATTAAAGCATTTCTGGGGTGTGCATCACATGTAAAATATGTAAGCTAAATCCCTATGGCCTGTAGTAATGCATGAACCAACTGCGTTTTGTGCATGCTTAAGCCTGACTGAAAGATTTTCATGTAAGAAATTTTCTTTCAATAATCTCTGCAGATAAGAGAATGGTCTTTTGTCTGAAATGTTTCTCCTGACTACTTGTCTTTTTAGCTGACAAGGTGACGTTTACTAAAGAAGCAAATGAGAAGACAGTGCTGGGGGATAACCTTAGATTCTTAATTTGTGTGGGATACTACATGAATCTTTTACTACTTGACTGTACAAGCTGTTAATCTTCTTATATATGAAAGTAAATATCTTATCCGTTAAGGAATTTTCTGGTTTGCCTATGCAAAGTACCAGAGATGATCTGGTCTAATTACAGGAAAAATACCTAATTTGACTTTTTTGTGTTTGGGTGCTTGTTAACATAGTCAAGACCAGATTTCTGCCTAAGTTGGTGGCTGATCCAGAATGACTTCATTTTTGTCTGCTATTAGAAAGGATATGCTAAGACATATGCAGACCAAAAATTCTGCAATATCAATGTTTGAGCTGATTGCAATCCCTAAATACTATTTTACTGATGATTATAAATCAGGAAAAAATACTGCTTAGATTTATTCATAGACACACAGAGGAGCTTCTGCATAAAAGAAAGCTTGAAAAAGTAGATAGTGAAGATAGGATAGTTGCTGATGTCAACAGAAGAAACTGTTTCAAAAAGCAGCTGAATAAAAAGAATACCTGATGTGTTCTTCTGGTGTTCAGTATTTGTTAAGTATTTAATCATTTCACTTGTGATATTCTGTTAAAAAAAAGAAAAAAAATACCAGTAAAAACAGCCATTAGAATTCCTGTGTTGAAAATGCTGCTACATAGCTGAGAAGTCATTTGAGGAAATTATGCACTTAATGCAGCAGCCTTTATTATTTTTAACTCTTTCTGCAATGGAAATAAAATTTAGTCAAGTGTACAGTTTATCTGTGTATCCCTTTCAACTATAAATCCTCTTTGAAAGGAATAGGATTGATAGTAAAATTCCATGTTACTTTCATTGACTGGAGAAGACAAATAAGTGCACCATAGGGAGGAACATGAACATGGTGCTTAAAAAGTTTTGTGTGTGTGATAGCCAGCCAGTGAAAGTAAAAGTAGTCTCATGCTAGCCACAGGACCTTTCATCTTTCCTTTGAAGTTGCTGATGGGAACAACAGTACAAATGAGAATGAGGGTAAGAATGAAATATATAGAATCATAGAGTAATAGAATATACTCAATTGGAAGGGACTCCCTCAGGATAATTGAAATCCAGCTCCTGGAACTGCATGTGATCATCCCTAAGATTCATTCCCTAAGACCCTGTGCCTGAGAGCATTGTCCAAACACTTCTTGAACTCTGTCAGACTGGTGCTGTGACCGCTTCCCTGGGGAGCCTGTTCCAGTGCCCAGCCACCCTCTGGGTGAAAAATACTTTCCTAATATCCAAATTAAACCTCCCCTGACTCAGTTTCATGCTGTTGCCTTAAGTCCTGTCATGAGAGTGAAGAGATCGGGGTCAGCTCCTCCTCTTCCCCTCATGAGGAAGTTGCAGACTGCAATGAGGTCTCCTCTGTCTCCTTTTCTCCAGGCAGAACAGACCAAGTGACCATAGCCACTCCTCATACAGCTTCTCAAGGCCCTTCATGATCCTTGTGGTCATGCTTTGAACACTCTCCAATAGCTTTATGTCTTTCCTATACTGTGACACCCAGAACTGTTCCTAGCACTCGAGGTGAGGGAGGTGAGGCCACCCCAGTGCAGAGCAGAGCAGGACAATCCCTTCCTTGCCCAGCTGGTGATGCTGTCCCTGATGACCTCAGGACATGGATGGCCCTCCTGGCTGCCAGGGCACTGCTGGTTCATGTTCAACTTGCAAATACAGCCAACACAGGGCTCTCATAGTTCTGTCTTTCATGGAAGAACTAGAGTTAGAGTGTGAGTGTTCCTTTTCTTTGCTGTAATAAGTAGTTTTTTTGCTGTTTGTTTTCCCTGTGAAACATTTACTAGTGTCTATATGCACCAAAATTCTGAGATTGTATTTCAGACAGTGTGACTGTTAAATGAGGCTATATTTTTATGATCTGTACTGGGCCACTGAACTTTCCCTGTTGGACTGTCATGTGTTTGATGAAAAGATTGCTTCAGAGATTGTGACTTCAATTTTTGTAAGCTCCTATCTGTGGAGTAGGATGCACTACCAGATTTGATACACAGGAACTGTTTTTCTGAATGAACAGCATGCAATCAAGAATGATCAGATCATGTGTAAAGATCATAATTTTGAATGGAATAAATCATTGAAGCCACCTGTCTAGAATGTTTTAACTACTGATCTATTTTACATGTAATCATCAGGAAGTTAAGAGAAGATGGAGATATATTGTTTTAAATTTCTCCCTCACTCTAGCAAAGGCCATTAGGTATTTCAATTAAAATCAGTGATTTTTTTTTTTACTTGATATAGGACAAGATGGGCTTAAAGAGTATAGCAAAGGAAGAAATAGGAGCCTTGCATCCTGTGCAGTCATGCATAAGTCCTTGTATTGTATTTATTTTCCCTTATGCTTTTAAACTGTTTTGTGTATTTAGACTATAAGGTGTTTCAGAAAATTGTTTTTCCACAGTCTTACTCTAGGGTTTTCAGTGTGTCCATAAGAAGTAATTTTTGTACCTCTTTATCCCTGTCCCCAAAGAAATGTGGTTTGGAAATTGCAGCATGTATTGGAATAGCACACCCCATGTGGCAAAGCCCGTTTTGTCTTTATGGTTGTATATTTATCTTGCCATTAGAGTTCAAGTCTGTAATGCTTCTTATGATACAGCTGGCTATGGTAGTGACTTCATTTTAACTTTACCTATTTAAAATTGTCCACTGATTAAGTAGTGAATGTAATCAAGAAAAAAAGTGTAGATGTTCCCCGAAGCAAGTATTTGGAAACGTGTTTACCAGCCCCTCTGAAGGAGGTGTCTGATTTCAATTCTGCAGCTGTGAGTGAAGGCAGCAGGTTTTCACTTGGCTGTCTCCTTACAAAGTGAGACCTTGAAGCAAGGCATTGCTCACCTGAATTTATTCTTTGTGATTACTTCCCTTAAATTTACCATGGCAGGTTAAGTAGTAGTTGTTTAGGATCATTCACTGATTTGTTTATGGTGCACATGGTAAAAGCTTGCTTACATTTTAATGACCAAATATAAATTTTCAGCAAGAAGTTGCTTGCAGCTCTTTTCACAATAGAATGAGTTAGGTAATAAAGGGATCATTTTTAATACTATGTTGAATTAAATATATTTGTAACTTGTACCCATCATACTGTGTGTATACAAGTGGCTTTGATTTGTAAGAATGCTCTGGAAAAGAAAAGTTTTTTTTCCTGTTTGTACTGTAGTCATACAAACACCTGAAAATACCTACTAGTCTCCTCCTTTCAAATACTTGCCTTTGCCATGAAAATGACATATCTAATGCATTCAGTGAATACAGAAGTAATTGATAATTGAAGTAGCTGTTTAAATGGCAGTGTTAACTCACAGATAGAAAATGTGTGCAGGGAGAGTATCTGCTTTATGTTGGCAACAATTAAGTTATTATATGCAAGCCAAAGTAGCTAAAATTGACACACAAATAATTTGCTATTCATAATTAATTTCTAATTCAGTATGATCTTGGTACCAAGACAGTTCTGTATGACTGTCAGATAAAAGAGTTGTTTTCAAATTTAAATTTCAATTTTAAATAAAAGGCTTTTAAGTTTCAAATTTAAATAAAAGGCTTTTTAAACAGCAAGAAGTGCCAATTTTTTGTTGCTTTTTGCTTAACCAGTGTATTATAAATGCATTTATATTTTTGCTGAGGGATCAAGTATAGCCTAGGAAGAAAATAATTCAAGAGAAGAATTGCTGTTTCAAGTGAAACAGTACTGCCTTGTTAAACCAAATACACATCAACTACTTCTTTGCATGACTTTCTCTCTCTTTCTCTCTCTCTCTCTCTCTCTCTCTTTCTCTCTCTCTTTGTCTCTCTCTTTGTCTCTCTCTTTCTCTCTCTCTTTCTCTCTCTCTTTCTCTCTCTCTTTCTCTCTCTCTTTCTCTCTCTCTTTCTCTCTCTCTTTCTCTCTTTCTCTGTCTCTTTCTCTCTCTCTCTCTCTCTCTCTCTCTCTCTCTCTTTCTCTCTCTCTTTCTCTCTCTCTTTCTCTCTTTCTCTCTCTCTTTCTCTCTCTCTTTCTCTCTCTCTTTCTCTCTCTCTTTCTCTCTCTCTTTCTCTCTTCCTCCACTGGCCTGGATCTCTCATTTTTAAATAAGGCTTTAAAAAAAGCAAACTGTAAGCTTCTGCTCGCAACATGTGTTCTTGAGCAGCAGTTTAAGCTTGTTTGATGCTCTAAGCACAGGGGGTTTGTCTTTTGTCTTTTTGTGTGTGTGCGCTTGGGGTTTTTGAGCAATTCATCTGATTTAAGCCTATATTGATGGTTGATTATTAAAAGACATGATAGGAAAGTATTTATGCTCCCTATTTATCACAAAAGTAGTCTACTGTGGGAATTAAGGAGAGGAAGGATTATGGGTTAGAATGGAGGCTTTAGTGTACATTGAATTCTAGAAAAGATCATCATCATTACTAATTTTCTAAAGGATATATTAAGAGAATGCTGAATATACACACTGAGGTATCCTAGATCTCTTCATGTGCTGTGTCCTGCCTTTTTTAAAAATAGGCCCTATTCATAGTGTTAAATATTTGTGTTCTGTGAAATTACAGTTATTGAAACAACTGAGCTCTATAGGAGGCTTTAATTTTGAGTTGTATTCAAGATAACTTGTAAAATTACAGTCAGGATTTTTAGCTGACTTGATGACTTAATGACATTGTTGACTTAATGGAGTTACAACAGCAGATCTGTGGTCTAGGGAGGACAGAATTCTTTCAGATTTAACTGATGAATGAACGGATGACAGTATTTTAATTTACAGTTGATATCTACAGATTTACTGCTGGTGGTTGACATACCCAGCCTAGCTCCTCTGTCAGGTAAGACAGATAAGACTAGTACAACTGGAAGCATACTGCCCAGCTATTTCTACCCATTTAGTCAGGACATATGGTGATGTATTGGTGATCCAACTGTTCACTGATGTGGTGGCTCCTGGGTTTGCAAAATCATCAAGATTGGTAGAGACCTTTTAGACCATCTAATCCAACTTCCAATGCAGCACCACTGTAATCACCCCTACAACATATTCCCAAGTGCCACATCCAGACATCTCTTGATGGTGATTCCATCATTTCCCTAGACAACTTATTCCAATGCCAGTTTACTCTTGCAGTGAAAAATTGTTTTCTAATACATAATCTCAACCACTACTAGTACAATTTAAGGCCATTTCTTCTTTTCCTTGACACATGGCAGAAGAGATTGACCCCTACGTGGCTACAACATTCTTGTAGTTGTAGAGAGAGTTGAATTCCTCCTTGAGCTTCCATTTCTCAAGAATAAAAAATGCCCTTTCCATCTGCTCCTCATAGGACATGTTTTCTAGACTCTTTCCCAGCTCTTCTTTCAACAAACATCAGACCTCAGTGTGTTTCTTGTAATAAAGGGCAAAAAACTGGACACAGCATTCAAGGTGTGGCCTCAGCAGTGCCCAGCACAGGGGGCCAATCCCTGCCCTGGCCCTGCTGGCCACAGCATTGCTGATCCAGGCCAGGATGCCATTGGCCTTCTTGGCCACCTGGGCACAGCCTGGCTCATGTTCAGCTGCTGTCACCAGCACCCCCAGGTCCTTTCCAGCCACTCTGCCCCAGCCTGTGCAGCTGCCTGGGGTTGTTGTGACCCAAGGGCAGGACCCAGCACTGGGCCTTGTTGAACCTCACACCATTGGCCTCAGCCATGATCCAGCCTGTCCAGATCCCTCTGCAGAGCCTTCCTGCCCTCCAGCAGATCAGCACTCCCACCCAGCTTGGTGTCACCTGCAAACTGATTGAGGGTGCCCTCCATGAGATCATTGGTGAAGGTATTAAACAGGACTGGCCCCAGTACTGAGCCCTGGGGAACAGCACTGGTGACTGAACACCAGCTGGATGTAACTCCACTCACCACCACTGTCTGGGCCTGGCCATCCAGGTACTTACTCATTCAGTGAACAGTGCACCTGCCCAAGCCACCAGCTGCCAGTTTCTCAAGGATATTGCTGTGGGAAGTTGGGAAATGGTGTCAAAGGCTTTGCTAAAGTCCATGCAGACTACATCACAGCCCTCCCATATCCACTGACCAACCTGACCTCCTTGCCACAGAAGGAGATCAGGTTGGTCGGTCAGGATCTGCCTTTCATAAACCCCTGCTGGCTGGGCTCAGTCCCATGACTGTCTTGGATATGGGACGTGATGGCATGCAGGATGACCTGCCCTCTTTAGTTAAAAGCAGCTGAAAGGTGGCTGGGTAGATGAGAACATAAAACTGGAAGTGGGGTTTTTTTTTGGCTTCCCTTATGTTTGGGATATTGTTGTGCCAAGTGTTATAAAGATGGTGGCACCTCAAAAGGCCCTATAATCTGCCTGCTGTTCCTGTTTAAATGTGGTAATTTCCATGTTTTGTTGTAAAGCTGCCTGCAGAAAGTAGTAGAGAGTTGTTGTACTTGCAGATCTAAAATTCATCATATATAAAGTATTGAAACTTTCTAGTAATAGAAAGTTTCCTTTCACAAGGAAAGGTTCCTTTCACAAGGAAGGCCTATGAGCAAATTATTTCTACATATCTTTATACTATTGAGTGTTGTTTATGGAATGCAGTATGTTACTTGTCTACAGTTATTCCTTATATATCTTTTCTTCCTACAGAAAATTCTGAAAAATTTGACTCTGTAATTTATTTTGAACTTGGAAATAAATGTAGGTCACAATGTAAATTGTCACAAAGTTTGACATTGTTAGTAGAAAAATTCCATTGTGAATATATGTTACTCATGGATAGCTGTGATGCTCTGTTTTGGAGACGCTTTTTGTACTTGAAGTTCTGTTAGTAGAAAAGTTTTCTTGTTTCCTACTCATGATGTTAAACAAAATTACTCATTATTACAAAATACTGTGATATCCAGACTTATAACATTGCAATCTGACAATTTTTTAGTGTAAACTGATAATTTGAAGATAACTAAGAGTTAAAATTTTTTACAAATTGTTTTCCTTTTCTTTAGTTGGAGCCATCAAATGATATCAGTTCGTGAGGCCAAGGCTATTGCAAGACCTGATGGTATTGAATGGAGAAACAAATTTATTTGTGTAGAAGGTAATACGTGAAGCTGCATTATAGTTTTTAAGTGTTAAGGCATTAAATACATAAATCTATAAATTAAACTTTACCTTGGTTGTGTTTTGAGAAATATATTGCATGTGTGCATTATGTAGAGAAGGAAGTATAACCAATGTAAATAGTTTGTAAACAATCCCGTCAAAAACATTTGAGAAGGAAGCTTAAGGTCTAAACTGTTTAAAAATAGTACTCCTGACCTTTTCTTCAAGAGCACTCATTGCCCTGTTACTTTTGGACCAGGGTTTAGGATTTTGATAAGGAATAGCCTTTATGCCACTAGTGTGTGTTTTTCTGCTCCACAA
Organism: Molothrus aeneus; assembly: GCF_037042795.1. Taxonomy (NCBI): domain Eukaryota; kingdom Metazoa; phylum Chordata; class Aves; order Passeriformes; family Icteridae; genus Molothrus; species Molothrus aeneus. The sequence goes on from NC_089680.1 coordinate 32,857,761, forward strand.
AAATAGTTGTCAGTTTTGCCGAGTTTGAACTTCTGAAAAAACACAGCAGGCACATACTCAGATTATTCTTGAAGAATATGCTTTGTTCTTGCAATGTTCTGGCATTGCACTGACTAGGTTATGTATACGTTGATCTCCTTGTGGGTACTATTTTTGGCTGGCTAGTGAACATAGGCTTTGTGCAGAGACTACGTGATGCCTTCCAGAACTGGAGGGTAAACCCAGGCTACCTGTTGGAGTTGCAGGTCTCAGCTGTCTCAGTGCAGAACTGAGTAGGAGCACTGTACAGACAACCAGATTCATGTGCTAGTGACACCTTTCAGCTGCTGTGGGGAATGTACATGGAGAAGATGAGCAGGTAAGCATACATAGGAGATGAAGCTTGCAGTAAGGAAAGAGAAGATGATAAGCCAAGAGAAGGATTGAGATGTTAGGAGAATGAGGACAGACTGAAGGGGTTGAGAGTTGCTGGGTAACTGGAAACAGTTGTCACAAAGGGAGAGCTGGCCTGAGCCCTGGCTGCAAATTAATGAAGGCTGTTTGACGTCACAGGATGAAATAGGAATATAACTTGAACAGGAGACAAATGGTATGGGGAAGGTTGTTAGACACTGAGAAGATTTTGCTGGGGGAGGAGGAGAATAAGTCTGTTCATCTGTGGATGAACAGACATTCTTCAAGATTGATAAGGTTTAGGGTTGGGGTATGTATATACTCTCCTGCATTTGTGCTGCTCTGTGCAGAGAATCGCCTTCAATCAACTTCCCCTGCTTGTGAACTTGGTTATTCTGTGGTCCAGAGCTCACGGACTTGGCCATAGTCATATGAATGTCAGTGTAAAGCCACATGATGGGATTCCTGTTCTTTATTTGATCCTTTGGGAAAAAGTCAACAGTTATAGGAGAAGAAGAACACACTGAAATATAGTTGCATTGGACTCTGTGGTCTTAGAGTTGAGAAATGTGAGAATTAGAGTATATGCACAGCTGAAATGATTCAGAATAGCGTAGTGAGGCACTGCCAAGGCTCAGGTCTGAATGTGGGAGGTGGGAATGCTGGGCTGCTATGTTTGCTGCTGTCACGTGATGCTGATCCACTGTGTTGCAGGGGGCTGTGTGTTTGAAGCTCTCAAGTATTTTATGACATTACAAAGTGGTTGAATAATTAGGTTCTCTTTCTACCAGGCTGGAAAATAGAATATACATCAACATAGATTGATTTCATAGAACTTTTCCTTAATGCTTTTGCTTTTGAACTATTAAAAAAGTCAAAATTATCTATAGGTGATATATCTGATTCCTTCCTTGGTTCAAGACCTAGTGGGTTTAGCCTCACAAACCAACTTTTTTACTTCTGATTTGGGAGGGAAAAATAAAATCTACTTTTGCTCAAAGTAGACTTCATGTTTATAACAGCTGTTAAACTGAACTAGGTTAACAAAGTATGTACATAAATTTCTGTGTACTTGAGAAGAAGATTGCAAAAGTTAGGTAAACATGCCAATATATTCTGTTTTCCAAGTCTTTGTCAAATTTTCCTGTTCACAGATTAATATTGCAGTAATTGGTACTATTGCATTTATTTTTAAATATCTAAAATGTACTTGTTGATAAATTACACAAGTCTGTGCCTGCAAGTTTCCACAATTCTGCATATAGTACTGTATTTAGATTAGCTCAAGAAAAACTGTATTGTGTTTTAAATGTTATGGGCCTTAAGGCTGATTCTCATATGTACTTCTGCTGTTAGAGAAACAAATATAGTAGAGATGCTCTTTCCAGACACTTTAAAATATGATAGGCTTTTACTATGATGGGGATACAGTGATACAGAGAACCCTGCTTTTGGATAATATTTTTAACAATCCTTGTCAGAAGCTCTAAATGGCTATTAACTATTCCAGTTTCAGTTTAAATCTTGTCTGTATCGAGTAATATCAACTACTGTCCTGTTGGAGAATAGGAAAAGCTAGAAATGTGGCAATTTTATGAGATAATTACATTGATAATAATTTAGGGAAATCAAATCAGAAGCCACCTAAGCTGTACCTGATTCATATTTGTAGTTTCAAGTCTTTCAGATCCACATGCTAAAAATAATTTAAAAAAATAATTCCTCGGGCTTGGTTAGCAGCAGTTCTGGAGCTCTGTGATACCATGTATTTTTGTTTGGAAAAATTATTCCCTTTAGTCTTTCCCTCAAGCATCAGTGTTAAAGCTGTGTTACTTTTTTGTTTTAATATTCTCATCTCTGTGTTTGAAGAAAATAACTTTAAACAAACTCTTACTGTCTTGATGGTTAGAAAATATAGTGGTGTAAAGAGTAGCTGATTGTAAAATTATTCTTGCTGTGCTTCAGAGAACCAGTTTGTCTTTTGACAAACAGTAAATAGGCAGGAATATTAAAGGGAAGATGTGAGTTAGCTTTTGTGCCCGGAATGCCTTTTTTCCACAGATGGTTTGAGAAGATTGTACAGTTCAGCCCTTGTGGCTTTAAAATATAAATATGACTTGACTCAACATAAAGGTCCTAGCATTAAAAAAGCAGTTACCATTACATTTATGATACACAAATAAAATGCTGTATTTGTTCACATAGTATATGTGAACATGGAGTTCTTAATTATACTAGATCACTCTCTCAAATAATGAGACTGATATTAGATGACTGTGTATGTTTTATTTGGTTTTCAGTTTTTGTTCTAAACTAGAAGTATGATGCATTCTGAAATAAGAGAAGTTTGCCTGTAACTGTCCACTGAAAACTAGGTAGTTTGAAGAGAATCCTTTTAGAAGATTGCTAAATACAACATTTATTGCATGAAAAAATTTCTTAGTGAATTTAAATAGCTAGCAGAAATAAAAAAGCCATGGAGCATGTACCAAATTTGAAATTCCAGTCTCCATGAAGGTACAAGCCCTTCTGGTGTCTGTGTAATGCTTTATTTTGCTATACATCACTGTCTGAATGAAAGTAATTCATAACCAACTCAAACCAAAAAAAAAAATCTACCTGATCTGACAAATACTTCTGTGTTTCTGTGGTCCTTGAGGACTTCCATACATTCTACCAGTGTGAAATACACAATATTACCTAAATAGTTCTCTATTAAGGAAAAAAAAGACTATAAAATCTGTTTTGTAGCACACTGTAATGCATATTTTTTTAGTATCAATTGCTTTAATGTTGGCAACCGTATCAGTAGCAAGAACTACTTTTTTAATCTTGCAATTAAAAAAGTTCCAAACTATTAATTAATTTAGGATAAAAAGGGAGGGGGGAACATCACATTGATTAATCATCAGTTAGAAAGTAGAACCCCCAAATGGTTAACTTATGAACAAATATTGCAGAATAGGTATGGTGTGATAAAGATATGAGCAGTTGGTATGTCTTATATTAAAATTATACTAAATATTTTACTATATTCTCAGTATTTCACTGAGAAACTGTTGAATGAGATTAATCTAAAGTGAATAGTTCCAAGAATCTCATGTCTCATATGTAATAAGTTTCAAAATATTTTAATATGCAAAATCATAGTCTGATATGTTATCACAGACTATTGAGCTGTAGCAGATAATTACTACTGCATAGTACAATCATAGTATGCTTCAACACATAATAAGCTGAATTTATTAGAAATTACATATCATTAAAGCATTCATTGAATCATAGAATGGTTTAGGTTGGAAGAGACTTTTAAGTATCATCTCTTTCCAACTCCCCTGCCATGGACAGCGACATCTTTCACTAAACCATTTTTCTCAGAGCCTTATCCAACCAGGCCTTGAGCACTTCCAGGGATGGGGCATCCATAGCTTCTCAAAGCAACCTCTTCCAGTGCCTCATCACATTCACAGTAAAGAATTTCTTCCTAATATCTAGTCTTAAGCTTGCCCTTTTTTGTTTAAACCTATTCCATCTGGTCCTATCACGACATGCTGTTGAGAAAAGTCCCTCTCCAGCTCTCTTGTAGGCCCCATTTACATACTGGAAGGTGCTATGAGGTCCATCCCAGAGCCTTCTCTCTAGGTGGATCAACCCCAGCTCTCTCTGTCCTTTCAGAAGAGGTGCTCCAAGCCTCTGATCATCTCTGTGGCCTCCTCTGGACTCCCTCCAGCAGGTCCCTGTCCTTCCTGTGCTGGGAGCCCAGAGCTGATGCAGCCCTGCAGGTGGGGTCTCAGCAGGGCAGGGCAGAGGGGCAGAATCCCCTCCCTGACCCTGCTACCCACCCTGCTCTGGATGCAGCCCAGGACACGTGTGGCTCTCTGGGCTGGGAGTGCCCATGGCTGGGTCATGTCCAGCCTCAGCCACCAGCACCCCCAATTCCTTCTGGGCAGGGCTGCTCTGAGTGACTTCTCCCAGTCTGTAATCATGTCTGGGATTGTCCCGACCCAGATGCAGCACTTTGCACTTGCAGTTTTTGAACTTTGATGAGATTTGCATGGGCCCACTGCACAAATTTGTCCATGTGCCTCTGGATGGCATCCTGTCCTATAGTGTCAACTGCACTGCTCAGCTTTGTCTCTCTGACAATGTTTTCCATTCAGAGCATTCAGAGAATTCAGTGTTGGGGTGTTTTGGTTTTTGGGAGTTTTTTTGGGTTTTGGGGTTTTTTGGTGGTTGGGGTTTTTTTTTGTTGTTTTTGTTAATTCCCTCCTCCTTTTTATTGGTTTGTTTGTTTTGTCTTGGGTTTTCTTGTTCTTGTGGTGGGGCAGTTATTTTGTGTTATTGGTTCATTTAGTTTAGTTTTGGTTTGGGGTTTTTTGGATAAGTGTTATGTAGAAAGAAAGCTTGAGAACCAAAGAGGAATTGAGTATTTAAAGTACTTTTGGGAAGCAGCTTGACCCTACTTTGTTAGACAACCAACTCTAGATTTCTTTAACAGTTTTCATGTTTGATTTTGATCCTCCAGAGCCCTTTGATGGGACAAATACTGCTAGAGCTGTACATGAGAAACAGAAGTTTGATATGATCAGAGGTGAACTTGCACAGGTAAAAAGTAATCTCATGTAATTTTTCTGGTCACTTTGTTTTTCAAGATAGTTTTACTATCTTGAAAATGCTAGTCATTAAACCTGCCTGTTTCTGATGTTTTATAGTTTGTACAATAAGTAGTAAAAATGCATGTTTTTAAAAATATGTGGAAAAATAATTTAAGAGTATTCTTTAATGTCTACCATTAAACTTCAGGTTTACACTGAAATGGGTACTCCAACTAGTAAAAACCCTCTCTCTTAGATTTTCTTGTGTGTGTAAAATTCTAACAGTGGTTAAGACCTTTAACCTTTTTTTTCATTCATTATTTATTTTTACATGAATTTGAGTGGTAATAGATAATATTTTATTATTCTTACAATCCCTTCTTTTAATAAATATCACCACCAAAATAATGGGGGTTTTCCTATTTTTAATATCTTACTTAGGTGGGTACTTTTCTTTAGGGAGATCACACTCATAATTTTAGAACATGAGTAGTTCAAACATGAACTTTCATTGTCCTAGTCAGGGGAGGAAAGGACACTTTGAAACAAGGGAAAATTTAGACTTTGGTTAAGCGTTTTTCTGAAAATTTTTTGTATCAACTCTTTTATGCTTCTCTCCTATCATAGGCATTGCTTAGGTATTGCAACTCAAATTCTAGGTTTCTGAGATCTCTGACTATTTTTTATGTAGCTATGACTAAGGATTAGTGCGTAGAACTGGCTTCCAACTTTAACCGGTTAAGACTCCCCTGTTAAGCTGTCCTTGGAGGTTCTTGTTTACTCCAGTTATTCGTGTCTTCAAGTACCTTGAAGGCTTCTCCAGCAAAACATAATTCAATGCCAGATACTTGTAACAGAGCAAACGCTAAAAGAGACACCTTAGTCATTTTCCTTGTAATTCTATTCAGAAATTTTAATAAGTTTTTCTTTTATTTAACCATGTTAGCATACAAAATACTGAATCATTCATATACTGGTACATAAAATAGTTGATTTTGTGAATCTGCTTAAGTCACATTCACAAAGTGGTTTGGGCTCTCACAGTACTCTGAAATCAGAGTGAACTTCTCTTTCCAGAGTTTTCAGTTAACAAAATTTATTTCAAACCTCTGTGGTTTTCTGAAAAATGTAAGTAGATGTTTGATCCTAGCTGTCTGGAAGCAATATACCAGAGTGAAACAGCCCTGAAAAATGTCCTTTTTACCAGATACCATAAGAATGACAATTGCTCTAAAAGTGCAAGTACTTTTTAATATCCTGCACTATTTTTAAAAAAGCTTAAGCAATCTGTTTTGTCCTTGAGAGGATTGTTCTTCTTGTGGTTTTCTTTACACATTGGAGTGTAAATGACTTCTGTATAAACACAGGAGGGTCATTGCAGTTGTTTGCAAGCTCATGGCATAGCAGATGTCCTGAAACTCACACTGGAACGCAGAAGAAAGTTGAAATAACCTATTTTAGAGACACATCTGAGTTCTGGAAATGACCTTGCATAACATCATTTATTGGGGACTTTGACATGTGTGAATTTGAGACAATTATTTTGCAGTTAGAGTACCAGTGTAATGCTTAAATATTGTTAACATTTCTGTCTCCAAAAGTCCAGTCTGTTACCTTCCTCATTAGTTCATTGCGTTTTGTGTATTTTTGGATTTTGCTTCCCTTTAAAAATCCCAAAAACAAATGAACAAAAAATACCTCAACCCACAAATTTTCTTTTCAAGAAGGGGGAAAAAAATCAGGCTTAATTTTGTGGCACTGTGATGCTTACTGTTTATAATGGTATTTAAGTTTTAAAGCAAAGATTATATAGTCTTTTTTAAAAAACCTTGTGTGTTTTTTCCTCAGGCTTGGCAGTTATTACGAGAGAAGAAAGACCTGAACTGTATATTGCCTTTAAAAGCAGTCAAACAGAAAAGATAACTGGCTTCTTTCATTTTCCCTTTTTTTGTTATCCTACTGAAATAAAGAACAGTGTCAAAATCAAGAGGCACTCACCCCATGGTTTTTATGACCTGTTCTTCTCTGTAAACTTTTGTTAAGGAAATGTTTATAAGGATGTGGCATATTTTATTATCAGTATTTGTTAATACAGCTCTTCAAAATATGCTTTCTGAAAATGCTTGCATTGTTGACTTCTAGAAGAAACTCACAGCAAACAAGAAGAATACATCTATTTTAAGGGAAGAAGTATGGGGATATACTGACTTGTTTCCTGCATGATTTGTGTAACCGTTATTTCAGACAGATTTAATCATGAAAGATAGACATTCAAAGTGAAACCATGTGCAAATCTGACAACATTCTTGAGGCACTGTGCACTACCAACTTCTTGATGAACAGAGTCTGTGCTTTACATCTGCTGAATTGCAGTAAGCACTTCTGCTCAACTTTGCACTTTCCAGTTTTATTTCACTTTTACTTGGAATAACAAGCAACTGTTTATGAAAATGAAGCTAGATTATGGTTGGTAGTACTCTGAATATCAAGAACTATAATCTAAACCAAAATTTTCAAGCAACAGTTGTACTATGAAGAAGTTGAAGTAAAAAAGCTCAATTCAATGCACATAAATGCTTCACATTCACATAGAGTAGAAAGGAAAATTTTTTGTGCTTCCTTTTACGTATTTGAAGTAATAGTGGTGCCTCTTTTGGAGAAAAAGACCAAATCAAAATCAAAACACCTCACATCAGTGCTGAAATAAGCTGGGCTTCTCATTTGATTTTGTGTAAATGTTTGTGAATTGATCAGCCACTGTAAATTGAATCTAAGTAAGTAATATTGAAAATTATAGTTCTTCCAAAAAAATTGCAAACCTTCTCTTAGACCTCCTATAGCACAATTTGTGTCTCTCATGTATTTGTTATTGAAGACCGATTAATTTTTAAGGTTGTATTTACCACTGAAGTTGAATTTGTACTTCCATTTTTTTAAGTTTAATATTTTATATGGTGTCCAGTGAAATAAAGTTTATATATGGAAGATACGGGTTATTTTTCCAATTTATGTTATTTTGTACTGCATATTTAAAGTATTTCCTATAATTAAGTAGAATAGGAAATGCCCCATGAGCTAAGGCCCATGTTGCAATTCATCAAGATTTGTTATGGCTATTCTGCTGTACATCTTTAATAGGCAAAAGTTTGGTTTATTTCTTTCTCTAATAACATTGTGAAAACTCTTCTAACCGTTGAATAACAAGTATTATGTCTTCTTGTGCAAACTATTAAGTTCTAGTTTATTTAGAAGTTCGAAGTACTGTAAACTATATGCCTGATGTGAGATTACTTCCTAAACACTTTGTCATGGTCTACTGTATGTAGAATTTTATCTTTTTTCTGCAATTGACTTTTCTTCTTAATTTTAATTGTCTTTCAGTTTTAATATGACTCCAGCAGTCCACTGAAATGTTCTTCCTCCTTGCATATGTTCACCCTCACTGCCCTTTTTCTATAGGATGGTAGACTTGAGTGTCAGTGAAACATTCACTTTGATTCACTTTATGTAAAACTGAAGCACAAGATTTTAGAACAGGATGATGTCTGGATTCAAAGATGCTCTACAAGCTCTATGTAGATTCTGGGAAAAGAGAATGTTGGCTGTATCTTCTTAAAAAACATGTTGGCTATATCTTTGTCTAGAAAATTTAAAACTTTCCCAACCTAGAATAAATAAGAAGGGACATAAATGTTTAAAGTTGGTTTAAATGTATTTTAAGCGAGCTGAATATGAGAAACAAAACTTTATAAAAGGCATAAAACTTTCTTATGAGTTTGTATTGCATCACCTAATATGTCAACATTTCTTACACCTTAAATTAATGCTTCATGTTTAATTTAATTCCTAGCTGTTTTTAAAAGGTTAGTTTAAACATTGTGGTATTTTTGAGCTACTCTATAAAAATGCCCTACCAATTAAGTGGTATTTTTAATACAAGGTAAGGTCTATAACTACAACAGTCTGTGTCTTTCAAAAGAATCCTTTTGAATTTTTTTCTGAAGTTTATGTCCTTCTGATAAACCATGTCTGTAACCAGAAAATCTAGATGGTAGTTTTCCCCAGTTTTTTTGAACAGACCTCGTGATAGCATATTTGTTAAATAGTGGGCTGCAACTTTTGTCAGAAAACTTCAGATGTAATACCACAAAGTAAATTGCTTGGGGAGAGTGGGTAGGAGCTGGACTTGAACTTTGGATTCAGTTCTGTATAGTCTCAAGTTTTTTGAGGTTTAATGATCTGTGTTTTCATCTCTGGGCAAGTATTCAGAGTAAAAAATTCACTAATGGCTACCATAAATTTTAGTGTTAGGGTAAAATTTTCAACTTTCCTCAGCTTAAAAATAAAAACTTTTACCTTCTTATCCCTTGCCATACATCCTGGCAGGAATAGTTTTTTCTAAGAGCTCTTTGGTAAAAGGTATTTTTCGCAACTGACCAAGGTGTCAGTGTGTGTGCAAGATGCTGTCTTCTTTGGAATTTGTTATTGCTTTGAAATAAAACTGGTTTAGTTCAGTGCTTCTATTTATTTAATTTTTTTAAATTATTATTCTTGACTACTCATTTTGGCATTGGGTTTTCTTGTCTGTTCTCACCTCATGTGTCAGAAACCACTAATGTCTTCTAAATTAACAGGCTCAAAGGTGCACAGTAGGACCAAACGTTGGCAAGAGCTTCATATTTGGTGACAGTGATGCAGAACTGGCTGTGCACTGTGAAACTTAAAGTTTCTCTTCTAGCTCTTGCTCTCACTTGTCCTGAAATGCGAATATGTAAGTGAACTCTCAGTACCTTTAGGTGAGTTGACAGTATAAGGTGTTACTTTTTAAAAATCCCTCAGAAAGAAATCAATATAAATAAATTTTAAGACTCACACTGCAGGATGACATGGTCATTTGGGAGAAACGGGGAGTGATGATAAAAGGATGTAAGATGATTTTTATAAAACCTGAAGTTAGCATTTGTGAGCACATTATATTTGTGAATCCCAAACATTTATTTGGAACTAGTGCTTTACTTGAACTTGTGTTACTGGACTTGAGTCACAGTATATTTGATGTTAAATTTAAGTCCATCACAGAATGTCACTCTTGATTTATTGTACTGTACTGCTACAGGTTGTCCTGTGTTTTGTGGTTTGTGGGGTTTTTTTGCCTTGTTCTCTGTAATCCTTGTGTTTTCAGATATAAATATTTCCATTGATTTTACTGAGTGTGATGCTTGTCTGAAGAGCATGAAAGAATGTGTGATTTTGGTCCATTTACAGGTCAAATTCACTTGTGAGAAGTACAGATGAAAATAATTGAAGGGTTTCTGGTAAAAGAGTAATTGCCTTTCTCTTGCTGTGCTGAAGACTGAATCAAAACTTGTGCAATGTATGTATGTTTCATCTATAAGCATTTCTGGAAGACTTGTAAAGCTCTCGCCTTCCACATGAAATTTAAGGAAGAGTACTTCATAGTCTTTACATTTTGCTGTGTACACTGTCTATGCTCATGATGAAATGTAGAGTTTAATTTAGTTTAATATCTGTTCCAAAATACACTTTTCAAAAAATTACATTGTCACCTTGTAAATTGCATATGTCACTGTGTAGGTCAAGAGAGCAGAAAGACCTGTACAAACTGTTTAGGAATGTCAGGAGAATTTTTATTTTGTGTGCAGAGATAGCTTGTAGTCAGAAGTACATGGCTGGGTGTTTCTATATTTACAGCACTCTTAAGGAAGAGTTTGCTGATTGATTTATTACCAGATATTTATTTGAAGAACAATGAAAAAAAAAAGCTGGGGGCATTGGAGTTACACTGTGCAAACAGTTGTTTATACTTGAGATATCTTGGAAGTTCTTTACTTAGAATCAGGGGTTTAATGCTTTTCCTCCTCTTCTAAATTTTTTTTTAAATAAAGTCATTATGTTGACTAATACGATGGGAAATATTTCTGCTTTGTCTGTGAAAAGCACTGCATTTTTTGTAAAATGCAGAATAATAAAGTATAAATGTGGCTTAACCTAAACTCTGCATGGTAGTATAGTATGTCTTTGCTTTGTAATTGGTTCAAGTCCACTCAAATAGGAAGTTTTAAATGTCCTGTGATTTAACCCATTGATAAATCGAGGGTTTAAATACATTCCTTTTTCATGGTTAAATACTACAGTGCATCTGATAGATCTTACAGTACGGTATTAGTAATTAAATGTGTTTGTCAGAGGCTCATTCACTAGTTACTGTATTTGACCTTTCCAGTTTGAGCTTGAGGCACTCTGGGTGTTCTCCAGGGCAGAACTTTTGAAATGTACCTTCTCCGAGGCCACAGATAAACCCTCCTTCTGCTTCATCTGTACCATCCACCCCAAATTTGCTGGAGGTGACTGGGGAAGGTCTGCTTGGCCCCCTTCCTCCCTGCTGCTGCCTGACTGCCCTGTCTGCTGTAGAAACAACTCCATGGCAGCAGCGCAGGCGAAGGGGGAGAGCAGCTGGAGAGATGGCCACGGGGCCACGTGTCCTGGCACTGGGTTGGTGCTAGGAGACAGGGTAGGAACAGCAGCGACTCTGCGCTGTAACTTTGCTGCCTTCTATTTAAAGACTGCCCTGAGTCAGGAGAAGTGAGTGCTACTGGGGATGACAGTTGCTTCAGGCAGCCCTGGGGAGGACAGGGCTGGGGGTAAACATCACCGGCAAGGGCCTGAGCAGGGAAGGGAATGGAGGGCTCCCGCGGCTCTGAGTGTGACAGGGCATCCGAGACTTCGTCCTTCATAGGAGATGAAGAAGAAGAGGAAGAAGAGGAAGAGGAGGAGGAGGAGGAGGAGGAGGAGGAGGAGGAGGAGGCCATGGACCCAGAGGAAGCAGAGGAGCTGACTAATAGGTATGTTCCCCCAAAGGATTTATAGCCCCAGAGGGAGCTGGCAGCTCTACCCCAAGCATCATCCGCCAGGAGATGCCAGGATTGGAGTCCCATGCTGGTTTATTGACTTTTCCCCCTTCCCTTACCCAATTGCTGTAGATAAAAAAGGAGGGAGTAGAGGGCTGTAATATTTTTTTCAGATGAGTATGGCTGTAATTAAATTTTGTGTGGTAAGCGCCTACCCCGAGTTCCCTGAAAGCTTTTCTATTTAAAGATCCTCTGATGTGCCAGCTCAAGTGGCATCTCCTTCCACTCCTCCCTCTCTGGCTGACTCTTTGTCACATATGGATCTTAAATGCTTTGCAGATTTGCTTGTCAGGGAGAAAATGCTCAAAGATTATAATGGTGCATTAAAATTGGTTCCTTTTTATGGCCCTTTATTCCTTCCCACTTGTCCCTCCCTCTTCAGTTTCTTCTTTCCTTGAAAAGGAAAAATTTGTTGTACATGTCTTATATTGCTGGTCATGATTTGTAAGGCTGATTTTTGTGGTGGAATGGGAAATATTCTATCCCTTTGATCTTGATTTTTTTTCTCTTAGTATTTTTGTTTTCCTAAGTCTTCCACAGAAACAGTTTATTGTCCTGTGATTGCTCTCCTCCTGTTAGGAATGTAATGAGCAAGGCTGTGGCCCAGTCCCTGCCCAATGGTCTTGCGCAGGATGCAGAGGTGTCTGCAACCCCGTTCAGTCAGACAGACTCTGGCTGTGCCAGCACCATTGGTTTCATAAAGAGACCACAAGGCCTGAGAGTCCCCCAGCCCATACCAAGTCTCAAGATTTCTTCCTTGTCTTGAGTAGACCCCATCAGTTTTAAGTGGATACTGTAGAAGAACCTAAGATGTTAATATTGGTAGCTTGAGTTTTTTCCAGAAACCCATTTTTTAAGAAACATGTCATACAGTTCCTAATACCTCTGTGCTGTGAAACCATCTGCATTTACCATCACTCCATGTGAATCACAGTTCAAAGGGCTTTCTGACATTGCTGATGGTCACTGGAGAAAAAAGATGCAGTGGGGAGCTCTCTGCAGCTTAACCTACCCAAAGTGCTGCAAGAACAAAAGCCAAATGGGGAAATGTATCCTAGAACTCTAGGAAAACCCTTCTGGAAATAAAGAGCCAGTTTCCCACAATGAGGGGACACCTGGTGTGTAATGCTGCTTTATTGTCAAGGGAGATGTTAGCTTTTCAGTCCTGTACTGGCAGAGAGAGGGATTGCATGCCAATAAAACAGTTTGCACATGGCTGTATCCCTGCAAGAAAACCAGCTGAAGTCCATGGAGTGGAGCTTCTCACTGCACACAGCTAAACTGTGATTTAGATAAATAATTTTGAATAGAATCTGGAATTAAATAGCTAATAATAAAACTGAAATTGTAAAACACAAGTAGGAATAACTAAAAAGGGAGTGAAATCTGTAGCCTCACAGTTATTTACTGCTTGTGCTGAGAGGATGACTTTACCATGGGTGCCTTTTAGCAGCTCCTCACAGATGGGTCTTGCTTCTGGCAGGCAACCTCTGCAATGCAAACTTGGGCATTGCATCTCAGCACTTACTTAAATCACAGCAAACATTCCCTTTAGCTCCCAGTTACATTAAACACAGCAGAGTTTTTCTCTGTCCTTAACTGTCTTACTAATAAACAGGTCATAGTCTACCAGAGAGGTTTTTAACAGCTATGCTAAGTGGTAACTGAGCAAATATAAATTGGTTAGTTTAATTAGGTTAAAGGACATGTAAAATTTTGGGTTCAGCACAAATATGGTGACTGCAACAAGCGCTTAGCAATAGCTTGGAAAAGTTAAATAACTGACTTTTTAATTGCTTAGATGTTGTCACAAATGTCAGCAGGGTTGTTGAGCTTCAGGCCTCCTCCTGTGATCAGTGCCTGGGCGGAGCTCCTGGCAAGATAAGACAGATTGAGCCCCTGGGGCATACTTACTCGAGCCGTGAGCTAATTATTTGTTGACAAACAGGTTTTCAAGCCCCCATTGCAGAACAGAGTGTTTTGAGTGCATGGGCTTTGAAAACATAGCTTAGAGGAGATGTAACTAATATGCAAACTTGGCTGAAGGCAGTTTGTCCCGGACCCTGCTGCCATCAATTTATATTTAACAACACCAAGTTCTCTGTTGCTGCTGCTTTCCTCCTTTGAATGCAGTTGAACAGTGCAAGTCAGCTTTCCTGCTGACTCCTTTTTCTGCCTTTCAAGCATGTTAAATAGTCTCATACCTAATTTATATGAGAATCATGCAGCAAGATGAGTGCCCCAAGGTCAGGAAGCACCTCTGTGAAACAAGTAGAAGAGCCCTGGTGTTCCTCTGAGGCACCAGGCCCTGAGTTCTGATCAAACCACTCTGCTTCCACACTGTACAGCAGCTGCAGCAAATAAAACCCCAAAAGGTGCAGCAGAAAGGATTACTTGTCTCAAAATTACAAGGCATGCATGTGAAAGGCAGAAGAGTTTGAGTTTCATGTCTTTATTATCCTTATTAATGTAATGTTTAAATAATTTGGTTTCCTAGCGCACTTTTTTATATAAGTAATGAGACTAACATGCAGCATCAGAACCTATTAAAAAGATGGGATAAGGGTTTCATAACCTTGTCAGCACAAAACCGCCAATGATCTGTATAGCACCCGTAAAATAGTTTCTTGCCTTTGGGCATTTTACTGTCTAGGATAGATGATCATGGTAGATGACTTCTGTTTCTAGCTCCATGTATCCAATTAAACACCTAAACGGGGAAAATATTTTAAATACTGTGTTTGTTAAGGCAAGCATGAGTAGGAAGTTAACAGGTTTTAATTTTCTTATTGGTGATGGTGAAAATTAAGTCTAACTAAAGTAAAATTGTTTACTGTTTAACTGGTTGACATACCCACTGGAATATCTGTGTCTCTAACAAACATGTGATGGGTGAGCTGTTCTGACACAGTTCTGTCTTTCAGACCATTCTCAGCTGATTTCCTTCTACAGTGGGAAAGTCTCTGGATGTGTCTGTGTGTGGGGTTTACATAAAAATGGCTCTGCAGCCAACTTAAGTGTTACCAGGCAGCTTGTTTGCCTGGAATAGGTAAATAGCATTTCATCTGCTTGTTTAGTGTTTACCTATAACCAGTAGAAGGGGAGAAACATAGGGAGAAAGTCCTTAAGTTCTGGAAGGGGTCGAGTTCTTTTGTTTTATTAATGAAGCAAGCAGTCCTTCCACAAGATCAGAGGTGTCATTTATAATGATTGATGAAAATGAATATAAAGGGAAGCACAGTGGAGAAGGCGTCTTCCTGTCATGTGGGGGATGCTGCAGCATCTAGGAGAGCAAAAGACTGGAATGATAGCAAATGGATGGTGAGAAGGAAGGGGTGGGGAGTACTGTGGATTTGTCTTCCAAAATTAA
This sequence comes from Molothrus aeneus, assembly GCF_037042795.1. Taxonomy (NCBI): domain Eukaryota; kingdom Metazoa; phylum Chordata; class Aves; order Passeriformes; family Icteridae; genus Molothrus; species Molothrus aeneus. Next base: position 32,873,048 of record NC_089680.1, read on the forward strand.
CAATTACCATACCCTACCCAAAGCAGAGAAAGACATGGGGAAAGCGTGTGTAATTTTAGATGCCTCTAGATGAGGCAGTGCCTGGCATGGGCCAGGGTGGAAGAGGCTGGCAGAGCTGTTCTTTTGCCACCTGCAGCAGGGAACGCGAGAGAGATAGGAAGCAGAGTTGTGCGGGCCATTTCAAGCACATCACAGCAAAGGCTTGAGCAAAACGTAACTGAGCAGCTGACTGGGGCAGAATGCTGAGGTGGGGGCATTGAAGAGGGGAGGGTGCAGCCAGTCCCCACTTGCTCCCACAGCTGGGCATTCCATGTTTTGTTTCTCTTTAGCTTTTTGATTAAAACTGAGTCCTTAATAAAGGCCTGTGTTGCATAGGGCTCTCAGACTCAAGAAGTTCCCCATTGGGTCTCAACAGAGTGATTATGTACCTGTGTAAAGGAAGTGTCCCACCCAGAATGAAGTGTTTGGTACCTGTGCTCCCTCTACAACATGGTGGAGAATCCAGAATGCAGGAGGATGGCAGACCTCTGGGCATGGAGGTGCTGTGGGTCTCTCAAGCAGCATCTGATCCTGCAGATGGCAATGACACTAGGACATGGTGTCTGGAAAACCAACGAGGACTACAGCAGGCGGTGTTCCTTCATAAGAGGTGGAACAAAACGTGTGAGACAAGCCCAGGTCCTGGGTCCCAGCTACTCATATAAATCCCAGCTTTGTAGCTGGGCAAGCAGCTGTCTTACTGTTTTCAGATGGTTCCTTTGAATTTCAACAGATGCATGAACCACTTCGTTGCCAGACAAAGCATCATTAATTGAAAGAAGTCAAAGGTGGAAGGCTGGGTTTGAAATTATGTCTTTCTGTAGCTCCTAGTTCACTTAGCCTGAAGAAGATGGATGAGCTGTAGCCCTGGGAAACGCAGAACAATAGGCAGAGACTTTGCTGAGCATACTGATTGCTGTAGGGGGAAAGGGGCACCCTGGTAAAGGCAGAAACTACAGACATGTACAGAATAGAAACACAAGCACGGAGAAGTGCTTCCTTCAATTGGGAAGACAAGCTGGCAATACCAATTTCCACCACTGTGCCTGAAGTAGGAGCTTTCAGAAAATGAGATCTTGTCTGTGCAGATTACAGACATAGGTTGACACCTTGGTCATTTAATCTGTATTGTTTTCATCTTGTGAGAAATTATGCAGCAAACAGCTACAATTTTTATTATATCAGCAGTGGCAAGGTCTAATACGAAGAGGATAAAGAGAGGCTAGGGAGAATTTTAGAAAGCTGATAGCTGGCTACATGTATATCTCATAGTACTGGTGTGCACAGGTGGGTAGACCCCACTCACTGTGTAAACACAACAGCAACTGGGGAGGTGAAAACTCTTCCCTCATATGATTCATAAAGGAACATTTGTGCAGCCTGCCAGGCTGGACTAGAAACCTGAAATCCTCGTGGACATAGCACAGAAGTCATGAGAAGCAGGGAGCTGTGAGAAGCAGGAGGAGGCAGGAAGAAAAATCTGGATTTGAGCTATTATGGCAATAAAACTGGTTGTCAGTGTCTCCAAGACTAAGAAAAGGTTTAAGTCAATGTCCTAGAAGTGAAATAACATGCTGATGATATAAATGCCAACAGTATTGGGCGTGAAATGTCTACATGGAAAAAAGACAGCACTGTCTTTTGCCCTGGATGTCAGTGGCTTCATATCTACATTTACGAGCTCAAACATTGCAAACATCTTTTTCCAGTGGCAAACACTTCCTCTGACTAGAGAGGGGTCTTTCAGCTACTACTGTGCAGATTGTAAACAGTTCATAAAAGGGCAGCATTTGAAGTGCTTTGGAAGTAAATGTTTAAGTTCCACGTCTCTCAATCTGGTCTTAAAAGTGTAAAGCACTATCTCCTCACACTGTCAAGAAATATGAACTGTAACTAGTTTGTGACCATGAAAATGAGATAATTATGTATGTTATTTAAGCTTTTTACATAGGCAGGGTCAGGGCAATCTATATTATTTATTAATATCAGCTTGAGTGGGAGTGCTGCTCTGTTCTGTATGAAGGTCTATTTAATTGCACCAAGTAGTGCAGAAAATAGGTTTAAAATATAAGAATGATTTAGAAGTTGAAAAATGTTAAAAAAAAATTATTCATCTATTATTGTAGACTCAAACAACTGAAAACTTCCTTGGTAGTATTGCTATTGATTTTTCTTTTCTTTTTTTTTTTTTTTAATTTAATCATATTTTGCTATGTCCAAGTCAATGCTAAGCCATGGAACTGGAAAAGGAAAAACTAAGAGAAAAATCGGTATGAATGTGTTCTGCTATACCTCTTTCTCCAGCCTGTAAGTTTTTACCTATGGAGCTAGTCTTTCTCGAGAGTACTACACCAAGGCAGATAATCAGCAGTACATGCTGGGGCTTAAATCTGAGGGCTGGGTTTGAGGGGCAGGAGGCAATTGGCTAACATAAAATTATTTAGTACTGCACTCTCAGACATGCTTTGAATTGTGGGCCTTCCAGTTGTCCTGTCAGCCACCATCTCCAGGCCAGCCCTGTCACCACAACTGGATTTAAGCTCCATCAGTGGAGTCTGATACTGCGAGGTCCCACCATGGGCTGGTCAGGCTACTGTCCCACAGGGTGACTTCAGCCTTCAGTTAGCACTGACATCAGAGATGATCTGTGCCTCGGTCTGCACAGACCTGAGCATGGACCAGCCCAGGGCAGCCCTTCTGGTTTTGGGCTCTGGAAAGTAAATTCATGGAAAGGTAAGGGTAGCACCATCAGTGGCAGGATTTCATTTCTGTTTTCATTAGGTACTGAGCATTTTCACTGAGTGCCCTTTACAAAAAATTTATAGTCCCAAGAGTTTCTTAATTAAGTACTTAACGACTTTCCACAGGATTTATTTTCTTCCTTCAAAGACTTCTGCCCTCTGACTGGGACTCAGCACCCTCTGGCATGGTGCCACCTTCTCCTTAGGGGTGTCCGCCTGCCTCTGCAGACTGCAGGTATCTCTGGCACCCACGTGGTGCAGGGCCACAGCCCCTGGCAGTTGGTCAGACGGATTCTGCTTTTCTGATCCCTGATCGGTAGCTAGCTTTCTTCACTTTAGCTGAAACACTTTTCCCTAGTCAGTCGAAAAGTGACCCTTCACTCTGTTCAGTTGTGTGGTCATAAATGTACATTCTTCCATGGGAGTAACAGAGTGATTATGTAACTGTGTAAAGGAAGTGTCCCACCCAAAATTCACTGTTTCTGCTCTACTGAAGGCTACATCTTATCCAGCAGATACTCTCCCTTTCTTTCCATCAGCTACAAATGTGATTTCCATAAATGAACTACTGTCTACTCAAGAAATATTAGGGTTGAGCTTTGATTAACTTTTCTGAGCCCTTTTTTTTTGTTTTAAGTAAATATTGCAAAAATACTAAACCCTCCACACATTGTGTCTTTTAATTGCCTATGCTAATCTTTACACTCTTAATTTTAAGAACTTGAAGAATTTGAAGTTTTCTTTCCTAAAGCTTCTCAAAAAAGCCTTTCTCCAACCTTTTTACTATTTTAGCTGAGAGATTTGATTACAGCATATGATAGTGTATTGATTACACATCATAAGGTTTAAAACTACCTTTATGAAACATTGCAGTTTCATTTGGGGAGGTGTCAGTATATTTTAATTGTTGAATGTATTCTAAATTACTTTGTTAAGTATCTAGAGTGTTTAGAGGATAGAATACATGAGAAGAGAGTAACAAACCAGTGGATAGACTACTGCTTTGAGCATTGTATAATCATTCACACTCGCGCCACGCAAGTGTGGGTGCTATTAAAACACTGACAGTATCTTTGAAGTGTTTAATGAAAGGTTTAATTTATACTGTGAGATAAACACATGCTGGAGAATAGCCCCAGAATCAGCTCAACCTCACACTGGCAAAACAAGGTCAGATCAAAGACTGTTCTTCCTGCATTGTCAAGATCTTTTAAACACCTCCCCTTCATTGAATTAACCTTGCAACATACAGTTTTACATCTAAATTAATCTAAAATATAGTTGTGAGATGAAATATTACTTTTCTTATGCTTGTACTTCAAAATCTATGCTTATGCAGTATTTTTACAACTTTGAAAGCCATTTTTATTTTAATGAATAAATTCAGCTTTTTCCTCCATAATTTAATTTGTTGTGTGTTTTTACAGCTTTCTTTTGTTATTTCTTTTTTTGTTTGTAGTTTAAAAGATCTTATCCAAAGTGAAGATGTGAAACCCAAGCTGCAGTACATCATGACTAACCCTTCCTTTTCTATGGTAACATGCCAAAGTGAAGACAGTGGAATAACCTGGGAAACCAGCTCGAGCAGATGTTCTACTCCCTGGACCTCAGAAACTAGTACAACTTCTGATCTTTACAGTATGGAAAGTTCACCAGTAGGTTCTCCTCCAGGAAAAGTTATCTTTATTATGGATGAAGGCAAGATCATTCGGAAAAGGACACGCAAATCTTCAAATAGGGTGCCAATGGCTACAAGACCAAAAGGAGGCCAGTGCAATAAAAAACGTGACTCTTCTGGAATGCAAAGGCAAGAACCAAGAACTGTTCTAGGAGATGTGCAAGCCTCCACATTGAATGTAGAGCAGGTGGAAACACAAGACACAGATGAGGAAATGTTGGACAACAAACAGGATCAAGAGAATATCGCAGAAGAGCCCGTAAAACGTGCTCCAATAAGATCAATATTTAGGGAGAGCAGACTGAGAAAAGTTGGTCCAATTCTTGGAGGACCAGTACAAGCTAGAATCCAACTGTTCAACTCAATTTTTGGAGGGACTGGGCCAGCCCCTGAAACATTGGAGAAAAACAGAATCCGGAGAAGTAGCTCAGCTTCAGGAGATTCTGAAAAGTTCCTTGAAACATCAGTAAAAGAAAGATTGCAGAAGTTTGGTTCACTCTCCACATATCCAAAACATTTCCAGGGAGCAAGAAGTAAAATTCTTGAAACGCCTTCAGAGAGAAGAAGGAAGCAAAGAGAGCAACTCACAGAACAAGCAAATCAAAGCTTTTCTTCACCAACATCACCTCTTGAAAAACAGCTTTCTAAGAAAAATGATGTTTCATCTGAAAATATTGAACCTTATAAAATGAAAGAATCAACTCTTCAACATGAAGAAGGAAAAGAGAGGCAACCTCTTTTAGAGACTCCAAATCAGGTTTCAGGACATTTACTGAAGAATGAAGAAGCATCCAGGGAGCAGCTAAGTCATTCAGCCACAGCCAGAACATCAATAACAGAGTCAACAACCTCCACACCATTCAAGTCTGACAAGAAACAAGTGCTGCTTCCCTCAGCCGAAAATGCAAACAAGAAGCCAGACCAATCCCTGCTGCCAGCATCAGATCATCTGGATGAAGTGAAGAAGCAGGAAATTCAGCCTAATTCTGCACCACAGTCTGTTTCAGCAGATTTTGTTAGTGAATTAGATAGACCAAGTTCCCAGCATATTTTGCCTACAGAATCTATGTCAGAACATCCTGAGAGGGAAACAGAGAAGTCTTACTTACCTGATGTTCCATCAGCTAAATCCAAATATCCCACTTCAACTGAAATAAGACAGGAAGATATTATTCCTCAGTCATCAGAAGCTGCACAGTCTGAGTCTGAACACGTGCTTTTACCACATTCTGGAAATGAAACAGAAAAGCAAGAAACTGAGTGCCCATCATCAACTGCACTGTCAGAGTCAGCAACTTCAGGTGTAATGTATTCAGCTGAAAGAGAAGAGGGTCAAAAGACCCCATCTTCAGGAATTCAAAATGTTCATTTGGAGAACCAAACAAAGACTGAACAAGACTTTTCACTTCAGAAAACAAAGAAGCAAGGAATTAAATTAAAACCACCAATTCCTGAAAATATAGATTCTAAATATTTTGGCATTTCATATCCTGTTCATACAGAAACAGAAGAAACACAGAAAACTTCAGCTACAAATAAAGCAGTAGCTTTTGATCACTCTGATTTTTCCACTGAAATAAACAAACAAGCTGAAGGTGGGCATAAGGAGATGGAGCATCCAGACCTCTCATATTCCACCAAAGAAACTGGAGAATCAGCGACAACACAGATGGAGACAGAGCATCTGGATTTCTTTTCTCCCAAGGAAGAAACAGAGAAATTGAAGGGTGAACAGATGGAGATGGAGCATCCAGACTTCTCTTTTTCCAGGGAAGAAATAGAGGAACCAGGAAGTGCACAGCTAGAGACAGAACTTCCAGATTTCTCACATTCTAAGGAAGAAACAGAGGGATCAGAGAGTGCAATACCAGATACAGACTACCCAGAACTTCTTTTTTCCACAAAAGAAAGAGAAAAATCAGGGAGATCCCAACTGGAGACAGAACAACCAGAATTTTCTTCCAAGGAAGAAACAATAGAACCAGAGAGTGCACAGCTGGAGATGGAGCATCCAGACTTTTCTTTTTCCAGGGAAGAAATGGAAGAATCAGACAACACACAGCTGGAGGTAGAGGTCTCTAGCTATGATAGATCTGAGGATCTATCATATTCCAGAGAAAAAATGGTGGAATCAGAGAGTGCACAGCTGGAGATGGGTCATACAGACTCTTCTTTAACCCAGGAAGTAGTCAAGGAAATGCAAAGTGCACGGCTGGAAAATGAACATCAAGTTTTGCTTTTCAGGGAAGAAACAGAAAACCAAGCATTCAGTCCTCTTGAACAGGAACCGTCTTATTCCCCTGAAAAAGAAAAACAAGAAGAAAAAGAAGAGCTTGCACAGGCACATTCAAATTTACCATGTTTGATGGAGGAAGCAGAGAAAGAAAACGCTGCAGAACTCCAGTTGGTACATCCAGATAGATTTGATTCCACTGGAAGGGCTGAGATACAACAGACTGGGTATCTGGAAACAGCATTTTCAGATTTATCGCATCCCATTAATAAAACAAAGGAGAAAGAACTGTCACAAACTGACAAAGGAAAACAGCCACAGCCTGTACAGCAGGATTCACAGTCTGAAGGTAAGCTGGATTCCTCTGCCATGGCAATGCAAGGAGAAACTACTCAACTGCAGTCAGAGCTTCCAGTTTGGCCACATTCTACCAGAAAAGAACAGGAAAATAAAACTTCACAGCTGAAGGTGAAACAGCCAGAGACAACATATTCTGCTGGCAAAACAGAACATCAAAAATGGCAACCAAAGCTGGAACAAACTGATCCACTGTATTCCCAGGGAGAGATGGTACAAGAAGCTGTACAGAGAAACTTAGAAGGTCCAGAGCCATCATATTTCATTAGTGAAGCAGAGCAGCATGAAAATGTTCAAGTAGTTTCAGAAAAGAGGGATTTCTCATTTATCACTGAAGAAGCGACACAAGAAGGAGTCGAGTCCGGAACTTTGTGGTCACAACTGACTGACAGAGCAAAGCCCTGGGAAACATCACAAATGGAGCAGGAGCAGTCTTTTCCTTCCTGTTCCACTGCTGGTACTCAGCAACAGGAAACACCACCACTGAATGTGCCCCAGCCAGATGTTTCACGGTCCTTTGGCAGGATGGAACAAGATACAGTACAAAGAGAGGTGAAACAGCAGGAAACAGACCAACAAGAAGAGGTGCAAATGGAAACAGAGTATTCAGGTATTTCAGAAAGCCTGGGTAAAGAAGAGCCACAGGTCACAGACCAAAATAATTTAGCACAGCAAGAAATAGCTCAACCCGGATTAGTGCATCCATCTTTGCCATATTCATTCAGTAAACAAATGCAAGAAGAAATACAAACAGAACCAGCATATCCAGAAAAAACATTTTATGTAAGTACAGAAACAGAGAAGGAAATTGTGCAGCACAAATCAGAGCAACAAGAAATAGTACATCCAAAGCTGGAGCAAACATTTTTGCCTCCTTCCAGTGAAAAAGAAGCTCCACTGGAAATGGAAATAACTTCAGAATATCATATAACTTCAGATTTGCCATATTCCTCTCATGAGGAAGAAAAATTAGTGAAAAACCCAACCTTACCATTCCATTTGAAGCAACAAGAAACTGAACCAGTAATGTTGGAACATCCAGATGTTTCATGGGACAGTGGTGAATCAAAGCAAGTTGATATTGTGGAGCAGGAGTCAGGACATCCAGAGCTCTCATACGCCATGGGAGAAACTCAGCAAAAATCAGAACATTTGGATTCACAGGGAAGCCTGAGTGAAGCAGCACAAGATGAAAGTATGGAAATAGAATCTCAATACCCAAATCAGTCATGCTCTCAACTGGATTCAAAATATTCAGATTCATCCTTTTCCTTTGATAAAGGCAAAGAACAATCAACTCAAAAGTTTAAGTCTAAACACCAAGAATTGCCTAAAGTAGGTAAAAAAAGAGCTTCTCCAGCAACTGCACAAATAGAGTCAAAACATACAGAAATTGCACCATGGGAAATGAAGCATCCTGATTTGTCACATTCCACTGGTGAGACAAGCCAGGAAGAAGTAGCACCATTGGATCAAAAACACAGAAAACTTTCTTTTGGCAGAGAAAAGCAGCAGAAAGCCACAGAGCAGGAGTTAGAGCAAGAAAAGTTAATACATTCTCCCAATAAAAGGGACACTTCAGAACATGCCCAGGAGTTCTTGGAAGAACCAAATTTATCATTTTCCATTGACAGGCCAGATGATGAAAGGATACCACCAGAGGTGGAGCATACTGATGTGATATCTCCTCTGGACATCACAGAGGTACAACAAAGAGTACAAGAAACAGAGCAAACTTATCCCTTCGGACAAATGGAACAGAAAACAGCTCAGCCAGAAGTGGAAATTTCACATTTGTCACGTTCTGTGGGTACAGCAGAGGAAACAGAAATGGCAGAACCAGGGCAGGGACATTCTGATTTGCCTTACTCTGTTTTCAAAGTAGGAGGGCTGCAAACATCACAGCTGAAACCTGAACACCCTGGGCTAGAACATTCCCTCCACAAAGTGCAGGAAACAATCCAGCTGGGATTGGAGAAGCCAGGTGGTCATGACAAAATGGAGCAAATCCCACCTGCACAGCTGGAGCCAGGCCATGCAAGCTTGGCACCCCTGGCCAGGGAAGTGGGGCAACGAGGGACAGAGCACACAGCTGTGGAATGCTCTAAAGTGGAACAGTCTGTCAGCAGAGCAGAGCATTCACAAGCTGCAAAGGAGAAACAGAGAGTTCCAGATGCACCATCCCCAAGTGGAAAAATGGAGCAAGGAGAAATGTTAACAGCAGAGCCAAAGCATCCTGATTCACTGCATTCCATTGATAAAGGAAAGCCACAAAGAACTACACAAGCAGTGTTAGAAAAACCAGATCTGTCATCTGGCACAACAGAGCAAGGGCAAACTGCTGGAGAGGAGAAGCAAGGCTTCTTGCATTCTTTCGAAAAAGAGGCACAAGGCAAGAAAGCGTGGACAGAATTGGGACATTTAGACTTATGTCATTCTCTCAGTGAGGCAGAACAAGAAACTTTAAACGCAAAATCACACCATTCAGATTTATCTGCTGGCACATTAGAACACCATGAAATCATTCAGCCAGAGGCAGAAATAATGAATTTATCATGTTCAGTTGGTGAAAAACAACAAACTCAAATTGCTGATGAGGATTTGCAGTGCCTGGATTTATTTCATTCCACTGGCACAGTACAGCAAGAAAAGATTCAACCAGAGCAAGAAAAGACAAATGAGTTTTCATCATCTCTCAAAAAAGCAGAGGAATGGAAAGATTCAGGAATGCAAGCAGAACACCCTGAGCTACAGTGCTCTATGGAGAATACAGAAGGACTGCAAAATTCCCAAGCAAACTCAGAATATGCAGATTTGTCATTCTCTGTTGGCACAGCAGAACCTCATAAAACAACTCATCCAGAGCTGAAAGAACAGAGTTTGTTGCATTCATCTGTCAAAACAGAGCCATCATGGGCTGCTCTACCTGAGTCTGAACATGCACATGTCATGGATGCCACAGGCAAAGTACTGCACACAGATTTGTCCTCTTCTGTTAGTGAAGAAAAACGAAGTGCACAGCTGGAGGTCAAACAGGAGAGGAGAAGCTATACATTACACCCAGAGGAAATAGTGCAACTAAAATTGGAACAACCAGTGTTTTCAAGTCCTCATGGCATGGAAGAGCAACCAAATACATCCACAGTGGAAGGGGAGTTCCCAGACTTCTTGTATTCCTCTGGCAAAACAGAAAAGCAGGATGCTGCACAAGCAGGGTTCACTCCTTCTGATATTTCATATTCCACAGGAAAATCAGAGCAGTTGCAACCAGAAAAACTGAATTCAAAACATCCAGATTTGTCACACTCTCTTGGCAAAGCAGAGACTTGTGTAATAAAGCCACTAGATTTATCATATTCCTGTGGCAAAGCAGATCAACCACAGACTGCCCAGCTGGAGCATCCAGAGAAACCATATTTCACTGGCGAAACAAAGTGGAGGGATGAGGTCCAACCAGAACAGCCACATGTTAGTTTGCAGTCCTCTAATGTTGAAACAGAGCAGCCAGAAACACCTTCTGTAGCACATACCTTTGTCAGGACCGAGGAGCAGGGAACTGTGCAACAAGATTTCAAACAATCAGATTTATTAAGTCTTACTTACAAAGCAGAAAAGCATGAAATGGCCCCACTGAGAGCAGGATATTCACAGAAGCAAGACACTGATGCTCCTTCATCTCAAAGTGCTCAGCTGGAAACTGAACAACAAAATTTATCATTTTCCACTGAGGAAGCAGACAGCCACAAAATTCAACCATATTCATCTCTTACTGAACAAACCGTGCCTGTACCTTTGGGTGCTTCACACGCTGTCTCTGAAGCAAGCCCTGAAGGAAGTCCAAAGTCTTCACCTGTAACTGGAGGCTCACCCCCCAAACATTTAGAAATATCTTATTCCAGCTGTAAAACAGAACACTCAGAAACTGCTCTGCCTGAGCCAGCGTCCTCTTTTGCAAGAAAAGAAGAAGAGAATACAGAAAGTCTTCTACATTTGCCTGTAGCTGAGAAGTCAGAGGCTGAATATGAAATTTTACCTGAAGTTGAGAGAGAACAGACTCCACATTACTTTCACACAGCTATACAATTAGAATCTGAACAACTAAATGTATCATATTCTACAGATAAAACAGGAAGTCTAGAAAGCCAGGATTACCTGACTGTACCTTCAAAACTGCAGTCTGAACCTTCAATTCCATTTTATTCAGCTGATGAAACATGCCAGCAAGAAGTTCCACCTTACTCAAAACCAGTCTCTGAATATATGATTCCCACACAGTCTCTTGCCAAACAAGAAAATAAAAAAATGCAGCCATTTATTACCGAGCCCATACAATCAGAGTGTGAACATGTAATTCCACCACACAATGAACAGTTGCAAAAAATTCAACTCAGTTCACCTGAAACAGCAACCTTTAAGACAGCACACTTGGAGAGTATGTCTCAAGTGCAAGACCAAGAGAAGCCAGAATCTTCTTTGTTGGATACAATATATTTGTCTCCAGACCAGCTCAGAAGTTCCCCCAAATTCACTACTGAGCAATATGAGCAAGAAATGCAACCTGAGGTACAGACAGTACCAAGGTCAGTGACCACAGAGTCAAAGGTGACTGGTGTAGCAGACCAGCAAGCAGTGTCATCAGAGTCATTTATAGCTTTTCATAAACTACCTGGGAAGTCAGAACTTGAAAAGCCAGTATCAGTGGCTCTCACTGATGATGAAGAGAAACAAAATATTCCATCATCTTTATCTGATGTAGCAGACATGCTTGGAAAGCAATCTAACAAATTTTCAGGCATTTATACTGAAGGAGAGCATAAACATGAAATGCAACAAGGTTTTGAAGACCAAAAGCATACAACCTTGGAGCATCTGGGAGTTGTTTCATCCGACCTTGTTCATGAAACTGTGACACATAAAACACAGCATTATTCTGGTGAATTGGGTAGCCTCTCCTCAGCAGAGATTAAGCCCCTTAGCTCAAGTTCTGAAGAAAAGCAGAACCCAGATATTCCATCTTTTGGGCTGGCTAGCTGGCTGGCAGAAGAGGTGAAAGCTTGCTCAATTAGTCCAATAGGGGCTACAGAAGTAGACACACAAGGAATTCAGCTTACTCCAAATGAAGCTTCCGATTTTGGATCAAAGCAATTCCCAGCTGGAAGTTGCACAGAATTCACAGTTCATGGGACTACAGAGACTAAGGGACATACATTTAGAGTTTCTGAATCAGTGTCAAATAAATTTTCTCACAGGAAGTCCTCAGACACTAGTCCCAAAACACAGAGGTATGATTTACCATCTGTGGTAGGAGATAATCAAGGTCCACAAAAACTTCTGGAGCATGAAACTAGTACTTTAAACCCTACAAAAATTGAAGCAATGCAACATCTGGAGGTAGGCAAAATCTCTGAGGTGCCTGAACATTACCTGAGAGGAGAAGAGGAAGAAATGGTACATGCAAGTGTTGTAGAAGACAGCCAGCATGCTCTGGAGACTACTGAACAAAAAGATCTATTTAATATCATTTCAGAAGGTTATGAAATACTCAATATTCATGCACCTACAGATATTTCTTCTGTTGATCAAGAAGAAAGTAAACACATGCCTGATAAATTAGAATACTTGGAAACAAATCCTTCATTTAGAAGAAAATCAGTTGAGGATGGCCAGAGAGCCCTAACTTTTGGTAGAACCACAGAAATTTCAGAAAGCTCTGTATTGGGAAAGACTGCAAGCCATGAACTAATAGAATTGGTCAAAACGGATGATGATGAGCAAACTGTAGAAACTCAAGAAGAAAATCTCCTGTTGCCAGAAAACAATAATTGTGCAAAGTTGGATCCTAATAATGGTACTGCTGATATGGATTATTTTGAAAAATATACATTGATTGATGACAAATCTCCGATTAAGCCACAATTTGAAAGACGTGTTTCATTGTCTCCTGTGACAGAAGACCCTAATGAATGTATGGAAGAAGCCGAACCTTTTAAAGAGAATACTGAGGCAGATACTTTAGAAGAGTTTTCCTTACTTGAGGACCTGGATGAAGTCTTTTATGGTACCATAAAAGGAGAAGGCAAAATGCAATCCTACGCAGATGCCTCAAAACCTTTACCACTGCAGAAATCAATTGATTCTAGCAGTAAAAGCATTACAAATGTAGAAGATGAATGCAAGTCACCAGGGACCCCGCTCTTTGATTCAGAAGAAGGAGTGCTAGAACGATCTCTCTTGTTCCCTACCACTGTTGCTGCAGTTAACCCAGAGCTTTTAGAGGAGCCACCTGCTCTATCATTTTTATACAAGGACCTATATGCAGAAGCAGTAGGAGAAAAGACAAAGGATGAGACTCCCTCCGATGAAGAAAGTGGTAATTCTAATGCTTCTTTCCCTAGCAGAAATTCAGACACAGATGATGGAACTGGAATTTATTTTGAAAAATACATTCTCAAAGATGAAATTCCAAGTAAAGCCATTGGGCCTCAGAAACATCAGATACCAGAAGATGAGTCCTTTAGTGGAGGAATTTTGGTTTGGAGTTCAGAGAATAACCAGGAGGAGGGATCTGGTGACGTTCAGTATGTCAAAACTGAGGTTCTGTCAGAAAGAGTTGTTACGGAGAGAGACAAATTCCAGGCTGACAGCAACATTCAAGCAACAATTTGCAAGCCAACGCATGCCATTCCTTTTGGAAGCAAAACAGTTCTTTCAGGTGCAGGAACTGATATCACTGAACAAAGAGAAGAAGAAAATGTACCAGTAGAAAGAACTGAAGAGTTGCCAGAGCAGCCAAGTCAACAAAGATACAGTCATCAAGTGGATTATCAGGGAGCTGCATATCAAGAAGCTAGTACTGAGCAGGAAGAACGGCAAGATATAACAGCATTTCCTCAGATGGAAAAGTATGTTCCATATGTCAGGGCTCCCACTGAAGACAGTGTAGATGAGCAGTTTACTCAGGAACATCTGTCCTGTGTTCCTACCATTCAGCAAACAGAGAATCCAGACTTGCAAAGAGAGGAGCAGCGCGGTGATGTTTATGAAGATTTTGCTGAGTCAATGGACTATGATGTGATTACACAAGAAGAGCTTTTGCAAGATGAAATATCATCTCAATTTACACACGAGGAGCTATTATTTGAAGACAGGGATTCCTTTGATCATGCTGCTGATAGTTATGAATTTGTTAATGAGCCAGAACAAAGAACTCCTGTTGAGCTTGAAGATTCGGGCTTTGTGGTGATGTATCCTGAAAAATCAGCAACAAACATTCCTCAAGTTGAGAGCCCACAGAGAGAACTGAAGAAAGCACAAGTAGACACTTATTGTTACCACTGCAAATGCCCAATATCTGCTATTGATAAGCTTTTTGGAGAGCATAAAGACCATGAAGTCACAACACTAGATGATGCTGCAATCAAGATGAAGGTAAGTATAATTTGGGCAAAAAAAGAAGATACTAAGGCTAATTTCTCCAGTTCTCTTGCATTATCAAGAGGAGAGGCTTCCAAGAGCAGTCCAGAAGCTAAGATGCAGTATCTATTAAATAAAAACTATTCCTACACACCTGCTGTAGATCTTGATGGGAGACCATTTTATTAAGGTATTCTCTGGAGTCCTAGACTTGCTAAGCTGGTATTTTTATTTATTCATAAATTTGAATGGCCTTTTTTATATGTAGTTGTTAGCAGACTTTCCATCTTTCAGTCTTATCTGTATGAGTTTGTTCTGGTTTTGATATGTAGGGGGAGAAATGGGAAGAATGTTGTTTCTATGAAAATAAAACTTCAGTAACAGCAGCTCACTTCACTTGACAAGGTACAGAAACCTCCATATGTGGAGATTGGTATCATCATAAAGTGTTCCCTGTCCCACTTACATGCGCTGGTTGCTTGGAGATGTTAGACAAATCACCATACACAGTTTTGTTGAAGTACCAACTTATTTTCTGTTCCATTCACTTTCATCTGCAAAATGGCCTTAAACTGGAGAGGGAGGTTTTACAAGGGCATCTAGTGACTGGATGAGGGGCAATGTCTTTAAACTGAAGGGGGAAGGTTTATATTAGAAATAAGGAAAAAATTCTTCATAGTGAGGGTGATGTGGCAGTGGAACAGGTTGCCCAGAGAAGCTGTGGATGACCCAGCCCTGGAAGTGTTCAAGGCCGGGCTGGATGGGGCTCTGAGCAACCTGGTCTAATGGAAGATGTCCCTGCCCATGGCAAGGAAATAGGAACTAAATGGCCTTTAAGGTCCCTTCCAACCCAAACCATTCTGTGCCAATAGCATTGTGGTGTCAGCACAGGTAAGAGTTTATAAAGTCCTACTTGCCACTATATCCAAGCTGTTCCCCCCACTAGATAAAATGCCCTCCATTTCAGTAAGCTAGTCCATTGCTATAAATACTGGTGAAAATGCTTTTTCTGTGGAAGCTATTGTTCATTAAATTAGAGTTCTGCTTGTGAAAACAACATGTATGTGATACGTCACTTCTCCAATATCAGATCTGCTCATGTACAAGTGAACATATCATACAGATGTTTCTTTCTTGATTACCAGCTATTTACTCTCACCCCAGTAAATGAAAGATGAGATCTCTTTTTTGTCACATGTTCATTTGAAAGGAATATAGATTTCATGTCATTTTAGTGAAATTCCAGAAGGGCTTGTATTGGTGGTATTTAAATTATATTATCTCATATGTAGAAGAGAGAAATCAAAAGTAGGAGTCAATGTAACAGTTTCAGTTATCAGTACTTGCAAACCATCTCAGATGTAGAGTTGTTTTTTATACATGGCCATTTGGGTTTGACTTAGCAGTGATAACAAGGCACAAGTAAGTCAGCAATAAAGTCACAGATCCCAGCCACCCCTCAAATGTACCCACATTACAGTGAGTCAAGCTGCAAATAAACATCCCATGACATCACTCCCTGGCTGTGGAGCAGGGATATGAAGCCAGTATTAAATTTGGCTGCAACACAGGCCTGGTTTCACATGATTTCTAACACTCAGGGCTCAGGTTACTTTGAGACTGCATTTGTATGTCTCTTGTTACTTCTGTATAAATTACTGAGAAAACATTAATATATTAAAATGCCTGTTGCATGATTTTTAATCTCAAATTTTTTCTAAATTATTGTTGCATGAAAACTGTGAGAACAGAGCTTCACAGTGAATTAAATGAGCTAGGGATGGCATTTGTAAGATTTTACAGTTCATCCCGACAAACAGAAATTTGTTTCCAAATCTTGATGATTTCCCTAAATATTTTTAAAGGGCGCTTTCAATTGTATTCTCCAATGGCACACTTGTAATTAATGTAAAGTCTTGTGCTTTTTATCTAGCTGTAAAATTTTGCCATAATAAGAAGCCATTACAAAGGAAAATAACCTTCCTTTTAGATTTATGCCATCAAATTAAAACTAAGCATTTTTATAAATTATGAATAGTGCCAGAGCAATTGAGCAACTTATTTTCATAAAAGGTCAAGAAGCACTAAGAAAAAGTTCTGAGTTGTCTTTGATCTGTGTGCCTTGGACTGCTTTTGTTTCCACATAATTTAACCAGTGATTTTGATGACTTCTTGTTTCCAGGAATTTTATATATATATATATATATATGTATATATATATATATATATATATATATATACTACACATACATAAACGTGTATCTATTTATCTATACATTGACCTATATAGAGACAGATATCTATCTTTCAAATTCTAATTTTAAAAGCCATGACACAGTATAATCTATGACCCTCACAACTACCTTTGTTATCTTCCTTTTTATGGGCTTGTTCCTATGATCTCTCAAGGACACTCATGAGGCTCTGAGTACCCTCACTCTCTGGCAAAGCTGCATTGGAATTCTTAACGTTCAACAGCTTGTATGGACAGAGTGCCTTATCGAACTGAGCTCACTTGTTTTGGTTTGGAAACAGTTCTGTCACTGTTCCAGTTGCTATTTCTGTGCTTGTCTTTGCAGCCAAGGTGATACTTGAACTTACTTAAAAATTGTTCCAATGGTGGCTCATGGCAAAAGAAAAATATTCACCTAAAATAAATTCTGTGTAAAAAGTTTATAAAATAACCTGCCTAAGTTACTGAAACATTTTAAATTTCAGGATCAGTTAAGTAAATTGCTAACAGCACTGGAAGAAAAGTCAATGAAGATTGAAGAGTTTGTGAGTGATATTGAATTGAGATTTAATTCAGTTGAGGTAAGTCCAGTGTTTTATCACACTAGTTTTCTTTTCCTCTGCAGGATTACTTCTAAAATATGCTTGCCTATTTGTGCAGCATTATTGCTTCCACTAAAATGGGCTGCTGCTCCAGTCCTCAAATTGACTTCTCTGGAAGTTCACTGGAAGGTGTTAACTTTGGAGGAAGAAAAAGATTGCCTTTTTGCACATTACTGCAAAGTGGAATATGTAACTGTCAAACACTGAAGGAAAAAGTTCCCTTAATTTTGTTTATGCCTATAAAAAGCTCACATGGTGTTTTATTTAGAATCCCATGCAAAGCATTTAAATTAGTTGGACAGTATCTTAAATTCTGATTGCCCAAGTTCTTAAGCCTTGAGAACTGTATTAACTCCCGTTGTAACTACGCATTTTTAGCTATTTTTTGGTCAGACTTCCTATCTCAGTGATGAAATATTAAAGTTTAATTTTAAACAGTTAAAAAAATAAAAAGCTGTTGTTGTTATTGATGTATTTCTCTAGAGATATTTCTCACAGAGGAGTTTACCTGCAGAAATAAAATTGTCTTACTGTAAATGTGCCAGAATCAATATGGTGGACGGCTCGTCTATGAGTAATTGAGAATTTCTCTGTATTCATTAAATGTTATCATTTTATTCTGCAGGAAAACTGTAAGAAAAATGCAGACTTATTGGAAAAACAGAATGAAGAGATGCTTAAGAAAGTGGTAGCACAATATGATGAGAAATCAGAAAACTTTGAGGAAGTGAAGAAGATGAAAATGGAATATCTGTATGAGCAGATGGTAAATTTCCAGCAAACTGTTGATTCAGCAAAGGAAACTTTGGAGACAACAGTAAAAGAAACAGATGAAGTGGATGGATTTGTTTTCCTAAATGTAAGTGGAATTGGCTTTCATGCTGTAGCTTTTATGATACTAGTTAGGAAAATACTTATGTATCTAGGGTCTCGATTAATTATTTTTTTTTAAGATAGCTCAATCTTGCTAGCTCAGCTATTCCACTCTGAAACTGCTGGATCATTTGGTTTTGATGTGGGAATTCTCAGAGAGAACTGTAGAGAGAATGCACAGGACAAAAATGTGACATGCTAGTAAAATGGTCCTGTTCATTTTTAAAATTGAAAAGACAGTTTGATAATACATCTAGAATTAATAACTGAGAAGTAAGAGATGTTAGAGTATTTAGGTATTTTACCATATGAAAAATAAAATACATATTATGTAGAATAATAAACAACAAGGAAGTGATCTTTGAAACAAGAACATGTAATAGAAAAGTAAAATTGTTTCTGGGCTGTAGGGTTTTTTGTTGTGTATTGTTGTTGTTTTTGGGGTATTTTTAATGAGCAGATGGACAGTACTTATCCAAATTACTGAGGCTATGATAAACAATTACTGTTGAAAAACAGTGAGGGGCCATGTTGGTTGCTGACTGGGGTGAAACCGTGACAATGAAATAGGCTGAGGGCTGTGCATGTGATGTGTGTGGCTCTAATGGTCCTTCCTGGATGTGAAAAACACCTCCAGTGATCTGCAGGACTGGACCTACTAACTCATACAGTCATTAGTCTTAAACTTTGCTCAGAGGATGTTGCTGGTCCTGGGTCCTCCAATACTGCTCTTCTGCTGCAAGACTCGTCCTTAAATGAGTGACAGCACTTTCTTCTCTCCACAAGTATATTACCAGTCTCAAAGAGGATGGAGCTTCTGGGATAATAATCTTCCCCCATTATGGAATTAGCATGTGGCCTGGAAGTTGCAGATAAACTATCTTGGAATGCCAGAAATAGAAAGGTCAAATTACTGTCTAAAGACTGATCACTCATGCAAAATAAGCCAGCTTTCAGAATACAAGTGTCCAGCCCACATAGACCCCAGCAGCTACTGAAATTATTCCATTATTTGGCTTTCTTCCCTGCTCCGTGTCACACAATGTTGTAGTATCCTGTAACCAAGTGAATGTTGTGGTAGATTTGCTATTTTGGATTAGATCATTTTCCTGATTTTGTGAGGATCAGTGTTTTGGCAAATATGATTTTGTTATCTGAAATTCTTTTGTGGGAGTGTAAAAATTACTGGATTTCCCTGCTCCCTTCTGTTAGTGATAAAGGACAGGAATTTTTTTGTTCACATGCCAGGAAACATTATCTGAAAATTCCTGGGGCATGGGACAAACTCTCATTACACAAGTAAAAATCTCACATGGTTTCTAGTAATAAGAAGTTATGAAGTACATTTTAGACAGAATTTGGATTTAACTATTCTTAATGTGCATTCTTAAGTGATTCTTAAGTGATTTCTTTCTCTAAAAGTCCTGGTTTTAGAAAGTACTTGATTATGCTCCATCTTTAAATCAAGATGTTGAATACTGACTCCTCAAGCAATTAAAA
Source organism: Molothrus aeneus (assembly GCF_037042795.1). Lineage (NCBI taxonomy): Eukaryota > Metazoa > Chordata > Aves > Passeriformes > Icteridae > Molothrus > Molothrus aeneus. The sequence goes on from NC_089680.1 coordinate 32,892,717, forward strand.
TGAGATTTATACTCTAATACCCTCCTGAGCCAGAGCTTTGAAACGAAATATTTCTAAGGAAGTAAATTCTCTTCTGGTGTAAATGAGTAGCATTCCACACAACCTCAAGTCACTAAAGCTGTATGGTTTGTGTCTGTGGAGAGTAAAAAGACTGTTAGATGACCATGACTGGCTTTTCAACACTTCGAGGGTTTTGAAAACTGTTAACACATTTCTTTTCCCTTCTCTAGTCATCTAAAGAATTGAATAAAAGGTACATGAAGTATGGGTTAAGTGCACTGTAGTGAGTACTAGGCCTAGCATGCTGGATGCTTCATTTAGTATTTGTGAGCTTTTGAAAACACACTGCTAGTAATCAGAGCTACCTTTATAAACCTTGCAAATAATGAAATTTAGAAAAGCAGCTTTAGACTTGTTGCTGTAACTGACTGGTTTTGAAGTGTTTTGCACATGTTCTGTAGTACATTAATTAAACAAATAGCATGTAAAAACATCAGCTCAATTTTAAATCTCTACACAGACATTTTTAAAAGGATGCTCCTTGTAGTTTTTGCTATATATACATATACAACAACCATTGTGACCATGCTTCCACTTTTAGACATACCACTGACGGTATGTCTTATCAGTCAGATGGTATCACGTTTCCTTTTTCACTGATCTGGTTCTGCAACACTTGGTCTCTGAAAGGTTAAAACACAAAGCAACACAGGTAGTTTGACTATGTTTCTGAACACAAGTCCAGAAAAATGAGACAAAGTAGATTTCAAAACCTGGCTAGGAGACTACGAGCTGATGTTTTCCTATGGCTTTCCACAAGCACTGCCTGATTCAGGGTGTGTCACAGGGCTGGTGCCACATCATAACTGCATCTGCCTGTACACACCAGTAAATGCATACAATCACCAACAGTTCTCTGCCATGGGGGATTTTCTCAAGGGAGTTATTTTGGTGAGTCCCATCCTTTATGAGAGACGTGTTCAACCATAAGCCCATATTCCCCAAAAAAATTCTCTATGGTAAAGGGAAAACATTCAGAGCAGTTGGCTGCAGGCTTCTCCCGTGCAAACCCCCAAAACTGCACTGCCCAGCCCACCACCCCTGACTCTCCCCAGAGGGCTTGGGCACTGTGCAGTGAGTATCAAACATTCCCCTGTTGGTGCTGCCTCAGCCATCACAGGGATATGTGTGCTGACACCAACTGGGGTATAACACTGACACCGTGGTTTCAGTTTGCAGTCAAATTACAACCCCGGGAGAGCGATCTGAAGAGAATGTGCCAAAGACCCCTTCAAGGTTTCTATAAATTTCCAGAATTAGAACTATAAATCTGGACTCACCTGTTGCAAGTCAAACTGTCTGGCCATGTATCTGCATTTAGTTTATTGCATAAGATTAGAGCAGGCAAGGCTTTCTGTCCACTTGATCTTTACATTTTTACTTACACAATCAAGTTTATTCTGCATGGTGCATGGGCTTGGTTATTACTTTAGTTTGATAATACCGGTCTACATAAAATAGGTTAAGAACAAGTCTATTTAACAATGCATGTTTTTCTTAAGAAAGTGTATTTAATATTTGTTGTACTTTGTTAAGATTATGCATAATTAACTACTTCGGTGACTGAAATAAAATGAAGGGGAGAAATATAAAATTCAGATGCCTTGAAAAAAAACCTTCCATTTTCTTGAGTTTGCTTCTGTCCTAGGGTTAAAAATGTTTGGGGTTTTTTTATACAATGAACCCAGTAAATACAGGACAATTAAGTGGAATCTATCTTCCCTCTCATGTTTTTTAGCTTGCCACAAGCAGCTGCTTTACACTACATCTCTGGAGTCAGCTGCTGTAGTTAGCTCTAAGGTTTGTAACCTTTAAAGGCTTGCATTAGCAAGCCCAAACCCCTGTGTTCTTGAGAGTCTTGCAGAGTACTTCCACACCTTCACATTCTCATGGGTTAAGTGTAAACAGACCCATGAGCACTCTCACTGTACTCCTGATTCAAAACTGCAGTATGGTGTAAATGTTCAAAATCAGGGAGACAGCTTCTCCTTGTATGCTGTCCTTAAGTTCCCATGAAATATTCAAAGCAGCACATGTCTTGTGGTCTTTGCTTCTGGCCTTTGGAAAACTATGCTATGCTGCAAAGAATTTACACAGACAGATATGTGTTTTCTTCCAAATAGGTTACTTTCTGCAATGGATACCACCCTCTCTTTAGAGAAGGTGCCCAGTGCTTTTTCACTGTTTGAGCACTATGCAGACAGTCCAGGACAAAGCAATCAACACTCCTTACAACACGTGGCTGGTAAGAAATTCCAGATATTGTCTTCACAAAAGCTAACATTTTGGCAATACTTTGGAAATTTCAGGAAGCTAATAATAGAATCTATATGAGAAGTGTAGATTTGCAAACCATGTAATTAGCAATCACAGTTGAATGTAAAACGAGGTTTAATTGTGCACAAGTGTTTGGCTTATAGTAGATACAGTAAGATGAGCAAGAGGGAGAAGTGCTAAATTGGGGGATTCTTGCATCATTTTAGACATCTGTACCTGAGACAAGCAGAAAGTCTTGATCTCTAAATCTCCCAGGGCTAAAGAAGTTGCTTTTCCTTGCATACAGAGATAGAAGAAGCAATTAAAGGGTCTCCTGAGCTCTCTTCTTCTGAGGGTGGCAGTCCCAGAATGCTTGGTGTGGGAATGAGAGCAGGGGGCTGATTGATGAGGTCAGGCTGCGGTCCCTGGACTTGTCACAAGTGAATGGAGGCACCTGAAATTCCCAAGGGATGTGAAAGGGAAAGTGGTTAACTATAGCTAGAAAGAGCCTCTGCCTGGGAGGGTAGCACTAAAAATTACCCATGAGAAAGGGGTTTACTTATCTCTGTCTGATATTTCATGTCCTTTAAAAAGCCTGACTGGGTTTTCTGCTCTGCCTGTATACATAGGTGTATTATCTTGATCCGGACAGCTGTCAACAGAGATCTTATCAGCACCATTTTGTGGATTCATTTTCTTCATAATGGGACCCCACTCCAGGGTTTCTTTTTCAAGAGAACAGTGGTTTAGGGATCTCACATCTCACTGTCATGCTTTGTGCCCTCCCATTCATCAGCACATGCGCCACTGCCATCATAGTCATTCCCTGGGTTTTGAAGGGAAGCCCCTTTGTCATGTGTTCGGTTCATGAGCACTGAAACTAGAGCATTAGATTCCCTAAGTTGATTTGTTCATGGCTGGATTTTCAAGACTAATGGGACCCTGGAGAAGTGCCCACCTTGTGCTGACTCTTTGGTGTCTAATAAGGGCTGAGTGCACTTCGTAGCAGTGTCAGTATGGGGAGATTGTATCTCTCCTCCACACCACTGCTTTTATTAGACTTGGAGGAACTCAAATATATCTGAGATGTTAATGTCCTTGTCAGATGTGTATGAATTTGCCTGTGGCATTTGAAGCTTCTCCAGTGAAGTTGGACAGGCATTTGTGTATGCAGCATTATCTCAGTGTCATTTTTTTAGGAAGTCAGATAAAAAGACCATTTTTGTAACTCACTCTGCCAGTTAACTTGCTGTTGTAAATGTGTTGTGTTTCTTGGCTTAGTTCCTAAACCTCCTCTTGCAGTCCCATGGGTGCAGTCATTCATTCCTCCTAGGCTCCTGCCTACTGGCAAGGTCATATAGGAGAATGGAGCCACGTAGTTCTTTTTCCCACAAGCCTCTCCAGCATTTATTTTCCTAAACTGCTGAAGTCTGCTTTCCGGGTTAGTTTGCATTAGCTACTGGGTTTGCTGGCTCCAGACCAGTTTGCTTTGACAAACTGCAAATGAATAATTGTCCACTAGAAGAGATATTTAAAGTGCCTTATCCTTTATGCCGACTTAATATCTAAAATACCTAATTTTCTGTCTTCATTTTTACTGCAAAGTATTTCAACTGCTACCATGATTTTTACTTTGGTAAGCAACAGACAAAAAATTTGGTGTGTTTTTTGTCATTTGTTTGATAGTTTGTTTTTTCAAGGTTACAACCTTCCTGAAGAAAAATAGTTACGTGTATATATGAAACTTGATTTGGAGTTGAATGGAATTGAATGGCTATGAATTTATCACATACTGGGGACCATTTTCAGACACTTGGAATTTTATTTGACTGAAGCCATATGATGAAATAAATGTGAATGTGCCAGGTTTCTTCAATCTGTGTATTTTCCTTCAGAAAGAATTGTGTTTTACTGAACAATTTCATAGAACATTATTTTCACCACTTCAGAAATATTTTCCTTCAAAATGCCCTCCATTTCCAAATTTTCCATATCCACTAATGAAAAGACCTTTTCCCTCAAGTTCTTCATCCTTTCATGTAATCCATTTCCATTCATAAATGCATTAGCATAAAAACCCCTTGCAGAATGCTGATGAACATAATGGAACCCAGGTTCTGCCTGGGAATAGAAAAGAGGGAATAATTAAAAAATTAAAAATTATTATTTCCAAAGCCCACTGCAGGTCCTGGCCTTTTATACTGGAAGGCAAGGACCTTTGCTGATTGTAAAAAAGTTTCAAATAGAGTCACAGAGGAATGTATCTGCTCTCCTTCTTCAAGTACACAATGCCAAGGAAATAAGGAAATATTGTCTCTCATTACACCGGAAAACACATGGATTGCTGTGGAGATTACACAGCATGACAGAAAACTTCCTTACAATACAGGACTTCAATGAAAACTGAACTGATGAGAACATATGCCACTCTTCTGTTGAAAAATATCAGTTAGTCAACCTCATATTGCAAATACCTCATTTTTGATTAAAATTCACTTAAAAGGGACCATTTAAAAGAGGATAATGCATAAATGTTCTGTTTCTGAAGAGAATAGTTCAGCTTCCTGTTTTGAAATTGCTTCCTAATAAATAGTTTCATATTATGCAAAAGGAAATTAGAAATCAAATGTTTCTCAATATTGCTGAACTGAATTTTGATCTATGATTTTTTTTTCCAGAAGTTTCATTCAGTAAACTAGCTTCTGTTCAGATTTGGTGTAATAATAGATCTTGCAACTCTGGGGTTTCTGCGATCAAAAATAGTGGTTTCTAGGCAACTTCATGGGGAAAAAATGGTTTCCCCATCATGTCCACTGAAAGGAAGTATTTTCCGAAAGATGATAAATTTCCTAATTGCCAACTCTAGATGCAGTCAAAAGACAAAATGAGGATTGTTTTTAGCAATAAGAAGGATAATTTTTTTTCAATGGGTAGCAGATGTAATGCTACTGTACTGGTGGCTCTCTGTAAAAAATCATAAGGAAACAGCCAGCATCTGCATTTGCCTTGTTCATGCCACAGGGGATTATCATCATTACTGTGGAGATAACTGAAAAGAGAACTGAAGCTTTCTGCTGAGATTCTAAGAGAATTCATGAAATATGGAAATTTACTGGGTGAAGAAATAGAACCATGTATTTTCGTTCCCTGCAATCATTTTAACAATTATCATCTTTTGGGGCTTTTTGTTTCTTTCTTTGCCCTCCCTCTCTTCTATGACATAATCACAGAGGTAAACAACATCTCATCTGGGGCTGGATCTGTGTCAATCAGGAGACAAAAGTTGGTGTGAAAGCTGGGGAACCTTGGAAATCTTTGAAGCACTTGTGAGGAATGATTCTGGTAGCCCCAGGGTTCAGGTGCCTTGGCAGAGTTCAGCTTCACCTGCAAACCAAGGATTCTCAGTCCGCTTGGTCTGTGGGGAAATGACCATGGCAGGAAGGAGTGCCAAGCTGTGCATGGGCAGTAGGAGCCCACCCCAGGGCAGAGTGCAGTTAGAGCCTTCTCTGAGAGCGCAGTTAGAGCCTTCCTTGCCTGAAGCACATCCCTGCTGCTGTCACTGGCACTGACACACTGCATGAATCCCTTCCTGCTGTGGCAGGTCCTTTCCGCTGCCCACGTTTCTGGGATCAGTACACACATTTCTCTGTGGAGGAGGGTACAAGCACATGCTTTGTGCTGGGTTTGACTGGTCCCAGTACTCAGACTGCATCTTATTTTGTCCAGACTTGTGAGGGAAATGGGGGGCTTCCAATGCTGAGCAGATACTTTTTTCTGTTCCTAGTTTATGAGGATCTGTTGCTCTAAGACTGCACCAGTATTCTGTATTTCCTGCTGCACTTGCTCTCTGGAAATATGCAACCTGAGTGAAAATAAGCAATTGGGTTGACTCATGAATTTGTAGGTAATTTGGCTGACAACACAGGAGCACGTATAACAATGGGAAACTTTCCTCTCAGTCCCACAGACACCGACTGTCATACCTCAGGAGCCAAACTCAGCCACCAGCACCTCCATAGCTGTCTACTGGGCTGTGAATGATGGGGACACCATCGACTGCTTCCAGGTCTACTGTATGGAGGAGCTGCAAGCCAGCAAAGATGCAGGGGGTGCGTAAGATCTGCCCTTTCTGCCCTGGCTTGGGGTAAGCAGGTGGGAGGATGAGCTGCAGGGGAGTGCCCATGACATGGGAAGAGGAAAGGCTGTGAAGACATAATGTATAAAACTAAAGACAGGCAATGGTGGGGGAGATTGTGAGGAAGCTGCTGCGTCTTCTCCTCCCCTTTGTCTCCACAAATGCAAGATAATATCATGCTCTGTAAAGTCAAGGGCAGTTGTTTTCACCTGTTGAAGTGCCTTTTCATGAAGAGGCCTGACCATCAGAGAGGATGTGTCTATGCTGCCCCATTGTTACTCATGGGGACTTCAGACAGAGCTTCCAAGGGGAGAGCTCCCATTATGTTTTTGGGACCCTTCATGTGCTTCAGAAATGTCCTCATTGAAAAAGCATTAGGAAGTATTTCCACATGTAGACAAAGATTTTTTTTTTTCAAAATATTTCAAACATTAAAAATTTAAATTTAGTAAAGGGGGTTGAAATGCTCATTTGTTAAAAAGCTCAAAGCAGAGAAGGCTCTGCATAAATCCATGTATGCATATACATCTAGGCTAAAGGATGTTAAGGGCTTTTTGTAATATGCTATTTATACCTAAGTGCTATATAGTTCATTATGAGGAATTGTTGCTATATAGTGGTGACACCAGGGTTGGTAACTGCTGCTTGCATGTCCCAAACTTGCAGTCCAGTAGGACTGAGAGCAATAATCTCCACTTCCCATGAATGGCATTTGTACTCTCAACTCAAGGGCATGTCTAAAGCTTTGTCAGTCAGAGTGAAATATGGAGATCTTAGCTAGTAATAATTTCTAGATCTTTTCCAATTGACTGTTTTTAATGTGTTATTTGAGAGTTTTAGTTGTAAGCCCTCCCAGTGCAGCAGTGTGAGGTCCTGTGCATGTGTGTGTTCTCCTAGCTTTAGTGGAAGAGTACAGAGTGACAGTGAAAGAGAGCCACTGCATTCTGGAGGACCTGGAGCCAGATCGCTGCTACAGTGTGTGGGTCATGGCTGTGAATGGCACAGGCTGCAGTCTACCCAGTGAAAAAGCCGTTTTTAAAACAGGTATGTACATTTTTGGTAATTTGATTATTATTACAAGTTTCAGGTCCTTAGACTAATTCAGTCCACAGTGTTACTGACACAGAAGAAACTGCTCCATTTTGCCCATCTGGCAGATAGCAGGCAGTTCATGGTCATTCCCTTGTTTGCTCAGAGATAGTGACATAATTGCTCCTGAGAGGAAACTTGAAGGCATTCAGATTTGAAGATGTTTCCAGTATTGGGCCACATGGCTGCAGCATCAGGGTGGCACATTATGTATTTATCTTCTGAGTGTGTTGCACTGCTCCATGGAAGCTCTGGGAAAGCCACCTGGCTGCTCCCTACTGCTGCTCCCTCTCCTGCCCACAGTGGAGGAGATGGCTGCATGTTTTGCCTCTATCCCATTCACCTGACTACATCTATGTTGCATTGATTTAAGCCATTAATTTTTCAAGGGAAGGACTGCTTTACTGAGGTTGCATGCTGTGTCTTGCTGAGTGGGACACAAATCTCAGGTGTGGCTGAGAGGCTCTGCTGTTGTTTAAGTAGTATAAATTGAGATGAGTAACTAGATGAGTATTGCTTATGAGCTTCATTTGACTGATTAAGTTTTCTCATCATTAATTTCTTTAATAATTTGTATTGACAAAACTATTGCTTCTTGAATTGCGAGCAAGGAGAAGCATCCTTGTGTTTGAGGCCCTCCTGTCAGACAATTTTTTCAGTGCTGCAGGATAAAAACAATTACTGCATTCCTGAAGTCACAAATACAGGCAAGGATTTCTAACAATTTCATAGCAAAATATTCTATGTTCCATTCAGTTCCACACTGAGTTTCTTGTCAAAATTACTTGGCAGCAGCCAGAGCTTCAAGTCTTTTGCTTAACCTACTAGACTTCACATATGTTGATAATTCTCCCCAATACTTAATTTGCGATTTATATTTTAACAAAGGTTATTTTCCAGAGAACTCAAAGGGGAAATTCAAATTTTTGGCTTCAGCAATGCAACTGTGAACATAGTGGAGACTTTCTGCCAAATGCACAAATAATTATGAGTTATTGCTACCTAATAAATCATCATTTTAAAATGAGGTTTCACCTTTCTAAAACGACTATTTTTAAGAAATCTCTTTGTCTTTTGGTGTCAAGCTCACTACATGTTTTTTCCTAAAAATTGAATCCTTCTAAGAAAAGATAATTTATATGAGTCTTTAATGGCTTCCTTCAGCCTGTTTCTTTAAGAAAACAAATAAACTGGGTAAAATGTGGGCTTATTAAACACCTTCCCTGAAACTCAGCTGAGCTCCCTCTGGAGTGCATGAGCCCCAGATGGACTTTTTGGGGACACTGCTGAGGACTGGCTGATGCAAAATTGCTGCATCTTTTCAACACCGAAGGCAGAAAGATAAGCACCAGTAATGGAAGCCAATTCTTCAGGGGGAGTCCAGCTGCTTTGATACAAATTTCAATTCTTCAAGTATCCCAATAGAGTCAGAAGCGAGAATGTAGAGGTTTTTTTAGTAATTCAGATTGAAAGTTCACACATACAAGAAAATAATTTGCTTATATATGCATTTATAGGAATACACACCTTAATAGCTGAACAAAGCTGAGTCTCTTCCAGTTGTTGGGAATGCTCACAAAACTTCTCTGTTGGCATTGCACCCATGGAAGTGTCAGTGTAGCCTGGAGAGTTGTGGGGAATGCAAGTAAATGCTGCTGTAGCATCCCCCCAGAGCCCCCCAACTCTTGCTCCTCCACCTCCCAGACTCACAGCTTGCCCTCCCTCCACTGAGGAACATTCTGTTTCCAAACAATATTTTCTGTGAGGGGATGATGCTGAAGGCAAGAAGTATCCCTCTATCCCCCAGAGCCCTCCCCCCTAACTGATCTTCTCTCTCCTTGCAGTCCTAAAGACACCGAAGTAGACACATCTGCTGTTGCTCAAAACCTGCATGATTTTCACCCTGTTGGCTCTTTGCCTCTTACACAATCACTTGCATGAGTTCCAGAATATTACACTAAAATTAGATTTTGTATTCTAGCTGCAGTTAATTTGTTAAAAAAATCTCAGAAGCACAGTAACAGCTTTTTCTAGTATGCTCACTTCAGCTACTCTTTAGACAGCTATTTTCAAATTACAGTAAAAATTTTAATGTCTTGTGACATGCTGTTTACACATACATACCTGTAGGTATGTGTGAAAGCTGCTGACTGCAGGTATTTGAGGATTTGGCTATTAATTTTTCATTCTTTAGCAGGGATGCATTTAGAAACAGACAATAATCAAATTTACCAGGAAATAATTAAAGAACTAAGGAAGCTACAAAGAGGTATTACCAGATGATGGTCTATCTCACAAGTGCATTGTTCTGCTAAATACATACATTAGCTCTTTCTGTAGTAAAACATAAAGTAAATCTTAACCTGAACGGCTAACCTCCTTATTTTCACTAAACCAGGAAACTGTTAAATATTTGTATTTTTTTTCTTTTCTAGTAAAAACAAACCATTTTCTTAAAAAACAGAATGCATCTGGAATGTTTCCTGTAATTCTATTTGATTACCTTGTCATAAAATCATCTAATCCCTACTTTTGTCTTAGGCTTCCTATTTGGAAGCCCAAAAGAAAAATTAATTTTTCTTACTTTTTTTTTAATTAGTACCATTTCTTTTAGAATTAGCATTAGGATTGTTTATGTGAGTTTCACAACAGGTAAGGTGTTTTCTGTTGCCATTTCCCAGAATGGGGAAAAAGAAGAGAATACAACTGATCCATTTTCAGCCTACAGTGTTGAATATGCAGTTTCACACAATAGCTTTTGATTACTTGCAGCTAGTGCATTATTTTATATTCAGTTTTCTGTATTGCAGTTGGGCCTGTAGCTCTTAAGCAGAATCTCTAAAAAGGAGAAATTACGGGACCGAATTTTAGCATTGCAAAAATAACGAAGACATAATTAAACAGAAAGTCAGCATCTCCCTGTCATTTTTGCAGCAGCACATTTGTTCTGATGCAGTTCATGCAGGGGCTGCTGAGGACAGGATTGAGGTGATGCAGAGACCTGTAGGAAGTGCTGCTTCGGTGCTCTGCTCCTTGCAGACTGGCAGAAATGAGGAAACATTGCTTGAGGAAAGGCATAAAAATTAACCTTTCTAAAGTAAATGTGACAAATGCACAACTATTCACAATGACTTTCCCAGCATGTTTTTATTGTTTGTTTTCCCTGTAACGTAGCCCTCTGCCATTCAAATACAAACAAGCAAAAGATCACTGCTGGATAAGCAAAGATCTATCGCGTGGGTTTTCACGGAGGTGACTGTTCCTTCCCTTCCAAAGACGCCCCTCGGGCACCCTCCTCACAGCACAGCTAACATGTCCTTGTGTCCCCAGCGCCCGCTGTGCCCACCATCAGGGCCGAGGACTGCACCGTGTGCTGGGACACAGCCACTGTCCGCTGGCGCGCCGCATCCTTGTCCGCCGAGTCCTTTATCCTGGAGTACTGCCGGCAGCACTCTCCGGAAGGAGAAGGCCTCAGGTCAGTGCCTCGGTCACACCGGCAGCCGCTGGGCCCGGCCTGCGGAGCGCCGCTCGTTACGCAAGAGATTATTCCGCCTGCAGCCACGCAAGGAGGAAATCTGCTTCTGTGTGTTGAGGAATTTAAGGGGCCGGCACTAATCCGTGAGATTAGGCTGAGACATAAAAATACTTCCTTTTCATTCTGCTTAACTGGACAATCCCTTTCATTTGGGGCCAAAACCGCGGAGATGTTGTGCTGCGTGCAATCAAGCACAAGTTCGGGGCTGTGCTGGGCGGGGAAGCCATGGCGGCCGCGGAGCTGGCGCTGCCCAAGGGCAAGGCAGAGCAGGGCAGCTCCACGGGAAGGCGAGTGAGGGAGGAACGTGGCCGAGTTTGCTCTTTCCTTTGTGGAGAACAAGATGGAAGTCGTCTCTGGGCATAGTAAGGCTGATATGGGTGTTTCAGTAATACTAGTAACCCATCTGTGCTGTCTAGATGTGCTTGCAGAGACCTCACAACACACAGCTGAGCTCGGTGCTGCCTGGCTGTGCAGGCATGCCACAGGGCTTCAAAAGTAGCTTTGAAATTCAGGGTAGTGGCTGTTTATGCCAGACCCTCTCTGGTTTCCCCTATGCTAAGCCTGTACTGCATAGAGGAGCGGACAAGGAGGGATGTTGGCACCTCTGAGCCGGGTAATTCTGCGCTGTGCTGAAATGCCCAGAAAATTGTTGCAGAATCATCAAATCTTAGAATAGCCTTGATTGGAAGAGATCTTAAAGATCATCTAGTTCTAACCCCTCAGCTGTAGGCAGGGAGCTACATGGTGGTCTGCATGTCCTTAGGGCTTGGAGGTCTTTGTTTGTTTGCCTTATAAAAACAGTGACAATATTCTAGCAAAATGCAGCTGCACAGGTCTGAGGAGTTTTGTGGAGAGTGGTAACTTGCCATACAGAACCCCGTAAAAGAGCCTCAGCGCAGCTGAGGTTGTCTTTTTCACTTCCTGAGAAGCTGGATTAGGGTCTTCAACTATGGGCTAGTTCACATGGACATCATGAAGATGGGGTAGAGAGGGACGAGCTGCTTGAAGAGGAGGGAAGGGCTTGCAGTCAAAATTAGTTAAATGGACTGAAGTGTTCTTAGCTTTGTAGGACAGAAGTACAAATGAAATTGTGAATGCCTTGCTCCTTACAAAAGTAGGCTGAAAACTGAAACTAAAAATTTCTGTGTGGGTGGGAGACTTTTTATCATGCAGTACCAGTGTGCTGCATTACTGCAATCAAGGAGAGGTCTCGCCCAGTGCTCCTGCTTCTCAGAGGGGCTTGCTGTGTTTCGTACCTATTTCAGGAGGCCATCAGATCCCTGTCAACCTGCCAAAGTCGCTCTTGGTCAAAGATAATGAAGCTGAAATACATGCTGGTTGTTTGCCCTCAAGTTTCTGTGCTGTTATCTGAAACTGACTTTTTACTTCTAAACCAGAAGCTGTGCTGATTTCTGTAATCCGTGAGCAAGGTGTTGGTAACATAAGTGTTTTCTTGTGTCGTGATAAATGTGGCAAAAAAGCTTCCAGAACAGACCCCTTTGCTTTCTCAAGTGACTTTGTGTAAAATCTAATGTGTTTATAATTATACTGAGTCACATTTGACTTTTTGGCCTCCCTGTTAGCAGAAGCTAGCCTTTAACTGTGACAAGTGTGAAAACTTTCCACAGGACAAAAAAATGAATTTTCTCAGAATTGCTATAGCTTAAAATTCTCTATTTGTAGAAGAGCTTTGACCTTTTTTTGTGTGTCAAAGACAATGTTTTACCCCTTACTTTCCCTGAAAAGTATTTCCCTCTTTTTTTTTCCCTAATCAACCCCTTGAGAATAACCTGGAAATCTTCTGTATTGTCGCAAGTTGTTATAGTGATGGAGAAATTTTTTTAAAGATTTCTATTTAAGATTTTAGATAAAGTTGAGGGGGGGAAAAGCCTACTGCTAGATGGAGAATTGCCTGTATCACTCATCATATCCAAGGCCCCCAAAGGTGCAATTTAGAATTAGAAATCAACTTGACTCGAAGTCAATCAACTTGACTAGAAGCCAAGTACCTATATAAGGTAGAATAAAACTCTGACTCTATGCACACCCAGAATTTTGGTTTCAAATCTTGTAGATGTTTGTTTGGTTGTTTTTGTTTTTTTTTTCCTTGGAAAGCTTGGGGATTGTCCTTTGCAGGTTTCCTGAGCAACGTGCATCTTGGGGATCAGCTGAATGTGGAGCCCTCTCATAGACAGCCTGTGCCTTTTGTGCGTGCAGCAGCCCTGGAGCTAAGCAATCTCCCAGTCCCTGGGTGGGAGTTCAGACACATTTCTCAGCAACCCTAGAAGGTTCACTCAGTGCTTGCTGCTGCGAGCACAGTGTGAAAGCAGAAGTCAGGAAAGAACATTCAAGAAAAGTTCAGGAGAAGGCAGCATGGTCCCATCCCCATAAGGCTACTTCTACGGATGTCATTCTGGAAGCTCACCCAAGGGAAAGGACACTCCCAAGGGAGCAAACAGGGAGAAAGGCCCTCATTGAACAGCTAGGGACTGGTCTGAGTCAGCGACATGTAGACTTCAGCATGCCACAGAATCACAGTGTGGTTGAGGCTGGAGGGGACCTTTGGAGATCATCTAGAGTAACACCCCTGATCAAACAGGGCCCCCTAGAGCCAGTTGCCCAAGATGCTTTTGAATAACTCCAGGAACATCCTTGGAGCAATCCCAGCTCCCCAGGGAGAGAGCATGAAGCATATCTGGAAATGAAACCACACTAAAGTTTCCTTTCAAATACTGTCAAAAAACAGAACAAAACAAACCAACCAAACAAAAAAACCACAAAACCCCAGTCGCGGGAAATGGATTTGTAGAAGGCCCACACAGAATGCATCCGTATGCAAATTTTGAGATAAGAAATGCTGACTTAGAAATGCCATGGAATAGGACAGATATTGTTGAGAGAAATGGAGCTAGAAAAAAGTTTCAAAAGATGACCTTGCAAATAAGACTAGATACTTTGGAGAAATAGAACAATGAATGATGCATTGGGGTAGGACCCACAAGGAGTAGTTTTAGATGGTTGGTTTTAAGGCACACAGTATGGTGTGGCAAAAAGCTGATAGGCCAAGAAACGCTTAGAATGTATTGGAATTAGGAAATTATTGGCTTCTGATTGTGATGGTGTGAATTATCTGTATTGTCTCACCATTCTCATGAGACTGAAAATGGAATCAAAGTTTTTTAAATGCCTCTCAGTTGCCCCATATCTAAGTTAAGAAAAACGTATTATCCAACACTCAACCAACCAAAACATACAAAAAACCAACCAACCAAAAAAACTCCACCCAAATCTACATTCTCCCTTCTCCTTTCTGTCTTCTTGCCAGCTTGCCACTTGAGGGACATAATTTCATATAAAATCACCTTAAATTTTCAGCAAAAATGAGTCCCTGGCCTGCTGCAGTGGTTTTAAAGCTCTTTCCCAGGTTGAATATTTTTCCAGAATCTTTTTGAGTGACTCTTTGAAATGTTTCTTTCAGTTTCAAGAGCTCTGCTATTTTCTTACTGTTCAGCCTCTTTGTGTTGAGAAGTCAATGGAGTTGTGGGTGGAAGATGGAAAGCTGTGAGAAATGTAGTCCAGGGATTAGGTATGTAGGCTGTTCAGATGGAAAGCCTGTGTCACATCATGAGAAATCTGTAAGACTCAGGGAGGCAGAAATAAGTGCAGTATGCAGTGAGCTTGTGAAAGTGGAAGTTACTGTATGTCATCCTCTCTGACAGTGCAAGACCAGCACTTCTAGGGAATGAAATTTTTGGGTTACTGATGAAGCAAGTCTAATGCTGGAACAAAAGGAGCAAGTTTCCCTCCTCTTTCATTGCCCACATGATAGTCATGGTAGCTCAGGAAACAGGGTGTTGGAAACACAGAACCTTCCTTCCCTCTAACTCTGCCAATTGCAGATAGCAGCAAGCAGGGGGTGTTTTGGTGACCTAATCCCAAAACAGCCTGAGCTGGGACAGAGGAGAGGAGAGGAAAGGAGGCATGTGGCACAGCTGGGAGCAAACTCAGAGCTATTTGCTCTTTATTTTTAGCTTCAAGAGCTTTTTTCCACTCATGGTGCACCCTTTCTGTACGCTTCCACATGTATCTTGAGAAGCTTGCATACTTTCACCCTAACTCCATGTCAGTGATAGCAGCACAGCTCTGGAGGTACTGTTTCAGTGGGATCTTGGGGGTGGAAATGACAATTATAGCACAGAGGGTGTTGTGAATCACTGCAAGGCATCTCATTTGCTGGGTTCAGGCGATATTTAAAAAGTATCCCCTAGATGTTGTTTCCTTTAAATAAATGGGGATGCTGATGAGAGAAATGAACATGAAAACACAGGATCAGATGTCCCTAAAACCAAAGAAATCACAGATTTAGCATAAAACTGCTACTATAATATTCATTGGCAAGTTAAAGGTGAAGGAACATGCAAGTCCTTTTTGTTCTGCTTTAAATAGCACATACCTGATATTTGAAGAGTGGATTTTCAGCCTTACAGATTCATCTTACAATGAAAGGATTGAGAGGAGATACTTAAAATAGTTAACTTCGAATGCTTCTTGACTTTCTGTGCACTAATTTTTGTATCAACAATACCAAGAAATTGAGAGGACAGTGCAAGTAAGATAACATTTAATCTAAAGACCAGGATGCCTCACACTTTGGTAACAACATTATTACATCTCAAATAATCTCTGAAGTGGGCAGGTGTATATAAAGTAGAAACTATCTGACATTAGAAATGTTGTAGGTGGATTTCTTTTTCTTTCAAAATTACAGTTCACTACTTAAGGTGAGCTTGAGGAAGATCCATCTGCAGTGCTTGTTACAAGAAATCAGAAATGAAACAGCCTTCCACCAACACAGTCAGGATGCATTTTCCCTCGCCTTCTCCTACACATAACCTGTATGCTGTAAGCTGCTAAGCACTAATCATACCTTCTCCTCATACTTGCTTTCGTGAAGTCAGTCTAAAGCATGATAAACTACTGTGATTGCTGGAGACCCCTCAGTATTCACTCTCCCCTTTTACCCTACCCTCTAGACAGGAGAGGCAACAGATAGCAAGACCTATTTTTTCTTTGCATGCAGCTTCTTTTGCTCATGGATCTGGCTCAGAATGTAGCAAATGAAATTCCTTCTTGTCAGCATATTCTGCTTCATTAGTTGGCAGCAGCAGGACTGTTTTTAAGCCTTAATCATAGCTAAAATTGATGGGCTCTTATTCTCAGGCA
Organism: Molothrus aeneus; assembly: GCF_037042795.1. Taxonomy (NCBI): domain Eukaryota; kingdom Metazoa; phylum Chordata; class Aves; order Passeriformes; family Icteridae; genus Molothrus; species Molothrus aeneus. The sequence goes on from NC_089680.1 coordinate 32,909,015, forward strand.
GCTTAAAGCTGGCTGAAATAGATTACCAAGCAGATAATGCTTTCAAAAATCTGATCACCGTTTTACAGCCCAGATCAGATTAAAGTCAAGATTTTTCTGTCTCACTATTATGACTGAAAAGCAGCATGCTATTGACCTCCGATTTAAATTTGCATCCAAATTCTGATTTGGAGAATTTCGTATTTGTAAGAGACCAAAGTCTGAACTTCGGTCACTGACCCTATTCTGCAAGTGACTGGACCCAACCTGTTTTCTAAATACCTATGAGACATGTCTGGGATCTACAACTTCAGATTATGAATACCCCATGTCTACTTATTATACCACAATGTAACTATCTAATTGAATTTAGAAGTGATTTTGTATTTTATTATTTAATCATCTGATGAATAGTACATAGTGAAAAAGATCTCCTAATTTCTCTGGAAGGATACTGACCTACATGACATTTTCCAGAAGACAGAAGAAGGAGCCATGTACAGGGCATCACTGTGCTTAAGGCATGCTGATCTACATAGTGCCACAGACAACTTTCAAGGAATAGCTTAGCATATCCTCTTTTCATGTCACTTGTAACTCTTTGCTTAAAATTCCTCTCTGGTGGTCTGTGCTTCAGTGCTTCAGATTCACATCAAAGATGTCAGTGTGCTGCTTTTAAGGAACAGGTTGGGTAAGTCTTGCCTAGGAAGCTTGGGCAAATTTCTTCAAAGCTTAGGTGCCTACCTCTTTTCCCCTGCCTCTGCTTCTGTCCTGTTTTTCCTTTCTCTCCTTTCATATTTGCCTCCTTTCTCAGTTCCCATCTTGTAGTTTTCTTCGATTCATAATTTTTTTTTTCTCTCGTCTCCTATACTCAAGTCTAAAGAGCTTGTGTTCTCATTAGTCAATTCATCAGGTTGCACCTCTTCCCTAAACCTTTCAGCCTGCTGTGCTGTCAGTGCCTTGCTGAAGTGGTCTTGCGGTCAGGGCCTTGGTGAGTCATGAGGGTGAAGCAAACCATGCAATTTCTGCCATTTCTCTTTACTACATCAGTTCCAGCATTAATGTAACACATTCCCTGAAAGTAGCATAGTCTTGTGCTGATCATGCCAGAGCCCCAGACTCTTTGAAATTCTTTTAAATTGAAGGAACACATCACAGAAGCACCCAGTGCATTTTCTTGATGCTCTTAATCGCCCTTAATGACAACTGTCAGTGCAAAATACCTGTCACAGACTAATAAGAATGACACACCCGTCTTTTCTGAAGATGCCATCCTCCTAGAAAGAGATGTGTGTGGTGTAAGCAGGAATCTGCTATATTGAGAGTGGTGAGATTTTACCTTGATGTGATAAATGCAGCAGAAGCAGGCATGTGAAAAATCCCGGATGAGCACTGATTATTCATCAGTTTGTACTGCTCTCTGGTGGGATATGTGTGTAAAAACAGTAACCCCTAATGAATAGAACAATCTGATCTGACTGCTGACTTGCTTGCCTTACCTCCTCTGGGGTCACAGCAATTTGTCTTCAAAAAGTAATTTATTTAGTCTAGCTTTTCACAGGGGCATTGCTTGCCATTGTGGAGAGAGACCATTGTGGGCTCCACTCTCAAACCTGAGGTAGAAGGGAAAGTGTCTTGCTCACTCTCCAAAGGCAGGTCTCCCATTCTGGAATTTAAATATTCTCCTTGTAGATTCCTAAAAGCATTTCTTGGAGGAAATTACCTAATTTATACAGATAAACAATCTTTACCTACAGGCATCCTATGCAGAGCATGTATTTTGTCTGGCTTAGCTGTTATCATAAGAGGCAAAAAAAGAGGAAAATCAAGATCTAGCGCAAGAGAATTTGTTAAGCCAATCTTTCATACTGCTGTCAATGTTGAAAATAAAATGGCATCTTTCTAGCCATCCAAAATACTTTCACTGATACTTTAAAGCACCTGTGAAGCAGATTGAGTGGGTGCTGACTCCTGCTTTCTAGCAGTGTGTGAAGACACCAGGGGTAGAGGATGTGAGGGCTGGAGTTTTTGAGGCACTGCACTGGGGAGCATAGTCAAAGCAGGGAACTGTGTGAAGGCAGCTCTTCTGCTCTGCCTCCTGCAAAACTGCCCTGTTAGAGTGTATGGTGCCACAGCAAAGACAGAGCCCAGGCTTGGCTGTTGAAAGATTTGTCAGTGAGGACTTCCTAATAAGAAGTTAATCAGCATTCTATGATGATTTCATGATGAAGAGCATGATTTCTGTGCTGGCTCAGATAATGGTATCAATTCTTTTGGACTTGTAGCATGTTCCTAGATGGTAAAGCACAAGTGTATTCAGTGTCATGTAACTAATTAATTAAAAGTGGGTTTTTTCCTTCAGAAACTTGCTTATTTTGTAAAGAAAAACCAGACTTTTCACAGGAGGCAGATGAGGATTTGACTCTGTGCTGCTTTAATTTTATGTGATCAATTATGCCACAAAACCAACATAAAGTGATCATTACACCAAATGACTGCACTGGGTCATAAGTAAGATAAAGTGAAGACAATCCCTCAAGTGAAATGCTGAAGCTCCTACATAACCCAGTTGTTTGTGAAAACAGTGTTTGTCTTTCTCATTTGGAGTTTCTGTATGGTGTTTGTTATTTCAGTTGTAAACAATACAGTTAGGGAACTTAACTGTTGGCATAAAACAGTCTTCCCTAGTTTGCATATCTGCATACATTTTAATTTATCTTCAACATTTGCAGGTCTTTCGCTGGTATAAAGAAACCCGAATTGAAAGTATCCCTGGAGCCCAATGTGAACTATTTCTTCTACCTGAGGGCTGTCAACCCATTTGGGACAAGTGAACAAAGTGAAGCAGCTCTCATCTCAACTAAAGGTAGATCATAATTTCCTGATGTCAAAACAATGGGGTGGAAAGGGCAAAGTAGCCAAACATTTTTCTTTGGAAATTATACCTGAAGTTTCCCAGTATGGTTGTGACCAAGTTACTGAAATTTTTATCTTGTTAACTCAAATTTATATCCCTTTTTTTTCTGCTTAAAATTAGCATAATCAGGACTTCACTTGAAGCTTGTATATTTATGTCCTGTGTAAAACTAGTGTGACCTCAAGCGAAAATGTTGAATTCTGTCAAAGAGATGAAGTGATTAAGTATTCTTCAGGGATCTCAGTTTGCTTGAATCTGACAGAGCACAATCAGATAAAAGTTGTCATGACTCTAAAGAAAACCTCTCACAATTAAAACCTAATGAATTTTGAGTGATGAGGAAGCATGCAAAGCAGTTTTAAAACTATAAGATTTCCAGATAAATAGTGTTATGTATGGTTCTTCCAAATCAGCCTGAAAATTGAATTTTGCTATTTTGAAAAAAGCAATTGATTGAAAATTATTCAAATTTCTTACATACTCTAAAAGGCCTCTTTATCACCTATCTGCATTTCTGAATATTAAACTTCTGTCTCAGTTTGGAAGACTCCTTGCATTTGCATCCAATTTTCTGTCACTCCTACCTGCCAGCAGATACAACCCTGTCCAGCTAAGATGGCCGTCATTGTTGCTTAACATTTTATGATTCCTCTCATGTTAATGTAGCTAACCTCTCAGATCTGGTGTTTCTTTGTCATGAATTGTACCAGGAACTCGATTTCACCTGCTGAGTGACACAGCACATCCTGCATTGCAAATCTCTTCTAATGCAATCCACCTTCCTGAAAAAGCCAAACTCACTGGGTGAGTAGCAGTATGATAAGCAAAACCATCTTGTGGGGTTCAGGATGGATCCCTCACTTTAATTTTTTTTTGCCAATAGGCATCTTTCACACAACACTAATTTTGTAGAACTGAATCATTTTGGTCATGCAGCCTCTGGACTTCATGCAATTGAACCTCCCTTTCAAACACTGCAAAATCTCAGTACTAAGTCAGTGGTGGGATTGATGTAGAAGGAGGAGTTGGGTGTCACACTTAGGAACGGCCAGGAGGTCAAAGGTAGTGGTACCTTTGACTGCTCGACTTGTTTCAGCCCATGGTCACCGCTTAATCCATCAGAGTCTCAAAGCAATTTTTTGCTGCACTGAGAAGGTCAGCTTTGTGGGCTTAGTTTTTAATACGTTGTGGATAGAAGTAATCCATCTTCCATAGTTTGCTTCTCTGCTGAGGCTATTATCGGTAGTGTTTTCCAAAGTATTTGTGGCTTTGGAGAACTAGGAAGTGCTCCTGGGATATGTTAACATGATTGTACCAGGCTAGCTCTATCCATTGAGAACATTGCAGGGGGGTGGACATATTGATATCAGTCTTAGGACAAGCACAAGTCCCCTTGTATAACTTGTGCCACACTGATATGGCTTCTTAAAAGGTGACGAGGATTTACTGGTTTAAGCACTTCTTGTTGCTGTTACCACTGAATGTACACAAGATGTTTGTGACTATGTCTGTATGAAACACCAGACTTTCTAGTTTGAACAAGCCTTCTAAATTTGAGGTCTTTTAGATAAGTCTGTCTCAGTGCAAAGATGAAAAGACTCTCAGTTAAAACTTTCATAAAACTCTGCAGTTAGAACAACAGAGTGCAATTCTTTAGTAATTTTTTGTGATGCTTCATGATTTGACTGAAAGAAATATCACAATATGGCTTGTCTACCACCACGCTTTCTTTACTGTATTGCTTCTTCCACAAACAGGTTTCCTTCTGTCCTGGGTGAACTGCTGCCTGCTCAAGGATGTCATTACTGGGAAATTGTTGTCTCTGCCTGCAGAAGCTACAGGATTGGGATTTGCTATGAGGCAATAACACAAAACAGTGTTCTGGGGTTGAGTGATACCTCCTGGTGCATGAGGTGCTGTCCTACACAAACCAGGTAAAGAGGATTCAGTATGGTGGCTTGGGAAGTTGTCTTTCATGAAAATAAAACTGGCCAGACACAAGAATCATGAAAGCAGAAAGGATTCTTCAGCTTCCTTTATGTAAATTTGAATAATAAGAAAAGGCTATCTCCGTAAGATCTTTAGACCTCCTCTTAGTTTAAAAAGTATAAAGCACCTTAAAAAATAAAATTAAACTCAAAATAGATTATTTTAGCACCCTTTATCCAGACAGGGAATAAAACTTAAAGAACTAGTTTGTTGCTGCTGTTATCCTGATTTGCTTCACTAAACACCAGCAACGGTATTTATTTCAATAAATGAAGCCATTTTAGAACCAATTCCATTTGTAGGAGATGTCAAGACTTGATAGGGAATGTTTTCTCCAGCCTTGTCCTTCACAGTGATAGACCTCCCCTGCCAATGTGACAGGACTGCAGGGTGCTGGGGTAGTCTGTGGTAGCAGGCCAGTGCCAGGCTGCTTGGAGATTTGTAAGGCACCAGCCTGCTACTTTATAAAGGTGCTCTTGATCTAAACAAGTGTGCTTTTTTCAGTGTGAAATCATACAGATGTATGAACATTACTAGCTAAATGAAACATCCAAGAGGCTTTTTTTTCTACGAGTCCAAAGATACCAAGTGAAAAGGCTTGTCAGGATGCCAGGCAGGGCTTGAAGTGATGCCACATTTGCTTTGCCTACGTACTGAGCAAAATGCTGCAGCCACGTGATAGGCTGCTGTATGCAGCCACCTGTTAATAGATTGGAATGGAGCTGCAGGTTATTTCTGGTAAATTGCTACGGGGAGGCTCATTGTATTCTGGTTTCCATTTTCCCGCAGCTTTCTTTACAGATTTCTTCACACTGGTGTGATGAGTGATGTCCATGTGACGGAGCACCTGGCCAGGATTGGCATCCTGTTGGATTATAGTAGTGGAAGGCTGTTGTTCTTCAATGCAGAGAGAGGACTGGTGCTGTTTGCCATCAGGCACAAATTCACTGATGCTGCTCACCCAGCCTTTGCCCTGGAGAAGGCAGGAGTGCTTACCCTGTGCACAGGAATGGAGCTACCGGAGTTCGTGAAGCAGAGCTAATCTCCTGTTTCACAGTTTCCAGAAAACTGGTGAATACAGCATCAGGGGATAGAGAGAGGAAGAGGTCTGCCCGGTAGGGATAGGTAGTCTTCACTGATGAATGCTACGTGCACAGCTCTCCTTCACATCATCAGCAATTGTAGTTTCTGCTCAGATAGATAATCACCCTGAGCCTGGAAGAAAATCAACTCCTTCAGATGGAGCATGCACTTAGTAATACACAGAGCAGTACTTCTAAGGGGATAAAGAAGTTTTGTTAGATATGATAGTGCTAGCTGTCTTTGTAAAGTTAATTATGAACCCATGTATGAAATAAATGCATTTCTCACTGCAATACATGAAAGTCATTGTTTTATCACTTGCCAGGAGAGTCAGAGCCTGAATCCAAGGTGATGTACATGGAAAATGTATAAAAATTTCAACTGAAATATGCTACAGATTGATAATCCTGTGCCATTGTTTGCCAAATCTTTAATGCACAAATTAAGCAAAGTTGATCATGTAGAGATCCTCATGTTTGCAAAATGGGAGGGGAGTCCCAAGCTAGGTGTTTGTATCAGCCATGTCCAGCCTGAGTATGCTACACCTACCTACCCTGCTCACAGCAGACTAGCAGCTACCTGACTGTGTCAGTAAATGCTGTGCTTGTGAGTAGCTACTCACAAAACACTAGTATAAGGAAACTTGATAGTAGTGGTAAAATTCTTCCCTTGTGTTTTTCATCCTCAGTATGTCAGGTCAGTGATTTTGATAGTGAAAGGAAGATTGCTATGCCAGACCCTGTGGATCACCACTTTTCTGTCACTGCTTTTTACCTTTGGTCTTAGAAATTTGATGCTCCTAATTTCAGGTTTGTGTACATTTTCCTGCATCTGCCCTGCTCTTTACTGTTATCCACACTAGGACCAGCATGACAGTGAGGTGCAGTGTTTCAGGGCCCCCAAAACAAGCAGGCTAAAAATGGTTTATGTCAGCACAGGAGTACGATGCTGATTTTTCTACTTGGCTTTTTCAAACCATTTTCCAAGCACTTCATACACTGGTGCTATGGCTGTCTTCCTGCCTGTCTCAGGCTGAAGGCCCAAATGCCAGTGGTGCTGAACTCCAGTGAGTGCTGGGAGAAATTAATCTTAAAGCAGGCAGGCAATGTTTCCATGTTGTGCCTGCTCTGGAGATTTCTGCCTCAGGGGACTCTGTTGCCAGACTCATTTTTGAGCTCAGCTGGAGAGCAGTACTTCTGAATTAAGACAGGTTTCAGGAGTGTAATAGAGTTTGCAGTGGAAAAGAGGAGTTAAATGAATTACCATGAAGCTTCTGCTTTTTATGCTCAGAGAAGGTGCCTGCTGTTGGTTTATTTATGTTTTAACACCACCAAGGCATGTGTTTTCTGCTCCAGTCTGCTATGTGCTTGTTGTCCCAGGAGAGCCACAATCCAGACTGTCATAGCAAGCTCAGGCAAGCCTGAGCTTGGTTAAGGTAACACAGAGAGGATCCTGTGACCACTCATTTTAAGCTGGAGCTCTTTCTGGCATTTCAATAAAACGGTGCCAGTTCTGAGTCCCTCTCAAGGAGAGAGTGGAATAAAACAGAAGGATTGTGTCATGTTGGCTCAAGTGAGCATTTTGTAGAGGTGTGGAGGATGGTGAGAAGAGGTCCAGGATTAATTAGGAAAGAAAGACAGAAAGGGTATTGGGGGTAGCATTACTCTGACGGCTGAAGTGGAGGAGGCGACAGAAGGTAGGCTGGAAACTCACAAAGCAGATGGTGATAAACTAAGACGCAGGTCAGTAGTGTCAGCAGGGTGTGTTCCTTAGGCTCCTGCAGCCAGTGAGCTCACCAAAGGTTTGACTACCTCCAGATCTTAATGTGGCTCTTAGAAGTAAGCCTGAAATATCCCAGTACTGGGCTGATCTTACCTATGCCCTCCTCACCCTGATCACTGCCATTCCAAAGGTGGGATTACTTCATGGACACCAATATGATATGTTGACAAGGGGAGAGACAGTGATAAAAGGAGAACAAAATGACAGGAAATTATCTGGATTTTTTTTCAATGAAGACAAGAAGCAATTGCCTTGTCAAAAGCAACTATGTATTAGTAGTAATTAGTGATTTTAAAACAAAAAATGAAAGCTTTGTCTATTGCCAGACATTATCACTTAGGTACTATTACAGCACCTGAGCTTGGCAAAATGTTTTTATTGGAGACATCTCATTCTTAGACATATTTGGTTAATTTCAAAAAATGGCTGGTGTTATTGATGAATTTTATATAAGGTCCACCTTTTATTTTGAGCAGTGTCCAAAAAATGTATTTACTGTTTATGTGAAAGCTGGGTAAGTTATTTTAAAAAGAAAGTGTCACTCAAAGAGCTTAAACAGTACTCATTTGAATGTCTAAATCTGGTCTGCTTTAAGCTATGCCAGATGAAGAAGTCCTGTTCAGAAAAATGGAACAAAGTACGCACTAAACAGGAAACTATATACGAGTTAAGATTCTGTATAAAGAAAACACTCATATTAGTGAAGAAAGCAGACCCTAAAAGCCACAGCTAAACTGCTAGGACTTACAGTATAGGGTGCAAACTCTGCTGCCCTTGGAAAGCTTAGAGGTACATCTGCTCTGATATTTTACTTGCCTGATGGGCATTAAGTTCAGAAACTTACTTCCCAGAAGGTGACTGCCCTTTAACACTTCAATGTACAGCACAGTGAGACTTTGACGTTTGTTGCTCTCTTTTTCCTCACCATTGTAACTTGTATATTAGAAGAAAAAGGCAGAAACCTCCCAGTCAACATGTTTTTGTTGTGCTTTATGAATTTAACATTTAAAAATACCTCAGACCCAGCAAATAATGTCACTTAACTTGGCTGATAATCACTGAGACTTCATGAAAATATTGAGAGGGTTGTGTCGCATCTGTACACAGTCTAGTCATAATTCCATGCTTAGAGCAACATTTTAGGAGTTACACAAACATCTTTAAAAGAGTTCACCAGTAATTTGGGGTTTATTTTCATTCTGAAGTACAAAAGCTGATGCCTAACAATGTAAGCATTGTTAATAAATAATTGGACTGACCTGAAACACATTTCATTAAAAGGAACAATTTCCTCTCACTTCAGCAGATTTTAGATTAGGCTTGTAAATGCCTGTGCACTAAGATGAGAATATAGGCTTGACTGTAAAGACAGAATAATTTATTTCTACTGTCAAAATAGGGCTGAACAGAAATATTACTAGTATCAGTGGTATTGATCCACAAACCTCGCTTAGGTCAGTCTGCCCCAGAGAGAATTTCATGCTTCCATGCGACGTCAGGCAGACGTTGGCAATGCGTCTGCAAACCACAGCATGTGCGCTGTTCCTGCACTTGCAGAACACCTCTGCTCTTGAACTAGATCTTCTTTCAGATGATTGGTACTGGAAATGGTGAAGTAATGCCTTGTTTTACAAGCAGGTGCATTAACCCCCTCCAGACCATCGTTGTTGAAAACTGTGTGCACATTGTCATCACTAAATCTGATATATGACAAATACTTAATAAGTTGTTGCTAAATCCACAGTCCTGTGATATTGCCTGTGATATACATGTGACATATTATTTCTATTAGCATTCCAGGGGTTTTTAATAGGTATGTAAAACGGATTTAAGAGTAATGTGAAATTAGGATCTTTCAAACCATTCTTACTTCAGACTAACAAGTAGGACCTATAGCATATTGAAGTTTTAAGTTTAATTTGAAAAATCACAATCACAATTGCATTACTGTCATTTTGGGTGGATTTATTAGCTATAGAGAATCCCAATATGCTCAGACAGTCACAGAACCACCAAGGAAGAGAGAGCAACTCTTCCACTGCCAGCCTTGTGCTGTGGAAGAGATACTGAGCTAGTAAAGTTTTTGTTATTTTTCATGGCAAATTTGTCCAGTCTTATGGCATAATGAAAAGTATTGTTTGTTGACCAGAGATTACTCTGCAGGACAGTTCCTGCAGGACACAGGTTGGAAGGGAATGGAACAGATTTCTACCCTGGACATTGAAGATCATCTAGTTCCAACTGCTCTGCCATGGGCAGGGACACCTTTCACTAGACCACGTTGCTCAGAGTCCCATTCTGCCTGGTCTGGAGCACTTGCAGGGACACGACATCCACTACTTCTCTAGGCAACCTATTCCAGTGCTACACCCTCACATAAAGAATTTCTTCCTAATATCTAATCTAAACCTGCCTTTCTTCAGTTTAAAACCACTCCCCCTTGTCCTGTCACTGCCTACCCCATTTGAAAGTCCTGCTACCAGCTCTCTGATAGACTCCCTTCAGGTACTGGAAGGTGTTATAAGGTCTCCCCAGAGCCTTCTCTTCTCTAGGCTAAACAATCTCAACTCTCTCATCCTGTCCTTGCAGCAGAGGTGCTCCATTCCTCTGATCATCCCTGTGGCCCTCTTCTGAACTTGCTCTAGCTGTTCATTAGAATGGCCCCCAGAGATGGGCACAGCACTCCAGGGAGAGTACTTATAGCCTCATGAGAGTGGTGGAGCAGAATCACCTCCCTGGTGTGCTGCTGGCCATGCTGCTTCTGATGCAGCTCAGGATGTAGCTGCTTTTTCAGCTGCAAGTGCTCATTGTCAGGCCATGCTGAGCTTCTTGTCTACAAATGTCCCCAAGTCCTTCTTTTCAGGGCTGTTCTCTATCCATCCTCCACCCAGCCTCGCTTGCATTTGAGATTGTGCTGACCCAGGTGCAGGGCCTTGCACTTGGCTTTGTTGAACTTAATGAGTTTCACACAGGCCTAGCTGTCAAGCCTGCCCAAATTCTTCTGGCTGGCGTCCCCTTCCTCCCAGGAGTGGAACAGACTTCATAGCTTGACGTTAGCAGCAAATTTTCAAGTGAATTTCCACTCTGGAATCCCCTCTGGAATCACCTCTGCAGGAACAATACTGTCCTTTTCAGGACTTGTTTTACAAGCACACTATTTCTCAGGGTTCAGTCTTCTGAACCCTGGGGAAGCAGTGGTGCAAGCAGAGGAGTCACTTAGAGCACTGTCAGTGCAGTGGTTAGCTAGTGGTTAGTGGGTAGGAGCTGAGCAGAACTCCCTCCTGCCAGGCTGTGGCCACACCACTGAGGAGGGAGGGATGGAGAGCTGGGCCACAGCAGGCTCAGGAGAGAGCTGCTTTCTGCTGAGCAGGCAACAGGCCAGAGCAGCTTTGAGTACTGGGACCAGCAAAAGGAGACCTTTGTCTGAGCATGACTTCACACAGCCCAGCCTTCTGAGGATGTAAAAGTCTGCCTCATGTCCTTTCATGAGCCCTGCCCAGAAGGCACAGTGCATATGTAGACCCATAATTCTTATTTTCATTTTCACCGTGGAGAGGAGAACTACATTTTGAAGTAAAATCAACAGAGATTATTTTACCTAATTCTGTACCATGTTTTAATATGTACATGTGGTCCCCACTATCTTATCTTATCTTATCTTATCTTATCTTATCTTATCTTATCTTATCTTATCTTAATCTTCTTATCTATCTTCCCACTTAAAAAAAAAGTAAAAATGAAAAATTATACTTACAGCAGCCTTTGGATCAAAAAACCAAAACAACAACCAAAATAAAACAAAACAAAGAAAAAAGGAAAAAAAGAAAAAAAGAAAAAAAAAAAGCTTGGTGAAATTTTCTCTGAATACTTTATAACAAGAGAAGGGTGCTTTGCATCTATTCCAACAGCATCTACTTGTCCCACACTGGCTACCAGTATCATTCTCATTTCCCATGAAGGGTTTTATTCTGAAACAAATATTAATAAAAATATTTTGAACAAGATGTACAACTAGCAGTGTAAATAACTAATAAATGACTGCTAGTGCTTAGGAAATAATGTGTCACTATTTCCCGTATCAAGTGAGGGCTTCTTTTAAACCAAAGAATGTGTGTTAAGTAAAGAACTTTCTGTGCTTTGACCACAGCAGAGCTACACAGAAACACAGCCTACCCAGGTACAGAAGAAGCATTACTTTCTAGATTATAAAAGCAGATTAAACCGGGGCATTTCTTGGGTGTTACAAACAAACAAACAAACAAATAAATGCAAATAATAAATAGTGTCCCTAAGCCCCAAGTGAAAAATTTACATTTTAACTCAGGGCCATATACATCTATAATATGCTTCTCTGGCACAAATTGGTGCTGTGTTCTGTGATTTCAATGCAGAAGACTTAGCCTTGCTGCCTGGCACTGCAGTTATTTTTGCACACATTCAGTAACTTCAGTGGAATCTGAATAGACTGGGTGTGCTGATCATATGTGGCTCATTTGGGCAAGTAAAGAGCAATAAATCAAACAATTGCTCAAAGTGTGAGATTTCTAGGACACCTGCATGGTGTAAAAATGCCACCAGCTTTACTTCCAGTTGTTCTCCCACAGATGCTGGACCCTGGAAACCGTTTAGAAGGAGCATAGCAGTTAGTATCCATCTGAACAATATTCCTGCTGCATTCAGAAGACATTCAAGCTGGAGAAGTTTACTTTGCACTTTAAATCATGCCCAAAGTTAACAGTTCAGTTAGAAGGACATAGGTGGGTAAGTCACACTGAATTTACCAGGGAAAAACACCAAACCATTAGAAAGGTCATCTTCCCCAGCTACTCTAACAAGTACTTCATGGTTGTGGCCCACTGTAAGGAAACATTTGGTGTTCTGTTACCAAATGCTGTCTTTTCAACCACTTTGTAGTGCATTTCTCATCTTTAAAAAAAGCAAGATCTCTGCTAACAGCAAAATGAGTTACAAGAAATCCCAAGAATTTATACAGAGCTCTGTCTTTGGCATAATTTTTACACTGTTGTTCAAACAAGACTAGAAATAATTTAAGATCTTCACATTATTGAAACTCTTCCCTTAACTAGTATAATTTTGATCTTGAATTAAGCAGACTAGCTTTAGCTTTCAAAGCTTAAAATAGTTATCTGCCTTTTACAGTTTAGTTTCTGTGTTTTAAGGTGGTACACATGCTCTGTTCATATAGTAGCTGCTAGGCAGCTCTGTTATCAGTAGTGCAGTGGTTATGGAAGACATTAAAGATTATGAAGTAATGGGTTAAAGGCTGCAACAATCAAGAGGAAGCCAAAATAAATAAAATCAATGACTGGCGCCACACATGTGTAAACATTTAAATATTCCACAGGGAAGCAAAAGCTTGGAGATATTACTGAGTATTACAGATGTTACCAAGGAAGATGTGAATGCTAACTTTTATTGCACAAAGAAAGGAGTGAATAAGAGAGATATGCTTGATGTTTGGACCAGGTCTTATTTTTGTCAACTTGTAACAGACATGTAAGAGCACATTAATGACTGGATGTGGCACTCAGTGCCATGGTCGAGTTGACAAGGTGATGATCAAAGGTTGGACTTGGTAATATTAGAGATCTTTCCCAACCTAAATGATTCTATGAACTCTTCTTTTCAATGTGCAGTTAATTAGATCTATTAATTGGAAACCTATGGATCATATGTGTGTGCATTGGAAAAGCAAACATTTTGTCAGACTTTTGGCACAGAAATTAATCCAGAGCAACTGTTCCCACACTATGGCTTTACATAGTCTGGTTCCTTGGATACCCCACTCCAGCTGAGAACTGTATAACAGCCATTCTGGATCCTGCTGCTTCCTTGGGACTGCCACCAAAGGAGCCACAGAAAATGACAGCCACTGAAAATGACTGCTGGAGTGCAGTTCCACCTCCTTAGCCCTGCAGAGGTGCAGCAGGGTAGGCTGTGAAATCACGCCTCTCAGCCCTTGTATCCTATACTTAGGGTAAAAGAAAACTGGGAATGTCAGAATGCCAAGTTCCAAATCAGGTAGCAGAAAGACTGCAGAATGTGCTGGCACGTGGAACAGCTAGTCCCCACCAAGCAACAGCTCCTGAACACAGCTGAAAATGGCAACTGCCTGTGATGTGTACTTGGCTTACAGCAATTTCACAGCAACATGTCTCTTGCTGTAATTCTATGAGAGTGCAATTATTGTTTTTCATGTCTTACTGAAATTTGCACAGTTCAGCTGTGACAAGCAGGCTTTTTTAATTAAAAAAAAAAGACTTTTAAGGACATTCTTGACTTGTGGTGTGCAACTAGCCTTCTATAATCCCTTCTATAAGCTTCTCTGTTCTCCCCCCAGGTGGGGAAGGTGCTTGTACTATGAATCCAGGACAGCTCTGGTATGGTACCAGAGTATATGGTACATCCTCCCCACTGAATTGTGCCTGCTTGTGACTATCAAAGACTGGTTGGTTGGTTTGGTGGTGTGGTAAATCAATCAATAACTTGTTCAATCCCTTCTACCTTTCATGGATTCAACCATACATGCCTGCTTTTAGCTTTTGAATGTTTATACTCTGCTTAAAATGTCCTTGCTCCCACCAATATTAATATCTTGGAAGACTCCAAGGCAAACTGCATGGACAGATGTGCTCTGGAGGCAAGGATTTGGCCAAAGGAGCAAGAGGAGCTTTCTTAAACTGGCAAGACCTCCAAACCAGAGCAGAGAGAGGCACACCAGCCCCCTCTGCCCTGAGCAATGGAGGAAGCAGTGGAGCCCTGAGTCACAGGCAGCTCTGACTCAGAGTAGGTGGCAGTAAGAGTGACAGTGGCCCCCACACGTACAAAAGCCACCCCCAGGGAGTGCAAGCAACCAGAGCATGGTGCAGCAGCTCACAAGGAAAGGTGTACAGGGTAGGTGCTGAGGACTGTCAGCTCAAACACTTAGCTTAGCTGGTGGTCATCATTCTCACTGAAGAAGCTTGGTTTCCACTCAGCCAAAAGACCACCCTCTTTGTGCACCAAAAGGATGGGGTGGCCCAGATGGAGCTCCCACAGAAGCATGGAGCTGTCCAGGTCACAAGCTGCAGGAAGGGCCAGAGCATGACACTGCTCTTAGAGAGCAGCAGAGAAAACGCATGTGTGAGAAGTGATCATGTGGACAGTCTGTTCAGCCTGGTGGCAGAGCTGGAATGAAAAGGAGAAAGGCTGGGAAGTGCTGGGGCCTCTGAGAAGGAGATTGTCTGGTAGAACTGGACACCACCCCTTGGACAAACACATCTGCCATCCACATTACAAGAAGCAATGGATCCTCTATCCTCTCACCACCAGGCAGAAGGAGTGGGCGTCAGAGACAGAGGGGAATTGAAATGAGGTTCTGCTTGGGATGGAAAGCAAATCCTCTCCTGACCTATCTCACTTCACCAGGTGCCCTATACAATAGGTGTGGGACTCTGGAATTCAAGGACTAGGGAAAACACAATGTGTGTATGAATGTCCATCCAGGTTGGAGGGATTTCCTAGGGCAGGGCAACCAATCCCCTCCACCATGATCACCTTAATTAAGGGGAAAAAAAAAGAAGGAAAAAAAAAGGGGTAGTCACTGGTGTCTCCCTTCTGAGGGGAACAGAGGGTCTTTTGTGCTTACTGAACCCAACCCATAGGGAAGTGGGCTGCCTCCCTGGGGCCACATCACCAAAAAACTCCCCAGCCCGGTACAGCCCACTGATTATTACCTGCTACTGGTTTTCCAAGCGGGCAGCTGCAAAGTCACAACAAGAAGCTGGCAGATAATGAGTCATAGAACCACAGAAAGGTTTGAAAGGGATCTTAAAGATCATCTCTTTCCAACAACCCTGGAATGGAATGCTATTCATGAGATGAGTCCCCCATCAAACCTGGCCCTGAACACTTCCAGAGGTGGGGCATCCACAAGTTCTCTGGGCAACTGAGAAATGCATCAGCAACAAAAGAAGGAGACCCAAGGAAAATCTCCATCCTTAGTTGTTTGTGGGGGAAACAGTGAGAAAGGATAAGGAGAAGGATGAGGTACTTATTGCCTTCTTTGCCTCAGTCTTTAATTACAAGACTGGTTGTCCTTAAGGTACCCAGATCTCTGAATCTGGAGGACAGAGACAGGGAGCAGAATGAATCCACATAATCCAGGAGGGAACCATCAGTGACAGTTATGCCACTAAGACTTGCATACTAAGACCTGCATAAATCCATGGGGCCAGATGGGATCCACACAAGGCAGTTAGTGGAAGAGCTTAACCAAGCTAGCTCCTATCATTTATTTACCAGGAATTCTAGTTAGCCAGGGAGGTCCCAGGTGACCAGAGGTTGGCAAATGTGACACCCACTTGGAGGTTTGGGAGAGCATCAGACCAGAGCCAGACCTCACTACTGGGGAAAGTCACAGAGCAGCTCATCCTGAGTGCCATGGCATGGTGTGTGCAGAGCAGCGAGGGCTCAGCCCCAGCCAGCAGGGGTTTGTGAAAGGCAAGTCCTGACTGGCCAGCCTGATCTCCTTCTGTGACAGGGTGACCTGCTCCACAGATTAGGGAGGGCCTGTGCATGTAGTCTGCATGGACATTACTAAAGCCTTTGACACTGTCTCCCACAGCATTATCCTTGAGAAACTGAGAGCTGATTGCTTGGGCAGGTGCTCTGTTCATCATTTAAAAACCTCCTGGATGGCTGGGCCTGGAGTGGTGGTGAGTGGAGATACATCCAGCTGGTAACTACCAGGGCTGCTTCAGTGACCTGGTGTTCTCCAGGCTCAGTACTGGGGCCAGTCCTGTTTAATATCTTTATCAGTGACCTGGACAAGGGATCGAGTGCACCCTCAATCAGTTTGCAGGTGACACCAAGCTGGGTGGGAGTGCTGATCTCTGCTGGAGGGCAGGAAGGCTCTGCAGAGGGATCTGGGCAGGCTGGATCATGGGCTGAGGCCAGTGGTGTGAATCTGATGAGGAGCAGCTGAGGGAGATGGAGGTGTTAGCATGGGAAAAGGAGGCTCGGGGAAAATTCATTGCTCTCTACGACTCTGCAAAAGGAGGCTATAGACAGGTGAGGGTTGGTCTCTTCTCCCAAGTAACCAGTGGTAGGACAAGAGAAAATGGCCGTAAGTTGTGCCAGGAGAAGTTTAGATAAGGTATTAGGGGAAAAAAAAAATCATGGAAAGCATGGTAAAACACTGGAACAAGCTGCTAAGGAAAATGGTGAAGTAGCTATCCCTGGAAGTGTTTAAAAATATGTGGATGTGCCACTTGGGGAAATGGTTTAGTGGTGAACATGATGGTGGTTCTGGGTTGATGTTTGAACTTGATCCTTTTCAATATTAATGATTCTAATAATTCTATGACTCTATCTACAGCCAGCAGATACAACATCTACAAGTAAGGAAACTAGTAGCCATAGCAAGTCTTAGATTTTCTCTCATATTTCTCCTTCAGCTGTAGTGACACTGATTTCTGTTTCTGCAAGTATCTAATTCAGTGACTGCAGCAATGTGAGAAGCACTCTCACTTTCTCCTTTTCTAATCTGCAGTCAAAGCATGCATGTGTGGGAGTATATCATGCAAGTATGGCTTCACAAGGACTGACAAATGCTTAAAACACTTTCCTCTGATTGCATTCCTGGAATGACCCTGGTGCAAATGATGAATATTTGGACAATTTTATGCCAGCTCATTAGTTCTTGTAACTAAGATTGAGGAAAGGGGAAGAGCATTTAATTAAAAAAAAGGCTGAGTGGAACTTTCAGGGCAACCAGAGAAGACAGGGTAATGTTACTAAGCCATATAATTCTGAGTTACTCAGTAGCTCAAAAAAGATGGGTCTATATCTTTCATTATATATTCTGCTTTGGAATAGAGGGCCATATCCTATTGAATCCCAAAGATCTACCAATATAAAAGGTCCATCACCTGTATCATAGAATCACAAATTGGTTATTGAGGTTGTAAGAAACCTCTGTAGGTCATCTTGTCCAGCCTCTCTGACAATCAGGGGCACTGTTACTGGCTGCCCAGGATGATGTCCAGGTGGCTGTTGAAGATCTCCAAGGATGGTGACCATACCAGCTCTCTGAGTAACATGTACCATTATTCTGTCACCCTCAAAGTAACAAAAATTTTTCTGATGTTTCCTGCCTCCTAGCCCTGTGAAGCCCTCACACAATGTTTGGAGATGCAATAGCCAGGCTTCTGTTTTAGAAAAGTGTCTGGAAAAGGCTTGGAGAGCTGTGACTGGAGGATGA
The DNA here is from genome assembly GCF_037042795.1 of Molothrus aeneus. Classification (NCBI taxonomy): domain Eukaryota; kingdom Metazoa; phylum Chordata; class Aves; order Passeriformes; family Icteridae; genus Molothrus; species Molothrus aeneus. The sequence continues at coordinate 32,927,029 of NC_089680.1, forward strand.
AAAGAGCTATTTGTTTGCAAAGAGGGTCCAGCAAGGAGAAGGCTGTCAGCATGGACTCTGTCCAGGGGACCCTGCTTCACAGGTCTTCAGGACAGGTGGCACAGGAGATGCTGGAGATACTTAGTTCGGGCCTGGTGGCTGAGAGAGAGAGGGGAGAAACTGGAAAGCATTCCCTGCAGTAGCTTGTGCTTTGGTTTTGAAGCAAATGCTATCCAAAAGCTTCTGCATCTTTATTCAAATTCCTCTCACCACTGCAGGTCATAGCAGCTGTCAGGTTCATCTGCTGGCCTGGCTGCACTCTACCCTATGGTCTGCTGGACAGAGGCACTGGGACACCGTGGAGCCGCTTGGCGCCTCCCTGAAAGCCCCTTCTCCCAGTGGTGGGTTCCCTGCAGGGGCTGGGGCCTTTGGCACAGGGTGTAGTGCTGCTGCAGGGTTCTACTCCCACCTGCTCCCTGGCCACAGCCTTTTTCCAGCAGGAGGCCAGGTTGATGGCGGGCTCCATGAAGCTGCTGACTGCCCTTGCAGAGTGCAGGACGTGGCTGAAAGGCTGCCTGCAGGCTGTCACAGCTGTCACAGCACATCACTGTGGGGGGCAGTGCAGGCAGAAGGTGCAGAAGCATCCCTCAACAACAAGGGCTGCACTTCTGATGTGGCTCAGGCAGCTGGAGCTCCACTGCAGTGAGCCCTGCCCACTGCAGCTGCCTGGTGGTGGCTGCTGCGGCAGGGCTGCTCAGCTCCTGGCTGTTCTCAGCACCCAAAACCATGTCCTGCCAAGAGGGATGTTTAGAGATTTCTTGGCACTACAAATAGAAAAGCAAAGAACGACCCAGAAAAAGGTGGGAGAAGAGAGTCAAAAGCTTCACAAATAATTTCTTTGAAGGATGAAAAGTGGCCACAGAAGCAGCCTGTGGGACAGCCAGCCCCAAGCACTGCCCACCCCCCTCCCTATCTTTCTCAGCTCGTTCACAATTCAAGACCCCTACCTGCTCTGTTCCTTGCCCAAAAGCACCACAACTTAAGCAAGCAAAGGGTACTGAAGGAGGCATCCAGGGAAGGCAGGGGAAGACTGGATGTCTCCAGTGGCACCCACTCCAGTGGCCTTAGCCAGCCAAGGCTTGGCACAGAGGTGGTGTTTCCAGTGGAGGTCTGCAGTCCTGAGAGATCACCAGGACCCACAGGTCCCTTACTGTGTAGCTGCTTTCCAGTCAGCCAGTTCCCAGCATACACTGGTGCTTGTTCCTCCCTCAGGGCAGGATTTTGCAATTCCCCTCACTGAAGTTGATGTTTCTTTCACCACAGTTCTCCAGATTGTCAAGGTCCCTCTGGCCAGCAGCCTTACTTCTAGCATATCCTCCAGTTGTGTGTCATTGGCACACTTGTTGAAAGTACACTCTACCTCTCATCCTATTCATTAATAAAGATGTTGAACAATGTTGGACCCAGTATTGAATTCCTGGAATGACCAAGTTTTACTGGCTTCCAACTAGACCTTATACCATTGATCACCATGCTGAATCCACCTGCCCATGCTTGTAACAAAAGTATCCTTTGTAACCCCTTCAAAAATTATTTTAAGCTGCCGCAGTAAAATTAGCACTATATAATGGAAACTTTGCATGTAATCACATCTCAGTGGGATGTTTGAGCTTCACCATGACATTCTGGTGAGGCAGATCCCCAAGATTTTCTGGAGGTCTGATGCCCACATAGATACTGCTTAGCAACCAAGAGCTTCTTTAGGAGAAAGCAAATCCATTGCAGCCTAGGAGCTGGTTGCTCTGACTTCCATCCAGGAAGGAGGAGGAGAGCTGAAACTGTAAAGTGAGTGGCTCAGGGCTCATTCATCTCCAAGAAGATACCAATGGCTTTGTACCTCACCCCATTATCTGTGTTGCTATCTGAACAAGTGCAGCTCAGAGCCAACCACTGCTTTGCAGACTTCCCCGGTGCTCTGAGGACATAAGGAACACTCACTTCTTTCCTTATGAAAATCTTTGCTTAGAGGTCTGCAACTGGACTCCTGCTGTCAGAACCTAGACTGTTCTGAAAGTCTGTCCAAAATTTATTAATTTCCTCAGCTCAGGTGGCATTAGCCTAGCCTTGAGGAACACTGGCTATGAACCTAGCAGGGAGCTGGGGCCAGCTGAGGCTCAGTACTTGCTTGCCACCATGAGGATCTGTCCCTTCACCTACAAAATTACCATGGGACACCTGTTCCAAAGGGTGCTGTGTCTGCTGATTTTTCAGAGCTCTAAAAGTGTCTTAGCAAAGGGACAGATGAAGCAAAGGAGAAATTGCTGAGCCAGTCCAGGAGTAACAGTTATTTTCTAGTGAGTGATGGGCACATGCAGAGATGTCTGTCACAGTCCTGTCTGACACAGCCCATTCAGATTATGCTGCAGCTGCAGACCACTGGCAAAGAGATGCTTATCCTGGTTTATTTACACTGCCTAAAGCTGGACTCCTGTTGGTACCCTGAACCTTTTCTGGAGGATGGAAAACATGTCATCTTTCCCTCTCTCTGTTATTTTAGCTTTCCCAGCCATGGGAAAAACACACTGTATACAAAGAGGAGACAAAATGGAAAAAAAAATGCTGTGTTTCATGTGTTGCCTCTAACCTCTAACCTCATGCCTTCATGCATTGCTAAAAGCTGATTCTAAATCTCTGATAGCACCTTCACTAACTTATCTTATGCTTCTCATTTTTTCTGTCATTTTAATTCTCCTTTAATGACTCCATTCTCATGTGGATTTACATTGCTCTGCATCTTCTTACAGTTGTTTCTGTAAATATTAAGAGGTTGCCTTGGAATTCCTTCTAAAAATATTAAGGCAGTCTTAACCATCATCTTACATGATCTGTGGCAATATTTTGGGGCTATTTTTAGGGCCACTGTCTTTAAGGATGGTGTGCAGACTTCACAATAATTTTGCTCAGGAAAGTTCTCTTGTCCAATAAAATTTTAAATTCTATAAGCTTTCTGAAAAGCAGTCTGGTACTTGATGTTCCTTGTGGCTCCAGATTTTTTCCTTGTGCCAAATGTAAATCTTCTTGCTATGCTATAAGCAAGTGACGTGCAGAAAGATCTATTTCCTTCCCTTTTGTAGATACTTATTTACATCGTTGTGTCTCTGTACAATATCATCTTTGCATAAATCTGATTTGTAATCTGTTTTCTCACAAGTTATCTTTCCACACCTCTGAACAGCAACTTTTCATTTTCTGTATGCTTCCCAGCTGCTGTACTCTTTTTGTAGTTTGGTTTTTTCCTGACATCTACTGACTAATACAAGAAATAGAGACCTACTAGTACTGAGTCAAGAAGAGCATTTGCCCAGAATTCTTACTTATGTTTATGTACTCCTATAAAATGTACTCCCTTTTGTATAATACAGGTTATGAAACAGTGAAACCAACAGACCCATTCCTGAACTACTGCTGCCATGCATTACTGTTCCCATCCTATGCATGTGTAACTATATATTCTTACCTAAGGGGTTTTTCTCTTTTTCTTCAGGTAGGGCAGGGTTATTCTGGGCTCTGCTTCTGTCTTCCAACACTCTTGCACCGCCGTGACTGTCCCAGGGCTCTGCTATAGGTTCCTGGAACAGCATACAAATCACTGAAATTATTCTGAAATAGCAGTGGAGTCACAGTTCCTTCTTTCATCTGGATATTTTGGAGATGAGAGATGTGTATTTTCCAATTAAAACATTTGTAAAGAATAGATTTTTTTCAAGAATAAACTTAGTTTCTGGTCACCTATTTTCTATACCAGGGCAATATGTGACAAGAAGAATTGAACTGCACAGAAAGTTTTTGTCAGGACCCAAGACTGGGTGCACTTTTGCCACCCAGTTTTCTCTGCTATTCTTCATGGGGGAAGGGATTTGAAGGATCTCAGCCCATGGTGTTATTGATGTTGGTGTTATCTCAGAGTTCTTGAGAAGCTCATTTTATTTTACTCACTTATGGCCTTCAGTTGGGACAGTTGTGCTGCATTTGTCTTTAGAGAAAGAAAAAGTTATTTGTAAGAGAAAATGGCAACTTTTGTTTTCCTTTTTGATATGTTGTATGAAGAACAGGCTAGTAAACATACATCATTTAGCTGAAGCTATACAATTTTGGAAAAATAGTTTTGCCAGAAGTGGGTGAGATTACAAGAGGAATATCCTGTCAGTGGTATTGAAAGGGAAATCTATGTCAGTTCACTGGCAGTTCACCCACCTTTATGCTTTCACAGCAGTGCCCCATATAGAAGGGTGAGAGGGAAAGATAATTTTCCAGCTCATATATGACTTTGCTATTCCTAAACCAGCCTGATCCTTCACATAAAATTAAAAAAGCCTTATGGACGGAAGCCACTGATGCCTAATAGCTGGGATTAGCCAAAAATTATGTGTTCCAGACGAATCCTATTTCCTTCGTCTGTGCCACAGACAATACTGCCAATGAGGCCACTCTTCAGTACGTGGCACCCAGGGTGTCTGCCTGTGCTAGTCATGACTGAATATTTTTGGTGGAGCAAAAGTGGTAGTAAGGTTCTCTGTGTGTCAGTGATGGGCACTTGCACCAGCAGTTTACATCATTCTTTGACAGATAACAACAGTGATCATTACCTGTCCTGAAAAACAAGTATAATAGGATATGCAAGAAGAGACACTGTGTCATACTTCCAGAAGGAAAAATATGCACAGGAGATCCTGGTAGTCTCATCCTCTTTTCTGTTAGTCATAGACTGAAAGATCTGAGGGGTAAATCTGTAACCAGATCCACTGAGCTGAGGACAGTAATTATGGACTGGGGTCCAGGACTTCCATCTGTTAAGCAAGTCTCTAATAGGTTTTGGTTGGTTCCAGCTGCTGTTATCTAAAAGATATTCTGAGTATATTGTACTATTTAAGTATTTTGGTGTATGGTAATGTTTCTGAATGTGTTCCAGGAACAGTGGCAAAAATATCTTTACTCTACTAATGAGTAAAGTTGTTAGCTTCTACAGCGGCCAGCTTCCCAATATCATTGAAATGCCAGGCAGTCTGAGTCAGTCTTGATCATCAATTTGGGAAAAAAAAATTCACTCCTATTTTGAAAAATAGCATGAGAGAGGCATGACCTCCCAATTACTCTGTCATTCCTCAGAACTGGAGAACTTGGTGTGAAGCACAGCGCAACTTCCTGAGGCTCAGAATGGGCCATGTGACAGACAGCTCTTTTATGCCCCAATGCTTCAGGTACAGAAAAAGATATTTTAGACTCCATGGTGCTAAATTTCCTTTCCCCTCTGCACAGCTAAGGCCTATTTTTGTTTTCTGCCCCTCTTCCTTCCCAAGCATGGTAATCACCACCAGTGGAGCTCTGATTTACTTCTCCATTTGAGTCTTCTTTTATGCCACTTTTCATCAAATGCTTCAGAAAATCCAGGCCAGGCTCTGTGCTGACAGAAGTTGAGCCTTTATTAAGAGAGGATGGATTCATATTTGTGCAGCCTAGTCTGGAACTTTAGCCCCAGTAACATATTATGGAAAATAGTTGCTTCATCTTATTTGGCTTTTACTATGGCCACACACGGGTCCCTGCCTCCCACCAGGGTCTGAGACAGTGGGCCTCAGGAGACCTCTGTGTGAGATTTTGCAAAGCTTCCCATCACACTGCCCTGCTGTGGCTGCAGAAAACCAAAGCCAAATGAGCACCAAAGGATTCAGCTCCAAAGGTGTATCCTTAAGCACTAAGTGTATCCAGTCTCCCTAACTGGCCACATAACTCCTTACTTCAACATACTCTCTGTCTTAATACCAAATCTGTCTCCAAAGTTAGAACTAACAAGAATACTAAGGAAACAGAAGAGGGAGATAAAGTGATTTAAAATTCCAAGACTGAAAACATTTTTCTCTTATGAATTTGATATGAAGAACAGATGATCCACTTAAAAAAACCCCCAAACAAACAAATAAACCCCCCCCAAACCCAAAAAACAAACAAACAAAACCCCCCAGAGAAACAAAACCAAACACCAAACAAACAAACAAACCCCAAAACCAGTTCAGGCAGAAGAAAGGAGACTAGAATGAGTCTCCCACTGCACCAGGACTATGACCAAGCAAAAGGCTAATGCAATTGATTGTTCTGTAGAATGGAAATGTCTATCCTGTGTGCAGAAAAAACAGCTCTAGGGTTTTTTAATTCATAGCTGTTTCGTTTAATTTTGTTTCTCAGTAACCAGTGTACAAGAGAATCAGATTATGTGATGCTGAAATGCGCTGTCAGTGGGAAGCCTTAGCCGATTGTCTCAGGACGCATTTTCATTACTAATCTATATGTGCAAGAGCTAGACAATCTTGCTATAATGATGTTTGAAAAGGAATTGTTGTTGTGAAGATGAAGAAGCAAATAGTAAGACATCTTATTTTCTTTATCCTAAAATACACTCTATTTCCAGCCATCAAGACATTTGCTTAGTAGGTCAGTATGTGTCTAAGAAGCTGAATTTTTCTTCTCCAGAGATTGCTCAGAAAAGCTCAGTTGTTATTAACTGAAACCACTGCCCCCAAAATGTAAACCCTACTGAAACAGATTTTACCTGTAAGAAATTATTTTTTTGCTTCAAAAACCCTAGTATTTCTCTTTACTGACATCTAATGATGAACAACTGGTAGCTGAAGGACCAGCTAAACTTTTCTTAAGTCAGTGCATTACTTAACTTGGTGGCCATCACAAAATCTGTCACAAATCCACACCATCTTGTCTTCTTTTCCTTCTGTAGTCACAGCTCTCTTAAGCTGCTTTCTATTCACATGGAAATAATTTTAAAAGTGGAAGTCAAGCAAGTGGTTCTCCTGTGGTATATTTTTATTTAAAACAATTGAGTTATTAGCCATTTATGCTGGCTTGGTCTCCCACATTCTTCTGTAGCAGGCCTGTGACGCCATGTTTAAAAAGAGGTTACTCTTCTAAAACTAACAGTAAAGGTCCGTTTCAAATTGGACCAGTTAAAAACTTATTGTTTGCCAGGTGCCAAAAGGAGAGTATTTTGAGGTAAACAAGCATTTGGAGCCTTCTCCTCACAAATCAAAGATGCTTCCTCAAATCAAATGCTTTCTATTCCAGCTTTGTTATTATGTTTTGTACCCTTCCTTCAATTTGTTTAATTTGGCAGGACTGTAATAACAGGCCAGTCATGGACAAGTGTTCATCTGAGGCAAAGAACAGTGAGTGAAGCAGAAGAGTCTAGTTGAATTTTCAAGAAGCATTTTTCAAGGATGAACATCTTGTTCTTTAAGTCTAAATACTCAGGGAAATGACAAGGCTCTTTTTTTTCTAATTGCTTCTGTTCTCCTTTAAAATTACTGCAATCAGTAATTTTAAAGGGGAACAAAACAGAACAAATTCATTCCAATCACATCACAAAAAAGGGTAAGACCTCACTAGAGGGGCATCAGGCAAATTCAGACTACAGCTCTTACAGAAATAAACATGGAGAATCTTCTCTTTTCTCCTCTGCAGAATCAATGTGCTTGTATCACCTTTATGCCATTGTAAGACTTTACTAGACTAGCTTCTGTTTTATTCCCCTTGCCAACAGTGGAGGATATATTCCCTCGTGTTCATGCATCCACTGTTGTGGGGACAGCAACACTGACCATACACTAAATTTAATCAATGGAAAAAAATTAAGAAGCATCCGACTAACAAGAGTGTTTCCCCAGAGGCAGAGGAAGAACTTTGCTGAAGAACAGTTTCTGCATATTCTGCAGTTTTCATCCTTTGGCTGCTCCAAGTATGTGTCTGTAAAGGGTCTTTGTGCTTGAAATTAAGAACTCAAATGAAGTACTATCACAAAAAGTTTTTGTATGACATAAAAGTTCCCACCCTGTATATGTACTTGTTGCTCTTACTGCTTTCTGATACTTCAGCATGAGGAAAGACCATTTTTGTAATTGGAGTTGGGTAAAAATAACACTTGAATGTGAAAGATATTTGCTGGGTTTTAGAACATTTTGATTTCTGGAAACAGACCACCTGCTGCGTAGGACCCATAAGTCTCCTAGCTAATAATCTTCTCTCCACTTGGACTAATTTTAGCTATTGCCACTTGAAACTTTTAATGGTTTCAGCCACCTACTGCCTTAACGTAACTTTTACAGCCCCTCTCTAGAGCTCTGCCTGTTCATATATCTGAAGATTATAAATAGTTTTATTTGGAAAATGGTCACTGGAGATGGAGGTGGAGAGACAGGAATCATCTGAGAGTAAATAGATTGTTAATTCCCTTCTGAGCACTGAGCTGCTGATTCATTCCCAATCAATTCCCACACAGCCTGGGCTGAGTCAGCCCAGAGGGTGTTGAATAGTCAAGAGCAAAGACAATTCAGAGGATAATGGTTCTGAAAAGTCCAAAACAGAAAAGTGATTCAGAAGGGATAACTAAAAGAAGAAAAACACATAGTGGAGACAGGGGAAAAAAGAAAAAGAGAAAAAAAAGAAAAAAGAAATAAAAAAGAAAAAAAACAACAAGTAACCCCTATGCTGCCACCTCTGTGTGGGAAATGAAGATGATCAGGAAGCCTAGAGAAGAAATAGGTACTGGAATGGATGGAAGCGGTGAAAAGACATTAGAAACAAAAAATAGTATTGGAATGAAATCATCAGAAATAGCGAAAAAAGAAGATGGGTGTAGGCAGGAAATGGACTTGAAGTAGGAACACACTTCCAGGTATGTCTCAGCCTAGGCACTGATTTCCCATCCATGTAAGTAAGCACATAAGAGTGTGCAACTATAAATGTCATGCCATACGCATCCATGGGGAGGAAATAGAAGAAGATTGACCCTACAGTCAAGGACTTTCTATTCTTTATAGATGAAAGAGCATGAGATGGAAAAATAATAAGATTCATATGAGAAATGGACACTTCAGAGATATATGAGTATATTGGGAAGCACACTGATCCTGATTAAAGTCAAGCTTTTCCCTCTGAGTCTGTTGTCAATTAAGTGAAGAGGGTGAAGCTGCACTGGATGCTCTGAATCAACCTGTGAGACCTTTCTACAGCCTTTGATTGCTCTAACACTTCAAAAAGTTCTCTAAGCCTCCTCAGTCCTCATACTGCAGTTCTCTTAAATCTGAAGGTCAGTGCTGCAGCCTGCTTGGGCTCAGGACAGAGACTTGTCACACTGGAGAGTGTCTTGTGCAGGAGAGGGACACTGCACTTTGCTCACATAAAAGGCAAGCTGCTGCCATGGTGCTGTGCCTCCCACAGCAATAAGCTCCCTGCTTACATTTGGCACTGCTGAATATACGTTATGCCACAGTAATATAGACTCTGATCTCCTTCTTCTTAAAGCTTCTTATTTTAAAATAGTGTGTATATATTTAACCTGAGCTAGTTTAAGGAGGCCATAGGGAAGGCTTATCAACAAGACAGAAGATTGTTAGAAAGATACAATATTGCCTTGTATCTGGCAAATTAAAGCACAGTAATGGTTAAGATTTAGGCACAAATTACTGGTATTAATCCCAAAGTTTGAGGACAAACACTTTAAGGCATGTCCCTGGGTACATTAGCACTGCTCCATACAGAACTATAGGGATGATGCAAGGCACACTTGAGTGAGATGCCTTAGTTAGGAGTGTGTTTGCCCAGTAAAAGGTGTGGTGTGAGTGGAGAGAGATGGCACCTGAGATGATGATTCAGCCAACTCAGCCCCTACAGAGCACTGGATGGCCAGCATTATCAGTTCAGACAGTTAATTAAAGATAGAAAGGGATGTCCAATTCAGACACTAAGTTAGGTGATCAAGTGAGGCTGTACAAGTTGCTACAAGAGCATATTGATTCTTTATATGCAGAAACAAGCCCCATGTAACTGTGATGGGAATGTTTGTATGACAATTAATCCCACCTCATTCCTCTAGGGAGCTGAGATAGACTTAACGTTGCTGTGTTCTGCTCTGACACCCAGTTACCAGAACAGATGAAAAATAAAATTAACAGTTCTGGTATATTGTTCATATGCCACACTCTTCTGCCAAAGAGAGAGACTTGTATGATTGTGCTTCATGATCTGGTAAGCTCTTGAAGTTGTTGAGAGAAGTTTGATTTTCTTTAGTTTGTTGTGTATTCACATAGAGAAGGAAAAACTCTAGAAAGCACTCTTCACACCAAGCAAATACCATTGAGTTTTGACATGCTCCCTGGCTCCTGGCATGACTGAAGAGCAACTTCCCCAGTCTCAGACCAGCTCCAGAGAAGTTCATATCTCCATGAAATGGAGGTAGTTATTATATCTCTGAGGCACTGATAGGCCTCCAAAGAGAGGCCTATCTGTGTCTGACTGCTATCTGACTATTCTGACTGCTGACTGGGAAAAATTACCATGTGATGGCTGCAGCAGGCTGTGCTAGTGTGTCAGAACAGAAAACCTGTGAACAGTCATGCTGCCTGTGTCAGGACTAGCCAGGCTACAGACCCTGGGCTCCACGGGGCCAGCTGGAGAGCAGCTGGCTCAGCCTGGCATTGACCTGAGTCGGTCAATGGGCACTACTCAGCCTTGCTTGTCCTCCTCACGGGCTGCAGGCTGGAGACCTCAGTGAAAAACATCTGCTTACCTCCAGTTCAGACAGAGCTCTTTGTCAAGTGCTGTCTCCATGCATTGCTGTGCTACAGGCTCAAGGCATTCCTTGCTCAGCTCACTCTGACACGTGGATGGCTCAGAGCCACACAGTGGTGCAAGGAGCTCCAAGCAGATGTGAGCCATGGGCACTCCTCCTCCCTCACCATTGCATGGTGTACTTGTCTTTGCTTCCCGACACCCTGCTTTAGGGCCTGCCACAGTTTTATTTGCTGCTCTTCCCACAAGGTTGTTCTGGATTTATCTACTATTACCTACCAACACAGCCGGGGGGACAGGAAAGGAAATGGAAGTATCTTCATATTCTGAAAAGTTCCAACAGTAGGAGACATGTCAGCTTGGATTGTTCCTTGCTTCAGAGAGTCTTTGGTATTGTAGCTGTTACACTGTAAACATAATATGCATTTTATAATTTACACACTTGAACACATGACTAACTTCAGAAGACTGTTCCCATAATTAAAGTTAAGTCTGTATATAAGTGTGTTGATTAATCAGGGACCAAAGGCTAATGCAGAAACATTGATTCATTATATAAGAATAAGATTATAATAAGAATTAATAACACCTTAACACACTAATAAACTCCTAATTGGTTTCTGCTTATTTGCACTGATAGGATTTAAGAAAAAAAACCAAAAACAGTATACTTGCAAAACAATTTTTGATCCTTATTAAGCAGAAATGAATGGACTTGCCTTACCTCATTATGTTTGACTGGAAAAATTATATTTGTTTTTACTGATGGTGTAATCAAGTGTGTCCAGGTTAGGTGAAAAGCTTTTTATATCAGCTAATACCTCAATGTACTAAGAAAATTTTGATAGCAAGTTTTTCAACAGCTCACTGTTCATTCTGTGTGTATATACTTAACAGATGTGGATCTGGAATCTTATGATGGTTGTCTTTTGGGAAAAAAAAAAACAAAACAACAACAACAAAAAAACCCAACAAAAACCCCACAAAACAAAACAAAACAACAACAACAAAAAAACCCAGCAAAAATAGAACCAACCCTGGAATGATGATATTTAGATTTTTTTACATTCTGCCCAGAAAGAAAAAAAAAATTATTTGCTGAAAGCATTAATTTTTTATTCAAAATGGAACATCTCCATTTTGATGATGGAGATCAGAGAGTTGGGAGAGTACAGCTAACAGAGAAGGAAGCACATCAAGATAAAAGCAAGTGGAGACCTCCAAAAGACTGAGGAAAAAACCCCAATCTTCAAGGAAAAAAAAAGTTTAAAATTACATAGGAAACTAAGGCACAATCAAGTAAAAAAGGTAATGTATTGAGATAATCTCTTGTCTATTAGCAGCCTTCATCTGAAAGAGACCAAGTGCAAACCTTTTGTCCACAAATATCTGGCTTGGGATATGTTTTAACTGTGTTCTGTGGGATGAATTACCTTATGCAGGGAGTGTGTCTTATGACCTAACTTAATGTTTCATATCCTCTCAAAAACAGAGGGTTGGCTTCTAAGAATTTGAATCCACTATGTGGAGGATGTTTGATCATCTGGAAAAATGTTTGATCATCTGGAAAAACATCTCCAGTTTGATCAGCTGGAGAAAAGAGAGAGATCAGAGGATCATAGCATATGCTGAGTTGGAAAAGGACCTAACAGGATCATCAAGTGCAAGTCCTGGCCCCATGCAGGACACTACAAGAATCACACCCTGTGCCTGAGAATGTTGTCAAACGCTTCTCAAACTCAGATACTCCTACTACAGACTGCATCAGTATGCTGGATAGCTTAGGCTGGGTACCAGGTACTTCAGCTATCCAATACCACACCAGAGTTTAGAAGTCAGCTAGAGTTTCATGAGAATACTTGAAGGAAAAATATTTTCCTTCACTTTATTCACTCAGTTCAAGTCTTAGGTTATCAGGCAGTTCAGAAGAGCAGCATAACAAAACCACAGAACTGAGCTAAGCCTTCAAGTGATAACAGTGGGTGCTCTGGGGATCAGATCCAGGCTTGAGCATCATGGTATTTGAAAAATCTCAGTACAGCTTCTCTGCCTTGGTTGCCTCCTAACAGCAACCTCAGACAGGATTGCATCTGGAGCTGGAGTGCATTATCTTTTGAATAACCTTACTTTTCCAAATGCTGAGTTTTCTCCAAACTGTTGGAGAACTTAATGAATAATCTCATATAAATTACTGTAAATTCCAACAGGACACTGACTGAAATGGTAGCACAGTGAAAGACCAAACTATTCCTCCCTTTGAGCTGGTGCAATATACAGCAGGCCCTTTATTAATAAGTCTCTTTCACAACACTCCTGTATGGGAGAAACAATTTGTGGGCTTCTTCTTTTGGTTGGTTGGGGTTTTGTTTGGGGTTGTTTGGTTTTTTGTTTTGGTGGCTTTCTTCTTGTTGTTGTTGTTGGTTTTGGTTTTTGGGTTTTTTTGGGGTGGCTGTTTTGTTTCTTGAATAAAAACAGTTAACTCTCTAGTGTACTATTTCTTTACTTGTTTTTCTCCATCTTCAGTCACACCAACATCACATCTTTTTTACTTCAGTGTTGCACAGACTGGACACTTTTTAATGGCCTGTTTTCCTCACTGAATTGGGAAAATTGAAACTTCTAACTGAAGTACTTCCCAAAGGAAGGGGCTTAAAATTGGCGCTATTTCTAGAAAAGGATATTGCTTAATGGGACAGTCCTCAATGGGAATAACAGCAGCTTATGGCATTGGTTTAACTTGCATTTCTGATGGTGCTGCAGGGTCCTGGAGGCTCTGCTCCCTTAGATGCCAACTTTCCAGCTTTCCTCTAGCCCAAGACATGCAGAAGAGTTCCTCTCTTGTGCATTAAGCACTGGCTATGAGTGAAGAGGCACTAAAATCTGGATATTTTATACCTGTTACATATGATTATGGGAGAAAGTCCTCATCCTGTATCAGCCAGGGCATACTCACAGTTTTATTTTTATGCCCAGTCAGTGAAGTCAGAAGCTGCTCTCTGAGAAGATCCTGCTCTAGTTACAATGGTTACGAGCACCACCATCTTTCTGTGCTGTTTTCCTTTCCAGTGGGAAGGAGGATGTTTGGAGCAGAAAGCACTGTGAGGAATCTGCATGGATTTAAAACAGTTTCTTCTTGCAGAGATTTAACACTGAGTTCCAGCTCTCCCGCCAAGATAAGCCAGCTACCCCATAGCAGCCTGGATCAGAGTCTAATCCTGCCACATCATCAGTTTAAACAGGAAGCAAACAGACTTTATTGAATTGGCTAAGCTTTCAATTAAAATAATTGGAATGCTAGAACATAACAAATACTTAAGCAATGAAGTGAGGACTAGATAAAAATGGTTTTAAAAACCACCACTGAGAGAGAAAAAAAGGAGCTCTTAAAGAAGAGCATAATGCATCCTATCTACCAGGGAAGAAAATAAGCACTAGGAAAGAAAAACATATTATTACAATGATAAAAGGAACTATGTTGGAGTGATTGTCTGCAGACTCCAACATAAAAATTAGAAGAATTTCTTTTCCCAGAACTGCAAAAGAGCTGATTCTCCACATGAATAATATGCTTACTGTGTATTTTCTTGTGCTCTTCATTACCGAGACATTGCAGAAAAGAACTCTTTATTTTTTTCTTGGAAGCCAGTAATTTCAACAGGAACAGCTAAGGATCCTATGACCCATCAGTCTAGAGGTCTGTGTATTAGTGGAGAAATCTGATGTTCATAGTCCAGGGCTTGCAGAAAATGACAAAGTGTTTTTTCTTCCTACATACTGTTAAATGACCTTCATAATACATAGCACAGGTGACTGTGAGCTAGGAATTCACGCTGGGAAGTGAAGGTCGATCCTTTGTAGCAGCATGGGGATGTATCAGCCTGAAACATCTACCTGATTATAGTTGCTGGGTTTGTAACATTCATATGAAAAGCATTTATATGAAAATATTTGAATAACTAGTTTGAGAAACCATGGAATATCCCCTTCCCAGCAGAGCTGTCTACAAAGTCTAAAGAAGATCGTTAAACTATACTGGATGATTTAAATAAACTACATGACTGGATAACTGTTTGTGTGTGCATGGCAGCAGAGTGTGTGGCTAGCTCTTGCTTTTGGAAACCAATGTGCAGGTATCAATGTTTCTGTTTCACCTGCCAAGCAGTGAGTAGCTGAGCAAGGATGGAGGAACAAAGGTTCCTCTAAGTGTGGTCATCAGAGAAGACTCTGCAGGGAACAAAGAAGGAGAAACTGCCTGATGAAGGATTAGTGAGGAAGCAGGAGTGTCACAGAAAACATGCTTAGCCCAAAATGGTTAGTCTGATCAGCTTGTGAGTACTCTGCTTTATCTAACTCCTCGTATTGCTGTTATATTGGATTAGACTCTCCCACAATCCCTGCTAAAACCTGTGACTGCTCATCTTCTTGCTCCTATCATCTGACAAAGCATGAGCCACAGGTCTCCTGTGACTATGAGCCTCTCTTGCACTTAGGAAGTGGAGGGTGCTTCCTCACTTGTTTTTTCCTATGTACACAAAAAAACCATCCCCTTCATGGGGATCTTTTCTTTCTTTCTTGGCCAAGAAAGATGATCTCCTGCTGCAAACCCCCTTCTACCTTGGATCCTGCTATATGCCCTTACTCTGTCACATTCACCTAAACCAGGGAAAAGCAGGAAGAGAGAATTGGGATCATGTGGACTTTCTCTGCTGAGTAATTTTCTAGCTATTATCCATTTATTTTGTGATTTTAAACTCTGTTTCACCATCCATGAAAAGAAGATACTCTGGCCATAATTTGCAGTGAATAGGAAGGGAGAATTTTGGGTTCCCTTTCCAAAACCAGAAATAAACCTCAATCTAGCATTGCCTTTGCTACTGACACCAGACAAATGGAGGCAGATATGTACAATTTTGACCACCTTCTCACCTCATTGCCTCTTATATCTCTGTGTCTTCTGGAAAGCTGTTTCCTGGGCACAGTTAAGGAAAACTTGAGCCTAAAAACCCGAAGTTCCTCCTAACTGCTGTACCACAGAAAGGGCACCAAGCAAGACTAACTTTATCTAGTTGCGAATACTACAGGTCTAGTATTTGTATTAGAGTTGAGGATATTCTAGTAGTAGTATTCTAGAATTTTGTGTTTCTTTTGCATCTAGAATAGACATAGATCTATTTGGTGCCTAGATTTCAACCTTTTTTAGTTGAAAAAGTTCTCACTTTTTAAGAGCATTTTGACCCAGCCTTTCTCTTTAGGAATGCTACAACAAACTCAAGCCCTGTGCCATCTCTTAGTTTGGTCCTTGTGGGAGTATTCCCTTCCCTAAATCAGCAACCAGTTGCCGATTGGATTTCCTGCCTTTGCCCCTCACTTCTTACCATATTAGATCCCATCTGATCATACACCTTAAAAATGTATTGCAGTGGTGTGCTAGCTGTGCTACCATACAGGAGGTGTAAACATGGGAGAAATCAATGACCCTTCTAAGCCATCAGAAAGAGAAGGTGAGAAAGTATTAGAAAAAATATATGTTGGGGCAAATAGAGTAGGATGGAGTTACCTTAGGCCTAAAAGATAAATGGATTTTGTCTTCAATAGCAAATTTTTCTTTTACATAATTTGAACTTATTGTTAAGGATAAATGTAAGGACAGAGAAACAGGGCATTTCTGACAATTGATATATGTTAGATCTGCAGAGATTCTCCCTGGATGGTTGAGGGGAGAACATTGGATAGCGTCCACCTCAACTTCAGCAAGGCTTTTGATACTGTGTTTCACAACACCCTCATAGGCAAACTCAGAAGGGGCGGACCGAATGAGCAGAAAATTAGGTGAATTGAGAAGTAGTTGAATGGCAGATCCTGGAGGGTCATAAATAGTGGCACAGTGTCTATTTGGAGGCCTGTCAGTGGTGGTGTCCCCAAAGGTTCAGTGCTGTACTGTTTAACTTCTTCATCCATGCCTTGGATGAAGGAGCAGATGCCTGCTCAGCAAATTCACTGAGAACACAGAGCTGGGAGGAATGGCCAACACTCCATGTGTTCTGCTGTGCAGTCCTTCAGAAGGACCTCAGCAGGTTGGAGAAATGGACAAAGAACCATCTGAAATTCAGCAAGGGCAAGTGCAGGGTCCTGCACCTGGGGAGGAACAGCCCCAGGCACCAGCACAGGCTGGGGCTGCCCTGCTGGGGAGCAGCTCTGTGGAGAAGGACCTGGGGGTCCTGGTGGACAAGAAGCTTCCATGAGCCAGAGTGTGTCCTGGTGGCCAAGAAGGCCAATGGTATCCTGGGGGCATTGGGAAGAGCATTGCCAGCAGGTGGAGGGAGGTGATCCTGCCCCTGTACTCAGCCCTGGTGAGGCCTCACCCGAGTGCTGTGTCCAGTTCTGGGCTCCTCAGGACAACAGAGACATGGAGCTCCTGGAGTGGGTCGCGTGGAGGCTACAAAGACAGTGAGGGGTCTGGAACATCTCTCCTATGAGAAATGGCAGGGAGAGCTGGGGCTGTTCGGCCTAAACAACTGAGAGGGGATCTCATCAATGTGTACAAGTACCTGAAGGAAAAATACTAAGAGGATGGATCCAGGCTCTTCTCAGTGGTGCTGAGCAACAGGACAAGAGGCAATGGGCAGATATTGATGCAGAGGAAGTTCTACCCGAGCATGAGGAACTGGTGGTCCAGAAACATGTGCAGTCTCCCTCACTGTGAGGGAGAACTGTCTGGACACAGTCCTGTGAAATGTGCTCTGGAATGACCCTGCTGGAGCAGGGAGTTTGAACCACAAGACCCACTCTAGTCCCTTCCAATAGTACCCATTTTGTGATATCATCAGAAAAATAAGCAGGAAGGAATGTTTTGCATTTATTGCATTCTTTAAACAAGTTTTGTACTAGACAATGGTCTAGAATCTAGAGATTCTGTAATAAAAAAGATTCAGAAATTCATCAGAAGATCAGGTTCCACCATGATCACATTTATATAGCTGAAAGTTTACTTTGGCAATATTGCAGCAAATAAAGCACATACCACACAAGGCTCTGCAAGAAAGATCACCAGTGAGAATTCCAGATACTACAAGTTGCTAGACAAACATGTATCACCTTTCTATCACTTAAAGCAATAGAATTTGAAATTTCATATCTGGATATCCTCTCAGATCCCTAGGCTTTTTTGATTGGCAAGTAGTGGAACAACTGAGAGGTTACCAAGACTGTGCTTTGGAATTTCCTGAGGAGTTTAGCCATAGTATGTCCTACTTTTTGACAATGATTGCAGATGTCTGATATCCACAATGAGATTTTATTGCAATCCGTGGGTGCAGTTAATTCTGCTTTGCTTTTTTTCCAGTTGTCATGAGTCTTCACTTTGGGGATGTTAGAATATCTGTTACCTTTAAAAACCACCACTAGAAATCCAGTTCCTGTCATAGCACATAAATATTTTTATCTTTAAACAATTTTAACCTGAATGCTGTTTCTCCATCACAAAGATGAGAGCTGACTCATAACAACCCAAACAAAGATAATGATGATTTTTGGACACGTAGTATAGGTACCCTGTCTCTTAAGCAACATAGTTCCTGGACAGGTTATCTGAACACCATTCTGTGAGTTCCCTTGACTCAGCAATTACCTCTCAACAGACATCGCATTCAGCAGAACATGAACCTTGATAGAGGCTGTAGAAATGGACACAGCCTGTGGCCTTAAGAGAGAAGAAACCTTAAAGGTTCTGCTGCAGAGAAAGGGTCTTGGTCAGATGAGATATTGGTGTCTGTGGGTTGCAGAACACTGTTGCAGGGGTGAGGGTACAGAGGCTGGAGACTGGCATCTGCGTGCACCTGTACAAGATCTGCCCCAAACAGAGCCCTGCTCCATGGCTAGGGAGTGCCCTCTGCCCTAGCAGTAAAGCCACCTTCTTCACCTGGTCACTTGCTGAGACTTGTGAAGACAGTGTACAGTCTTTAATAGGATCTGCTAGTTTAAAATACTGTTACAGTGCCCACAAGTCACCAGCTTCACCCGTCCCTGAGATTTAATTATGTGGCACACAGAAGGATTTTCACCACTTTTTTTTCTTTTATCTATGACATTCTGAAGGTGTCTCATTACAGACTCTGAAAGCCTGCTCAGTATCCTCCCTGCAGTAAGGTCATAATGCTGTTAATGAGTTATATTCAATTGTGTTTAGAACCATGTGAAGATTCACTCTGTTCGTATTAGACCCTGTACTTTTTGAAAGACACCGGAGATTTTAATCCTACAGATTTTTCTGCATATTTCAGTGAAAATGCTCTTCCAAACAGAGGTGAGACTATGATCTTCTGACACGAAAAATTGATTGTCTTATCCACCCACAAATTACTGAGTCCAGCTATGTCTCTAAAATTCCAGTTGCTTGGACTCTGATACTTAATTATTGACAGAAATCTGAACACCATTAAGATAATTAGTAAGTTCTGAGAAGAGAACTGTTAGTGTTCTCAGAGTTCTCAGCAGGGCAAGATGGACCAGATGAGCTCCAGACCTTCCTTCCTGTTAGTACTTACTACTCAATGATGTTGCTAAAAAAGGCAGCTGAATTACCATCTTTGAATTCCTATGTAAAAACTCAGACCATAAGGGCTACTCTGGGTTTTTACATAGGAATTTCAAGATGATACTTGAAGGGGGCTGGTTTTAGAGAAAGTATTTTTTCAGTAAATTCCTCCTCATCTCTCACATTGCATTCTCAGTGTTTCACCTAGGTATATTCCTTAGAGCTTGCTCTTAATCACTGCTGCCTGTACTTTATGATGATCCAGTTTTTCATCAGAATTTGCTTAAGATCATAATCTGCTGTCTGATAGTTAAAAGTTACCTTGACTAAATCTTTGTAGATTGGGTGTCTTTCAGCCCCACATGCTTTAAAGAGAGCTACCAATGGCAGGATGAGACTTACCCCTGAGACTGTGCAGTACATCAGCCTGATACTTTCAACATGTGGATACTGACCTGGCCTTGTAATGCTCTCTAGTATAGAGGAATTGTTCTAGTAAACAGGATGGGGTTTCTGAATTGTTGTTTTTTTCTTTTAATATTGGCATATATTGCTCTCTCTGACAGCTCATTTGCTTGTAGATCAGAAGAAAATACTATGAGAGAAGCATAGCATCCTGTCTGTTGAGGATGCAAGGTGGTTTGTGGCCTATTGAGCCAATGAAGATGTTGATTGTTTTTTAAATGTTATTTACCTAAGCTTTGGTGTCTGATAACCAACTGAGCAATTCACTGCAGGTTTCCATTCACATCTGCATAGCTTGTATTGCATGTACCAACACAAAAACTGCTGATGTCTGCAGCAGTGTCAGTGGGCTTGGAAATTACATAAAATACAGCTTGCAGTACATGATCAGGTGTTTTTAAGTCTTCCTTTAAGGAGCTGTGTGAGATCAAGTTAGACATGATATTCCTCCATAAGTGTATTGAATGGAGGAATGCATCTGTCCTTATACACTTTCAGCTATGATATTTCAGGTTTGACCCTTTTTGGATGTGCCCTTTCCTTCATATATCAGTCATAGGTGCTAAGAATAGTAGCTGACTTTTCTGGATGATGTGCATTTTTCACATAATTCTAGTACATCTTAGCTGCGTGTTAAGCTGTACTAGAATTATCATAGGTGTGACTTTTTCCCTTACCTAAACGTCATATGTACAGCAATCCAGTGGCTTCTTGGTGTTAGAGAATCACACTCTTTTTTAGAGTTTCTGAAGCCCCTGTGACACTTTGATATTGTACACAAGTAGGATTCATGCCAAAGCGGTGATACGGTATCTTTGTTCTGTTTCACTAGTCCTTGTTAAATTTGTACAGACTTCATACAGACCTAGCATGTGTCTTGACTTTGCAGCTTGTCAACAGTTTTGAATCATCTTAGGTGAAATATGTGCCCCTCCAGATACTGAGGAAAGTGACTTTGAGCCATTCCAGTCATGGGCTGATATTCGTCTTTGGGGAAGTTTCTGGTACAACACAGTGGACAGAAGCTTTGTGTTTTACATGAAAAGGTGTTGCCGACACCAAGTATAGATGCCACCTCTCTTGAGGAGTTCTGAAATTCAGTAATGAGCTCAGAAATAACACAGTGATCACCTTTGCTTGGGACCTATTTCCTCTACTTTGATCTATTCTGTCTTCCAGTGGGGTTACTGCTGTTTTTTGGCGATCTGATAGACCTCATCTTTTGCAGACTCTTACCACAGCTGTGTCTCTTCTGCTCCTACATTCGGAGTACCTGCTCTGCATTTATTTCAGAACTGGGAGAGTCAGATCCCAGGGGGAGCTCCCTACCACCCTTACTGCTATTTGCTTACTTCGGACTACCTGCATCATATAAGTAAAGACATTTCTGTTTATTTTTCTGAAGTATGAGCACTGTTGCTATTTCTTTATAAAAGTTTCCTCTGTGTTTTTTTACCTTCTAGCTCAGAATAAGGCATATAAAGCAGAAATTTTGATTTCTGGCATTTTATTTATTCTCACTTCATTCAGAAGCCATTTCCATTAACCAGTGAAACACAACTCTGTAGTGTTGATTTTTTCTTTGCTGTTGCAGCAACCTATCCCACTCTCTTTATGTTCTCTCTCCCACCCCACCATGCTGGTGTTAACTTTTCTGTCTGGCTATTTGTGTTGGAACCTTTGGCAATAGCACTTCAGCCTCAGCATTCTTTCCAGGTTGGGAACAGCAGGGAGTTTCCTTCTGATTGCTTCTGATAATTTCCTACAAGGTGAAAAAGAAGGAGTGTGTTCTCTGAGCTCCCAAATGGGCATTGGTTTACATGTTTGAAGTTACAGCCATTTGACTAATGACATTTTGAAAGTGCAAATGTGCATTTTTTTATGCCCACCTTCTGTCATCCTTCTCTAGAAACAGACAATCAAAATGTCTTGGAGGTGAAACTAGCTCCTATGGCCTCTGGGTATTATTGGTTGTCAGTTATTTCTTTTTGAGATCTAATGTTGACAAAGGCAAGTACATCTCAATAAAGCTTCAGGAGTGGGCTCTCTTAGGTGAAGTTCCCAGTTGTAAATTAAAGTGTTATTTACTGTCTGTGTAGGAAATTAGTGTAGGAAGACGAAGCAAAAGACCGTGTGAAAGGAGAGTGGGATTTTATTTTGCAAATCTCTGTGTAAGTTGTTTCTACCCACTGACATTCTCACAAGCACATATTCCAAAGCAGGAAGACATAAAGTCAAATTTCCTCACTGTTTTCTTTCCCAGTTTTGGGCATTTGTGCCACTGTAGTGTGTTGTCCTGTTGGGAGAGCTGGAAGAAGCACAGCCACAGGCACCAGGCTGTACTTCTGTTACCACCCTCCTTGCGCCACAGCGTGGCTTTGTCACAGGCTGTCTGACCTTTTTTGTAAACATTATCTTCCTCTGTGTTGATCAGTTTCATTGCTTCTACTCAAGTCCTATAAGCACAAGCCATTCTTCTAAACCTTGCCCTTTTTCCCTTCCTCCCCTGCTTCCACATGCTTATTTCCACTTTATATTAGAATTGTCATACTTCTGTTACAAATCTCTGCACCTGCCAGAAGATATTCGGCTAGCTTGGGGGTGGAGATTTTCAAAGGATACCATATGGCAGGTTTTCTCACTAAACGTGGTCCCATGTCACTCACTAATGCCAATACAACCCCACTCTCTGCATCTCACCGGTACTTGTTTTCACAAAATACTGAGTAGCATTTTACATTCTTTAAGAAGCCATACATTCCTAATACTTATGGAGGCATTAGGCCTGGAGGAGGATGGTATCTTCAAAGAAAAACAACCTAAAAATAATTTGGAGGAGTGTACTAGTAGGAAGCCACACTTCAGGTCGATTTATTTGCTGTGTCCACACAAAGCTGGCTTCACTGCTGAAGCTTCAGCCTTCAGAGTACGAAGCCTTTGACTGCCTTTGAAGTGAGACCTGCATGGGATGAGAGCATCAAAGCACATTCCACATGCATGGCCCAGCAGCCCCTTGAGGGAAGGCGCACTGTGCCATCTGCTGTTTCCAGGACAGCAGAGGCATGCTGGTCATTTTCAGCAAGCAGAAATGTTGGCATGGAACAGGGAGTGGTAATACTTTCAGTCTGTTAGCAAAGCTTTCCTCATTCTTTAAGAAAATCCATCCTTTTTTGTTTCTTGCCTTAATATTTTGGGAATCATAACTGGTCCTGTCTTTATTTAAAAACTCCTGTTTCTGCTGAAGAAGCGTATTTCTTAAACACTGGGCTCAAAGGATCTCATTGATAAGCTGCTGAGCTTCCAAAAATTGTCATGGTGAAGTCCTTGTGAGACATACATTCCAAAGAGCTTACACGAAAGATAACCATTTTCTTTTGCTATGAATAAAGGTTACAGAAAATGGCTCTAACACTGAGTAGTGTGCAAACAAATAAATTACATGTAAAAATTTTCTAGCAATGTACTTACTCAGTAGTTTTGTATAAAAAGATATTATCTTTATTAGCCGTAAAAGCAAAATTAGAATCATCTGCAGGATTTTTTAGTAATTCATTTAATTTCCTGTTTTCTGAGTTATTTGACTTCCAGAGCATGATTGTTAAGACAGGAGCTGGAAGCATCAACTGCTTTTCTTTGAAGATGATACAGGAAACTCAGGAAACTTAAGTTTCAAAAGATTAGCCACTTCATAAGAGGAATATATTTTACCAAGTCTGTGTATATTCCAAATAGTGAACTGACTAAATTGAGCTGTGGTGACCAGCAGCCTTCATGTTTTTATAAAAGGAGAAATAATGTTTTTCCCATATGTCAAGAACCTGGGAAACAATGGTATACGTAAGATGGGTGTGTAACAGTGACAGAGAATATGTACCTTCCACCTTTAATGCATAAAAATAATTGAGGTTTTCTCTCCTCACTGCCTCCCAGTCCCACCTGTAGCCCAATGTAAAGATCAGATCTTCACTGATCTTCCCCATCAAAACACTGCAAATGTTTTCCTTCCCACATCTCAAATCCAGTTCCAGAAACATCCCCTTCAGTTGTTGGGGAGTAGTGAAACTATCATTCCAGGCTTGCCTGTTAACCATGGGTTAGGGCTTTGTCTCTCAGTATACAGACTTTGGCAGCTCTGCCCTGTCCCTGTACAGACTGTAGTCTCACTCCCATGAGTGAACCCCAGCTAATATGCCTTTCCCTGGCCTCCAGAGATCCTCAAAAAACACACAAGGAAAAGGCAGCAGCATGAACTGGCGACATGAAAAAATGAATCCTGATGAAAGATGTGGAAACATTAATATGGATTCTTCTTAAAAGCTAGATGCAGAAGAGATGAATGGTAGAGCTTTTACATGCCTTTATTCTTGTGCCACCTGTTCCCAGGGCCCCATGACACCACCCTGTGATCTCCCCAAGTGTCCAGTTAGGATCAAGGGCATGAGTGCCATCTTGCAATTCAATTGGCAATTCAAGCTCCCCTCTAGATACATAACAGGTTCAGCAGCCAATGCCTCTAAACAAAATCTTTCAGAGGCTATCTTCAGAAATTATCCCTTGCTACCACCCCTGAATGTCTAAGGAATACCTTGGCTGCCCTATTCAAGAAATGCCAAATTCCTGCACTGCCTGCTTCTTTGCTCCTGGAGAAGAAAAGCAGCCAAGTAAGGGAAGAGAAAGACTCCTCAGAGAAAAGCTGTTATCTAACTTCAAAGGCAATATCTTCAGAGAGCTATTGAATAATGAGCTTATTAGCAAACAAGTTCCATGTTTCTACAGATAATAGCCATTATCTGTAGAAACCTTTTGATTCTTCCCATATTTGCAGCACAGATCCTTTGAGCTATCTACTTCCAAGACCAAGCCCCAATCACATGGCTGAAACGTAGGCCTGGTGCATGCCGATGAAGTGCAGTTCCATGACAAATGGGCCAGGGAGGAATCAAATGTCTCAGGGCTCAGAACCCAGAAGAGATGCTGTGACCATCCAGTACAAGCTTTTCTAAAACTGAGGTCAGAAATGCATCCTGAATTCGTTTAAGCTTATGTTGGAGCAGACCAGTTGGAAAAGCAGCCTTTTCCATTCTAAAGTTTCCATGGAGGCAGAATTCTTGCAGTTCTTTACTAGAAGGCATTTTCTGATCTGTTAATAATTTCTAGTTATGCTCTGCCTCTAATTCACCAGCACCCTTTTTGAACTGCGGGCATTAGAAACCATCTGAGCACTTTGGAATTTGCACTCATGTCAGAGACAGACGTGGCGACTCCTTTGCAACTGGATGCAGGCCCATTTTCACAGCATCCCTTAGCTGTTGTCCTCCCCATGTCCCATGGAGAGCTCAAAATTTGCTAACTATCTGTCCTGAACCCTTGTCCTCCTTCAAACTGCTGAGAGAGTTCCCTTATTCTGCAAGCATTCACGATGCTTTGTCGTCTTCAATGGATGATTTGCCATTTAGCTGTATTCAAATGTACTCTGTTTGCTTACCCCACACAATCAGCCTGTCTAGGTTCCACATGGTTATGTCTTTATTTTGCATTCCTTAGCATTCAGGGGTATTTTTTACCATCTGTGCTGCTAACAGGCAGTGTGATAGAAAATAAAAAAAATATTAGTTTTTCAGTCCAGGAACAGCAGGAAGGGTGATTACTCTTCAGCATCCTCCTTCCCTTTTCTCTCTCTTGTAGCTGCTGCCATTTTGGCTGAGCATAAGGACTGTCGCAAAAGAGGACAGTGCATAGTTAGGCAGATGGAGAAGGGGTGCTTTGGTTAACAGTGAATGTGGAATCTGCTGGAGAGCCTCCCTCAGTGCTCGCTCCCACGCAGTCCATGGGAGGCAGGGCATGCACACAGAGATGACCACCTTACACAGCTGATACGTTCACACTTCGGGCAGGCATGGGAACAAGCTCTAAACTGGCTATCTGGTTATGCCAGCAGCCAGCCGTGGGGCCTGACCACAGCCAGCTGAGCCAGCCCCTTCCTTGAGCCCCAGCTGTCATGACTGCTGTGCCAGTGGCATCCAAGCCCACCTCTGCAACTGGCATGGCCTCTGCTGTGTGCTGGGTACTCAAAGGCCACTCTGGATTCAGTAATGCTTAACTTTTTAAGGTACTTTTTAAGAACACCTTTCAGAATTAGAGTTTGTAAAGTATACCTCAGAATCTTTTCATTTCATTTCAACCTCATTTGCCTTTTGATACCAAAGGGAATTAATTAGTATCAGCATGAGTGTAAGCACTGCAGGAAGCAAAAAAAGCTGTATGAACTTTCTTGAGTCTATTCAGCTCCCAGAGAGTTCTCATCAGACTTCATCCAAATGTCATCCTTGGTTTCCTCCTTTCAGAGACCTACTGTTCCTGTTTGTTTAAAATGATCTTATGGATGTACTGTTCATCTGAGCTAATTAAAGCCTGTAGACTAACAGCACACTTTGCTCCTTTTTCTATCTACGAATGCTGGAGATGCTGTATGTGCAAAGATGTATGGTATATTTTGTGGTTAAACTATGACAGCTTTATATACAATAAAAGGAATGTATCTGAGCTGACACTGTTTATTGCAGAACTAATTTTAAATGTTCTTTTTTATTTTGATGTTTCAATAATAACCTAATAATTTTAATCCCAGAAAGGAGGAATATATAACATTCTCATCTTTTAAAATAGCTTCACTGTTATATGAAAGTTAATATTAAATAAGTTAATGTTATAATTTGGCTTATTAACTCTTTCAAGTATTTTTTGGCCAGCTCCTGATAAAATTTTTTTAATTAAAATATTTTGTCATAATATTTGAAGAACGATGATTAGGAATTTTTTCTATATCTGCCTTTTGAATCTATAGTGATTTGCTAACTAAATCTATGGCTTTGAAAAATTTGCTTTTCAGTTTGTGCAATGGGCTATTAATTAAGCAAACAAAACAATGGAGAAATCTAATCAAGACCATGTCACTGTATGACCTATTCTCATTTTTTATTGTTGTTACTACATTCATAACATATTAAAAATTGCAAGAATTTGGAAGGAAATACATGCAAAGCTATTTTCACAGGCAAACCTAGAATAATGCACAGCTACATGTCTGTCGAGATTTTAAAACAGTGTTTTTTAATTTTTCTTGTGTTTTGGTATTGGCTCCTCTGTTATCTTTTATTGTTGTCTACAATATGCCTTCTTAACTGGAACCCCTTTTGAAATCACAAGTGCTATTCTCTGCTTGAATCAGCAAAGGCTGTTCCCATAGTGTGCATTAAGACCCTGTTGGAATGAAATGTCTGCATGGCAAACAAGATTTATAGACAGATGGGTAAGACAGGCAAATAGATGAATTAGATAGAGATCCAGTCCCAGCTGACATTTGTTGAATCAATATTAAAATAGCTGTGTTAAACCACAAGGCTTTAACATTGGGTATATTGACAGCAGTTAATGAGTGGAGAACAAGAACAAGCTTCTTCCAAAGCAAGATAATGGGACAGCTTTTTCATTTATGATCTCAGTAAGCCAAGGGCACAATGCAAAGACAATTCCATTGCTCCTAACGCTAAGAGGAACTCCTGTAATTAGCACAGACCATCCCCATCCCCTGGCTGGAAGGCAAGGGAGGGGGTGCTGAAAGATGTATCTTGAGGCAGGTTGAGCTGCTTAGCAGTAGCTGTTGGAGGGATACTCTTTGCCATGTAATGACCCTCATACTACTACTGGCCCTCACATATTTTGGGCTGTGTGTCACTTAATCAGAAACTGATGCCCCTACCGCAATGTTATTCATTGCATTAAGGTCTTGAGTATCTGCACGGCTGTGGTCCTTTCACAATATTACAAAAAGCTGTAGCAAACTCTAATCCTTGGGGACTGATGGCTCAACCCTGTTGCACTCAAGGGAGACTTTTATTTTTTGTGCAAGGAGGAGCTGAAGCATACCTTCCCATGTCAACCCTTGCATGTCCTTTGTAATACAAAACTCAGGTAGGAAAGCATTGCCTGAGATGTGATCTCACTAAGGTAGGCAGATTCCATGAGAAATAATGAGATCAGTGGTCATGCTAAGATAAAACAACCAGCTGAAGGGCAGGAGAAGAAGCAGTAGGTGTCTGAACATGACTTTAAACCACTACCAGTACTTTTGCATTGACCATAAGCCTGTGAGGAGGTGTTCCATCAGCAAAGATTCAAACCTGGCATGTCACATTTTTCTAAGGTTAAAACAGACAAATAAACAAAACAAAACAAAACAAAACCGAAACTACTGAGAAGACATGGGTCTTAAGGACCAGTTCTCTGGATAGGGGGATTTACAAACAAAATTTTTTATCTATCATTTCTATCACACAAATCCAACACTGGTCAAATGATTCCCTGCTTTCCCATTTCTTATGAATGCAAACTAGATTTTAAGAGAGCAGAGGCACACTGCTATTTAGATACTTTGAAAACACCTGGTGGTGACCAGAAGACTCTGTGTCACTTAGTTTACAGATGGATTAATTCTAAGAAAAAATATTATCTTCCATAGCTATTGTTGGACCCCTGTGGAGCTGGTAGAAGTGAGGAATATTATAATTAAATTGCCTCCTGTGTTATCATCTGCCTGTGCCTTCCAAAAGAAACAAGTGTCCTCAGTCCCCAGTTCTGTCTGAGTGATGAGGCTGAAAGTTTCTTGGTCTGGGCTTAAGCCTTCAGTGGTCTGGAAATCAGTCCTGCCATGTATTGTAGCATCAGTGTAGTCATATCCACCCTTATGCAGAGCCAGGAAATAGGTCTAGATGAGGAAAAGCAAAAGGCAGATCAGCTCACCCTATGTACAACTATCACAGTGGAGATGTGGATCTCTGAGGCCAGACTGTTTTGAACAGCCAAGCCTGGAGTGGATGTGTATTAAGACCAAGCTATGAGCACTAACTATCAACAGCTGCCAGGTTTGAGACTCCTCTCCATTACAGAGCTTGGAGGTGGTTGATTTGGAAGAGGCTGGGGCCTCCACATTCAGCTGTTCTCAATATTTATTAACTGCTACTTCAGTGGTGTATTGATACTGTTAGAACAGGGGCTTATCACCAGCTTCTCATGCTTTGTGAAATGCTGGGATCCTACCAGACTGCTCACGCCTGGTTTCACTCTACCAGGGTAGAACTTATATCCTTGTATTGCCTCCAAGAAGAAGTTCAAGCTACTGCAGGCTGTGTAAATTCTGGACTTCTGCACAGCAGATTAAATAGAAAGGTATTTTGACAAGATGGGAGAAAATGTTGAACTGCTGTTGACTTTGTCCAAGTGGCTTACTTGGTGTTTCATCTAGTCAAGAAGAAATGCCAAGTGGAAATTCCAGAAGAAAGGGCATGAACTTCCTTTTTTGAGGCATCTTGAGTACGCAACAACTCTCTCACACTATTTTTTGGCCTATTTAATTCTGAGGAAACTCTAGAGACAGAGAGCAAATGAAGTAGAGCACATAGAGCCGGTGAGAAATCCTAGTACAACAGGGCAGCACACTGCCCAGTGCAGGCAACATTTTAGAGGTGTGTGTCTTCTTACAGTCACAATTTCTTAACTGTGGTGTCATGGAGCAGCCAGCTGCCTCAGGATGTGATAATGCTTAAATGCTGAGATAGGTAGGAAAGCTTGTCCTGGTGACTGGGGAGACTCTAAATCTAAAATCTCATTTTTGTCACCATCTCTTCTAATTTATCTTTCAATGGAGGGTTTTAACAACTTGAGAAGTAATTAGAAGTAAATACAGAGGTTTTCTCCATCTGCTTATATTTTGAATCCACAGTTGGTCAAGCCTAGCACAGTGAATTTGCAATTGGTTTTAATCTCTGCTATGTACAATACAAGACATTTAGACCCCTGGGGAGCTTTACAGGTGGAGGCAGTGAAATTGCCCTAGCACTGATCCCCAGATCCCACTGTATCCCTGTAGGGCACCAACAGCAGGACAAACCCCAAAGCTTCCAGAGTGTTGTCTGGCAATGAAGACAGGAGCAGATGGGAAGCCCTGGGTTGGGGAAGATGTGCAGGGAAAAGGCTGCTGTGGGGTATAGGGGCAGGGCAGGACACCAGCAGGAGATCTGCCACCACCATTGCTGCTGAAGCACTCACTATCGTCACCATTTATAAATTCCCTGCAGTTATACCCAAAGTAATCCTGACCTCAAAAAGAAGAATATTTTTCTTTCCTTAGTTGAATGTCCCATTAAATTAATCAGGAAGACAAGTTTATCCTAATGAATACTGGCCCATAATTCTGTCAGAGAAACTATAAGGGTTTATGCAAAGGCATATACTTAAGATCACCTTATGAAAACACTTAGATTGCATTTTCAGCTAGTGTTAATCTTCCAAAATTTAAAAAACTGATGATGTTTGAGAAATTTGGTGTTTTTCTGGCAGGGACACAGCTAAACGCTTTTATTCAGAAGGAAGAAAGGTTTGTCAGAATATACTGCATGTTTATACAACAGTCAGGCCTGCTCAGATGACACATCTGTTTTTTCAGACACTGGCAGAAATGCCATTGTAAAAGCAATATTTTGTTCCCAGAATCACTAGAAAATAAAAAGAAAAAAAACCAAAGCAAACAAAAACACAACTAAGTTAGTCACTGTCTCCACCTGGAGGCAAAAGGCTGTCTGAAATAATCAATTTGTCCCATGAAGAAGAGACCATGTAGACAACATGGAATTCAAAATATTTGCCAAAAGCCCCTGAAAAGCCAGGTATTGTCAGCTTCAGGTGTAGTCTCAGGGCTTTTTTTTTTCTTGCCTGAAACTTGAATGTAAGAAAAGCACTACTGCTATTTAAATAACAAGTGTAACCTTCTAATTGCTTTGAAATATCTCTGGTTTTCAGAGATTGTAGTACGAATACAGTATCTGTATTCCTCAAGTTGTTTTCCTTGTTGATGACAGAATCTTCCTCTATTTCTTTCCTCAACAGTTTCTTTTTCCTCTCTTTTTTAGTCCATGGGATCATGCAAGAGATCTTTATCACTTCACATCAGATCACAGCCTGAAGTGAGTTTCAGCCGGGGCTGCCAGGAGCATCTGCCAAGTGACTGCTTACTGATACTGTGGACCAAAAGTCCCCACCAAAAAAGAGCATCACTGAGCTCACAATTAATGTCAAATGCTCATTTGACACCAGATCATGTTTCTCTGTGTGGAAAAGGGTGACTGGGGTCTTGTTTGATCTCTCAGAAGAGGTCCAGTATGGGAAGAGAGAGATTCCTGCTCAGTCACTCAGAACAGCAATTGCTGAAGAGAATCAAGTGAAATAAAATGTGCCTAAATTCCCAACCTGACAACCATGAAATACATCCTCCTTCAAGTCAGAAGTGTGACCCAAGCCTCCCTGATACCGCTGGGCAGTCCAGATGGTGAGGCAGAGCCCTTCTATGAGCCATGAACATTCTGGGCACAGCCAGTAAATCCAGTAGAGAGTTAGATCAGTACTTGGGTGAACTGGAGCTTTTCTGGAAACAGCTCAGAAAAAGATTAATCTGATTCTCAGTCAGGAAGACATGCTGTCCCTAAGGAGCTGTCACATGCTGCAGTGCTTTCTATGCCCTCTCAGAGGCCCCGGGGACCTCAGCAGCAGACACAGGGAAGACAGTGGATTCTCAAATGCAATATGAAACTTGCCTTGGTCTGTTTATTATCCCTGTGCTATCTAGGAGGTGGCTTGTCTTCCATTTGCCTTGGTTGAACATTACAGGGAGGAAGCTGAGAAGACAATGGATCACAATGGAGACAGGTGTTACAATTTTTTATCTCTCAGGAGGAATTCTACTGTGTCAAAATATCTGAAACTAGTGAATTTTAGCCAGCAGTTTCAGAAAAAAAACCCAGAATGACAGAGTTTGTCATACTGGTTTTGAAATGCTGAGAGTCAGGGAGGGCTGGTCATATCTCTGGAGGAACAGTTGGGCAAACAAGAGGCTTGGTCTCTTGGAGGTGCACTGGTGTGCATTGGCTGGATAGCCTGGAAGTGCAGCAGGAAGGACTCCAGCGTGTCACAGCCTGGGATGTAGCTGTGTACACAGCCCCACTCTATGGTCAAAAAGTGAGCCTTGGTCATCCTCTACCTGCCAGTCACTTAACCATACCTCAGATTCCTACTCTACATGGGTGCATCTCATGGCTTTCAGCCCCACTGAGAGGCTGGGATGGGGCTTCCAGAGCTGTGAACTCTGGTTGTGCAAGCTTCCATGGGCATCATCTAGATGTCTCCACTGTCAATTGGAGATGAACATTTGAACAGAGGTGAGATGAAGCTGAGATAGTATCTCAAAAAATCCCTGCAACAGGAAGGAACTTATCTGTATACTCAGCACCATCTCAGAGGGTTAGCAGGCTGGACGTGGACATGCTGACCCAGAAGTTTCACCATGTGGTGTTCCCCTGATGTCATGAAGATAGTATCTGAGCCTACATTCAGCATTTCAGTGTGAGGAAAGCCCAGGTGCATTTTGGTCTTTGTGGTTCCCAGGTTGTAAAGTGATGAGTGTTATGCCAAAGGATGCTCAATGTGATGAGAATTTGAATTAGAGTTAACTTTGAAACGATTGTGTGATGGATTCCCTCCCATCTGCAAGAATTGCTCCAGGAGAAGGAAAAGTTCGGTGTTTAGTAAGTGTCAGAGCACAGCTGCCTAAGGAGCTCTGTGCTGCCTTTTGGACATCATGTTACATGTGTGTTCAGCCATGGCTGTCACACACAAACATCCCCAACAGTGCTGCCCCAAAGTAGTGCTTACACCTAGCCTCTGTCCAGACCAGGAGCTGCTGAAGCTTCAAACTGTTGCAGCTGGTCTGTACGTGTGCAAGGCAGTAAAACTTACATCAGTGGCAAACACCCCATCACTTGTAAATGAAGCAGGACAGTATTTGGATGACAGTCCTCCAAGGGTGACGTACATGCTGCAACTTGTGATGGCACTGGCTGACTAAACAAAGTCTGCTTTAGAAGAACATAGCTGGAGTGTGCTACAAGCAGTGCTGGTTTTGACATGAGGCATTAAAGATAAGTCCTTATTGCTTACTGCTATTCCCATTTCAGGAGTGCCTTTGTGTAGGAGTGAGTGTCTAGTAAGTCTTTTGCATCAGGATGCTAGCTTGGATTTGCTGGATGGATTCCAATTCAGACAGTTACCATCTATCTCTGCAAATTTTCCATGCTGTTTCAGTTGGCTACAGAACGATTTTTCATTTCATGTTCAAATCTGACTTTAATAGTTACTTCATACACTTGAACAATTCCTATATTTCACACTCAGTGGTGGGTGGAAGGATGTTAAGTAGCATATACTTGGACCCACTTCAGTGGAAGATATTACCATCACTACTAGGGTTGCAATGATGAATAAATCCATGCTGAAGGGAGCAAACCAGCAAAACTAGAGAATATTTCATTGTAAAACCTACTGTGGGGCTTAGAGTACCCTACTCAATATACCAGCAGCTCATGACAGAAATCTATAGTAACTCCAACAGCATACTAAGTGTTTAGTTCTTGAAATGGTTATTTGTGCTTATGTTAACCCTAGAAAATTATATCTCTCTTCACCGAAAACAAGCTCAGTCTCTGCAACAGTGGCCAAACTCCATCCTGGATGCCTGCAGTCTTACTGTCACCCCAACAGGATTGACTCTTTCTCAGCTAGTCAAGTTCCCTCATTTCCCAAGTAAACTTTTTTCTTCTCTTATATTCCAGTTGTTGAAATTGTTTTGTCACCCTCTGCTGAAAACTGCATTTATCCTTTTCCTCCCACTTTTCACAGCCCTCAGGATTATCAGCTCAGCAATGTGCAATGTAGATTCTTGGGATCTGATGTCATCTTGCTTAGCATATGTTACACACTCAAATAAGCTGTTTTGATGAATAATGTACCATATGTATACCTCTCAGGTTCTCCCAGCATTGTGAAGATTTATCAGTGCTCTAATTGTGTATAACTTAAACCAGAATTTTGTTATGTAGGGTTTCCAAGTCTGGTGTTACCAACGGAAATAAAATCCTCATCTCACCCTCTCTTCTCTGCTCTGCATATCAAACCCCAAAAACGTTCTGGGAAAAGCCTACTCTTTTGAAGACCTGATCTTTTGAAGATACTGTGGGGATGCTGTGTGCCAGAGTCTGAGATGCTGCAGACCATGATCTCAAGCCTGGGATAAAGACAGTGATCCAGAATGTCCAGACCAGGCAGAGTGGTACCACAATGTTATTGCTGTAGCTGCAGGCCATACCCAGGCCTTGGGTACTCTTTGAAAAATAAAGTTCCCCAGCAGGGAATGAGGGAGAGGTCATGGCATTGCTTATGCCAAGCCAGACACACACTGGAGCAGAGGACTCCTTTTCTGCCTTATGAAAGAGCTGTATAACAGGCAGACCCAGGATACTTTGAGCGGCAAGGGGCTGCAAGTGGTGCCACAATGAACCACGTTCATGCTCAGATTGTGCCTTTCATTTTAACTGATGAGGTCTCAAAAAAAATTCCATTTTCTGAGAAACTTCTATAATGTCCTTTCTTGAAAGAATACAATAATTACTACACAAAAAGCAGAGCTGTGTAACTGGTGCTCATGGACAGAAGCATTGGTGTAATGAACCATGTCATTTTTCAGCTTTATTACTTTCTGCATGTATGTTACTGGCATCATGTGTTTAAGTGATTCAAATTTAAAGACTTTCAAGCTATTAGAGGGAACTGGAGTCTGACCACCATTGTGATATCTGACTTACAGTTAGCAGTACATTCTGTATTCCTGGATCCCATTTGCACCCTGGGAAAACACCAGGAGCAGATGGTTTACTATTCAAATATTACAAGCAGTTCAAAGAGGACTAGGCACCCTGCATGCTGCAAACATTTATAGCATAATCAGCTCCTGCTAGCCACAGCAAACTGCGTCAATTAAGTTAGCAGTAAGTACAGGGAGAAAAGCCTAAGGCAATACAGTTTTATGAACATACTACATTGTGTTGCACAGTGTTTAAGATTACAGCTAAAGAGCTGACACAGATGAGAGTTCCATGTTTAGAGCAGAGACTTTACTATTCATGTTAGGTTATTCATCAGTACCAGTGGCTAGCAAAATAAATCTTTGGTTTCATTTTACCTTGAAGGTGTGAAAAGCTCTCAAAATTTTGGTTTTTGGTGAGAAGTATGCTATCTGGAGTGCATTTTTTTGTTGATGTTGATCCCTTAACACAGAGGCAAAAGTAATGGGAAGGTTTTACTTGCTTAATGGTCTTTGGGCAATTCAAAAAGTATCTTTGGTGGTCTTCCTTTTGTCCAACAAGAGTTAAACATTACTGCTCTTTCTTTCTTTGAGCAAAACAGTGTGAGAGAGATTCTGGTCAAGAGTCTCAAAGCTCAAATTGATACAGAAAATTAAAACCTCATCTTCTATAACTACATCTGAAGTGCAAATCAACCAGAAGGTGTGTCTTTGTTTTATGATTTCTATGTATGTTTGATTTCTAGCTGTATTTTTTAAGTTCATCAAGAGCTGTGTTTCAGCAGACATCAGCAATCAACAGAATATGCAGTCTAATAGTTTTCTTTCTTGCTTATTTAAAGTGAAAACTCTAATGAGTGCAGCATACTCTTTCTTGCAGGTGAAATATTTCCATAGCTTCCTCTTGATATCTGAAAAAATGAAAAGCTGTTACAATCAGCATAATGACTCATTTAATAGCTCAAACAGATCTGTTCAGAAAGCAGTACAACTCATGAAGTACAAGGAATAGTTTTTGTTCCATTAGTCTGTAGGAATAGTGGCTTGGAGGAAAAGATTTCATGTCAAATAAATGCTATTAGCAAAGAGAATCCATGCTATAAATGAAGTTTTAAAATTGGGATTTGAAGACAAGTAATGTAATGTGCTCTATGTTGCAAACAGGCTTTGTTACACAACCTTTACACTGCATTTTTAAACTGAGCCACAGGTATTAGTAGCTATAAAATGTCCTCTGGTTATCTATAGGGTTACTGATTCAAGAATAAAAAAGTATTTTTTCAGAGTCAGTACCGAAACAAAGTGATGCTCTGTTTTACTTTTAGGACACAAAACCCAGGACTTGATCAGCTGGCTGCATTTACATGTAATATTATCTTAGTTTAATATGTATTGAATTTTAATACGACAAAGAACTTGACTTCTGGAATCTGAAGAGAATTGAAGTGCATTTGCTGCTTGTACTGTGACAGCCAGCATTTAATTTCCTGGAAGAATCTGCAATCACTCTGTTCAAGGTCTGCTGAGAATTGAGACTAATTGTGGTGACAAGGCATCATCAAGTTTGGCACTTCCACAGCAACTAAAGTTCTGTTCTTTTTTCCAGAGACCTAAAGACTTTAAAATACCTTTTGGGAAAGCCCACAGCTCTGCCTCATATATTTGACTCCTCAGGAAGATCATTTTCAGTGAAGAAAGAAGTTTGGGAAGGAAGGAAAACAAAATTCACTCATGCCTTAACCCAGCTGATATTGTACAAAGAAATTCAAAGGGTGAGTATTGAATCATTAGGAAGGAACAAAATAAAAAGCTTCTATCAAGAAATAATCAAGAATTTTGGTTTTTTTTACTGTATCATTTTGTCAAAAGCCCCAGAATATTCTCACTCTTAAATATTCTGGGGCAAAAAAATTACTAGTTCTCAACAAAAAGAGAACACATAATTTAGAATGTCAACCTGCTTGCTCTTTTGAGGAAGAAACCAAAATTTCACTATCCTTTCTGGTACTCTGAATACTTTTGTCTTGTACTGAAGTACTTGTAAAAGAATGCACTTTTAGCATGAGCTGCTATAGAACACCTTGGGAAAATCAGGCAAGGGGATTACAGACCGCTCTAAGTGATGAACACACAAACAGGTTCCCATGCAGGATCCTTTCTTTATATTCCTGGATATGTTGCTTGCTGCTGCAAGTCTTTCTTTGGCTTCAGCTCCTAGTACAGCACCTTTCTTCAGCTCTTGTCTTGTGACTTCTGAGGAGTAATACTGTGAGCTGTAAAAACTCCTTTGCTTTCACTTTTGATAGATGGATAAAGTGATCCCATCAGCACCTGGGGTCTCCAAGGGCACCTTGGGGCTCAGTCTCAAGAGGTGATACAGCTGCACATCAGGCTGGGATATATCTGACCACGAAAGACTCTTTGTCTTGCTTAAGTGTACAAGTGCATGAGTGAGGAGATATTAAAACACAGTAAGAAACAATTTAGGTATCCTAAGTCCTACATGCATACTGGTTTTTAAAGAACAGTATTTCAAGCTTCAGGGCCCCAAAAATAATATTCAATAATAAAATAATATATAATAATCCTTTAAAAAGAATCCTTTTACAAAAGCTTTCCTAAAGATTTGCCCCTGATCAGTAACTTTTTTCTGTGAGTTAAACAAGAGAAATGCATACATGTCTTTGCTGAAATATTTAGTTCACTATCTCCTCATTCATATGGCACAGGACATTCTAGGAACACATTCTGTTTTCCTTCTGAAAAGCAACATCATTCCAACATCCACACCAAGCACTGTGGATGTACCTGAAGTTACCAAGAAATTTCTTGCAGAATTCAGCTAGCAAATAATTGGGAAGGTCCTGAAAAACTATGAAAAGCAGAGGAGCACAAGCAATACACATGCTTGTGTCACATCAAGCTATCTCATCTGTTCAGTGCTGGTGTTTGACCTGTAAAAGTATTGGAAGCTTCTGCAAAATGCATCAGAATAAACTGATTTTGTAAAAATGTGGCAGAGGGAAAAGTGGGAGTAGGTTAATAAATCTGCCATCAAATGTAGTCAGAAGAAATAAGTAGGCAATCTAAACTCACCTATATCAACTTTAAATGATTGTGTATCAGTCCTCTCCGGGGTGTGTCAGCTTCATATGAAGAATTTCCTAACTTTTTTTGTAGCGATTATCTCAAATAAAATTTTAGGGAGATATCTACAACTAAAGGAAGTGTTACTAAAGCTGAAAACACACAGAACAGTTATTAAGACCTCAGGCCACACTAAACTGACTGAAAAATAATGAAAAGGATATCATTATTATTCAGAACTAGCAGCTAATTGCTTAATGAAAATTAGATGGTTTACATACATTTTGTTCAAATGGCCTTTGGAAGAAAAGTGGTCTGGTTTTGTTCTGTACTGGCCCATTTACGGCAATATGCTATTTCAATAATAGCTCTAACAGATCAGCAGATGCAGTGAAGCTATGCAGGTTCTAAGGCTGTTGAAAACCCTTCAAATAGCCTGACAATTCAGGGAGCAGATGTCATTCTGGCACTTACTGTTTCTTACTCCAAGAATACAATTTGTGATTCAGGAACTAAGATATTTCCTGTATGACAGTGAACAATTTTCTTAATGGTGAACAAAGAACCTCTCAAAACTGACTTTTTTTAATGTCAGACTTTGCCAGACACAAGCAAAGAACAGAATACAAGAATTCTGTGCACCAGAAACGTGAAATAAAGACTTGAGAGTGGAAAATGCAGTGTTATGCAGATGAGGGCAGGACTCTTCTACCAACATGTGCCCTTACTGAGAAGGAGGTAAGGAAGTCTTCCTTTACTCTGCCAGATAAAACAGCAACCTCATGCTCTGCAAAGATTTTCCAGACTACAAACCACTTTAGGAACTTGGTGAGTACTTTAACCAGCTCTGAAAACCAGCCCCTTGTATTTCTCAGGAACACCCACCTCTCCTGCAACAGGATGAGTCAGACAGCATCCAGGAGCTTCATTCCAGGAATCTGGCCCACTCAGAAACCCAGAAAAGAAGCACAGAGAACTGACATTTTCTTGATAAAAGGGAAAGCACAGTGAGCAAACACTCTGGACAAAGTCTACCCTGAACATTGAACAAAAGGCCCTAAAATTGCGATGGGCTTCTCTTCAAGTGTTTGCCTTAATGAACTATACAGGTTAGTAAAAGAGACATCTGCCCCCACTTTTCTATCACTAATATCACAGCTTCCTTCATTTAAATTGTGCATCAGGCTTGTTTCTGAGTCAATCCTTGTCACAGCTTTGGGTTAATTTCTGATGTCCCAAGACAGGGCATCCATATTTATT
Organism: Molothrus aeneus; assembly: GCF_037042795.1. Lineage (NCBI taxonomy): Eukaryota > Metazoa > Chordata > Aves > Passeriformes > Icteridae > Molothrus > Molothrus aeneus. Next base: position 32,965,728 of record NC_089680.1, read on the forward strand.
TGCCTTAGTACCAACCAGTTATTAAATCCCAGGACAAAAGCTGTAAAAACAGGAATGGTAAGATCTTAACATGTATTGGAACTTCCCAAACTAAACATGCTGAGCAATTATACGGACAGCTGGCAGCTTCAGGTTCAGTCTTCCTCCATCTGGTGGGACCAGAGGAGAGAAAACTGGAACAACTCCAGTGTCAAGATACACCAACGTAATTCAGGAGCCTTCTACACCAAATCAACATAAGCATGACCTAGTGTGACCTGAGGCTGACCCAAGAGAAAGATGAGCTGGTAATTTGAGGAGAAATGTGGGTAGTGACCACTGTCTTTCACTGGGGGACTGTCACTTCAATTGTCCGAGTTCTCTTTGGAGTCTCTGGTGGAAATTGATGTCCACTGATCAGGGCTACAAGCAGCACAGAGCCCTTGGGGATTTCTGTCATGACTGCCCATTGCTGGAGGCAGTATCTAGCTGATAGGGTGCCTCCCACAAAATATTCTTCAGGGAAAAAAAAAAAAAGTAGTCTGCCTCCTTAAGTCCTTTTGAGCATATCACTCCATTGCTATCTTCTCTGCACTGGGTGCCACTGATTGCCAACACCATTTCAACACTTCATCTTCCCTCTGTAAACACAGCTACCTAGCTCAGCTAAAATAAGGACACCAGCTAAACAGAATAATCCTTGTGTGCAAGCTAAGAAAGCAAATGGAACAGGTGGGAAACTGCTTTCTTACCCCATGGAAGCCAAGGGGATTTCTGAGATTTTCATATCCTGCACCAAGGAAACAGGACCTTTCAGGGATTTTTGCGAAAAATAAGGTACTTCTGCCCACTGCAGAGAAGCTACTAATCCATTGGCTCAGACACTTGCCAAGAGCTGTGGAGCAGCCAAAATGAGTTATCACTTTCCTTAATTGAGAGCAGAGATCTGAAATCCCTTTCCCACGTAATCACAGAGTTATCAGCTATTCCAGGAGAATTTGTGCTTGCTCTGTATCCATCAGTTCCCTTCTCTCCTCTCCAAATTTTTATCTGGGTATGAGCAATCCTTCCTGTCCAAATCACTACATTTTTTTGCAGAACATGTAGGTGTAAATAATTACCTTTTTCCATCAGCAGTTTCAGCAGGACATGTCTCACTGGCCATGGAGGTGCTGTAGCTCTTCCCCTTACCATGGCTGCTGCTGAGCAGTTGTGTGTTGGTTTTACATGTCTTGGTTTTTGGTGGGAAGTGATCTTCTGTGAGAAGCTTCTGGAAGCTTCCTCCGTGCCTGGCAAAGCCTGTCCTTGGCTGGCTCTGAGAACAGACATGCTGCTAAGCCAATTATAGAAGCTGGTAATGCCTCTGTAATGACATATTTAAGAAGGAACTCAAAACCGTGCGCAGTTCTTCCGAGGGGTGGGGAGGTGCGGCGGCCGGGGCCATCCTGGCACTGTGAGTGTCCATGTGGCCAGTGTGACTGTGTGGCCAACAAGCCTTGCCTGTCGTGCCACCCTCAGCCAGATGTGCTGTGGGCAGAAGGACAGGGGCAGCAGCAGCAGCTTCTCTCTTTTCTGCACCCTGCATGGGGAGAGATGTAGAATGGCGCCAGCGCTGTGGCTGGCGGGGCCACATGGCCTGTGGCAGGAACATGGCAAGTGACTCCTCAGCATGGATCCAGATGAGATCGACCTTTCAGCACTGTGAAACCCTATAACGACCTTTCAATTGACAGAACTTGAGAATAGTACCTATGGACAACAATTTTCTTCCAAGCCAGAGAATAGGAAGAGGTAAAGTCACGTGAGGAGAACCAACATGGTGGCACTGAGGTCAGTAAAGAAAGAGGGAGAAGAAGTGCTCCAAGTGTCAAAGCTGAAATTTTCTTCTGCAAACTGTGCTAAAAGACTATAGTTAAGTAAGCTGTCCCCTCTGCAGCTCATCAGGTCCCCAAGATACATGCAGAGATCCAAAAGGATGCCAAAAAACTGCACTATACTACAAAAAACTGCACTCGGGTGGACGAGTAACTCACAGGCAACAGTTTTGGGAAGCCTGTTTTGCCCATGAGGAGGACTCATGTTTGCAGAAGACTGGGTGGGGCTGCTGCTCATGAGAAGAGAACCAAGTTGGAGAAGTTCATAGAGAACTGTCTCCCATGGGGGGATCTCGCAGTACAACAGAAGACTTTTTTTCCCTGAACGAACAGAAGAAAATTCAAAGTAATGAACTGACTAAAACCCCCATGTTTTGTCTCCCTGCGCTGTAAATGGGAAAGAGGGAGGGGCTGGGAAGAAAAAGTGTTCTAAAAGTTTATTTTAGTTCTTATTACCCTCTTTTAAATCTCTTAATAATGAAATTTTCTTTATACCTTTTAAATATGACCCTATTTTGCCCTTGTGTTTTTTCCCTGATCCTTATCTCAACCCATGAACCCTTTGGGTTTTTTCCCCTCCTCTGCTCAACTATAGCAGAGGAGAATGAATTAACAGTTTTTGTAGATGCTTGGTCTTTCAACCATGTCAAACCATGACAAGTTGTAACATACTGCTGAAGGGATTTTCAGAGATGTCTTTCACTAGTGGCCAACTCAGAGCAAAACTCACTGTGAAATCCTGGCCTGAACATAGCCCAGTATATGTTCAGTGTATGTTTCTTTTCACCACAGCAAATGACAACGCAAGCAAAATGAACTCCACTTCCATCACTTGGAGGTTGCTTTGGGTAAGTCAGAGCTTTGCAGGGACTTCCACTTTTTTGTTTGTGCTCTCCCTCTCTCACCTCTCTGCTCCTGACAAACAAAAACTGTGAGGTGTCTGTGTGAGTTGGCAGGCTGCCTAGCTGCCCTTGTCAAAATGGCTTGGTAAATTTGACCTGAGTACTGAATGTTTACACAAGGATTGCTTCTACTTAATGAGCTGCTTGATACTCAGGGCATATAATTTCTGTGCACTGAGGGCTTAAATGACTGGCCACATTCTGAATTTTGAAAACAGTAAATCACCAACAGAAACCACACGTAACACTTGAACATATACAAGATTGGAACATTGACATTCATGATGAATAAAACCCATGTGATTTTAAAGATAAATGAGCAAAAGGGAGGTGAACAGCACTGAAGAACATCCTTGTGCCATGGGCTGGTATACTGCAAGATCTTGCTTGCTCAGGAAGTACAGTGATTCCTGGTCTCAGCTTAACTTTTAGTGAAATACAGTAAACTGTGCTCACTTGGTCCTGCACTGAGGCAGACTGGCCTAGCACATTACAAATATTTTTTTACCAAACTTGCAGCAAGTCACTGGATTCCCCCCATGTTTTGCCCACAAGAGCAGCATATTGTAACTCATGAAGCAGCCTTTCAGTCCCAAATACCATGACATTCATAAAACTCTGACAAGAAGTCATTGAGAGTGAAAACATGGCCCTGATGCCTCTCCCTTTATCACCTTTTCTTTCCTTCTCCTTCCTAGGTTCTCTGTCCAATCTGATCTGATAAATTTAGGGAGCTGGGATTCTATTCCTGGGACCTTTCCTCCAGGCACAAACAGCAAACCAGCATGGCACAGGGAACCTGGACTTAGTTTTTCCCTTCTTTGCTTTAACACATCCCTCAGACACTGCAAAAAACTCACTTGCCATCCTGGCAGCTACCTCTGATAGAGAACTCAGCTCCAGAACTGCTCCTGGCCCTTATGTCTGCTGGGCAGGTCTCCATTGGGTGAGGAGGGGACCATAGTGTGGTGCTTGGCCTCTGCCCTGCTGTCCAGACCAGGACACAAGGCACTACAGGAGGATTAAGCCCCACATCACCATTACCCTGGCATGGCTGGGTCTCACACAGGTGCAGGACAGCAGAGTTGCTGAAGGCCTCCAGGCCAGATATCACATACCCTTAGCCTGGCAAGTGGGGAATAGCTTCTCACCAATAAACATGCCTATGATCAACTACTTAGGACATCTTGTTGCCAACTGCACAGACCATCCAGATTTTTGAGCTACAGTATAGTTTGTCAAGCTAACATATAAAGCTGGTCTGCCTTTCTGCATGGGGGGGGGGGGGGGAAAGAAAGTGCACTATAAATGGTTCCTGCTGCAATGCCAAGAATTATACTAAGGGAAAGAAACCTGCTCAAGGGAGTCTGCAAACCATTTTAACCAGGAATCAAATAGGGTGGGCTTTTTTTCTTAATGGAGTGTTATGCTACATTAGCAAAAGTAATGGGACATCATGAATGTGTAAGCGATGTAAGTGAAAAGCCTAATATAACAGTATTTTCAGAATGGGGGTGGGGGAGGGGGAGAGGAAAAGGGGAAGGGAGCAGCAGACATTTTTGAAGCAGTCTTGGAAGTGTTATATAGAACATATTTGTAGCTATTAATTTGTAACCTTTTTAATCTCATTTCTTCTGGAATATATATATACCTACAATTAGGTGACACAGAAGAACACAAAATAGCCCTAAGGATATCTACATACAGCTTTCACCAGAAAATTGCCTGGGAGCAGGGGCATTAAATTTGCAATCTGCCAAAGTGGTCCACTCCACTTATAACTGGCAGCTGGATAAGTTGCCTTCAAGGTAAGATCTGTTCCTAGCCACCACCTTTCCAGGGGGAGGGCAAGGAGGATGAGGCTCATCAGCTGCCATGGTAGCAGCATGGCCCTGGAAACCCAGTGGTATATCCCACACTTGCACATCGTAGGTGTGTGCACCAGAAGCCAGAAGGGAACATGTGAACCCCAAGTACTAAGAGATTGCAGAGCTGCAGAAGCTACAGCAGCCAGTGCTCTGCACACAAGGCAGGCTGCAAACAGTGGTTCCAAGGCCACACCACTGCTGCCCAGGCAGAAGGCTGCCTGACTCCTTGTTTCAGACCACCCACCAGCTCAGCAGTGGAGGAAAAGCCAACCACCACAGCAGGTTTTCATCTTATGGTAGAGTTAGGCAGCCAGGGCTTCCTTTGCACACAGCAGAACAGCACATGTCCAGGACTCAATCGTTAGGTATCTGCTCTAAGGAGACAAATCACACCTCGATCCCATCTTTCTCCCCTAGCCAGAGAAACAGCTTTGATTATTTCAGATGAAGAGAGTTACTCAAATTGACCCCACCCTGGAAAGCATTCACCTCCCAGCTTCAGAACTCAGGCACACAAAATATGCCAGGGTAAACTAATGGGCAAGCCTGAGTTACCAGGCCAGGGATGACACTGCCCACATAAATTCACCTTGAATTCACCTTGGATAGAAAGTGAAATAAGGAAGTGTATGGCTTTGCAACATCGCTGTTTGCCTGGGATGGTGTGCAAGACTGCAGGCAATGTTTGCTGTGACCTCCAGCCCTGTTGTCCTCTGCTATCAAGTGAATGAAGTTCCATAAACACTGGTTTACCAAAATTTCAGTCAGCCCAATCACATGGCCCAAAGCTCACATTTAGTAAGATCAGCAAATGTGTGCCTCCTCATTCCATTTCCCAAAAGCAGTTGTTTTGAAAGAAAGGAATGGTACTGAAGAGGTGTGATAAAAATTTAAAATCTGATCTCATGAATATGCTAAGATGCTTCCATTTCTTGTCCTAGCAGTCAGCAGCATTTTTTGTTGGGTTTTTTTTTAATAGACAAGATAAAACTTTTCTACAAGGAAATAAGCAAAACACTGAAAAAATTCAATGTATATACCACAAATACTCTACCAAAATTCCACTAAAAATGCAGAATTTTAATCTTGGAATAACAATCCTTTTTACAAAGAGATTTTATAGGCTGAGTGTATGCATTCACAAAAGCGACAAACTAAGGCATATTCTCCATAGCCGTGTTTGTAAAAGAAAAGCTCTGGAAAGCTATGTGACATGATCTCACATAAATCTAAATCTTGTCAAGGTACAGGCAGTATGAATTTTAAACATTTAAATTACTTTTGCATGTAATGGACTGTCAGTTTATACAGTTATGAGTATGAGCTAAATTAATTTCAAATCACTGCAACAAATACTCTAGTAAGAGCATGAAGCCTTAACAGTATTTTAAAGTGCTCATTAGAAATCCATTTCAATTAAGAAATGTTAAAGATATTACATTCCTTACATATCAAGTCCAAAGGTACAATATGTACACAATCTACCATCTTGTCTTTACAAATAGGAAGTAATTTATCTGTGTATCTCAAACATGACTAGTAGCCAAAGTGAAGCTGAAAGACTCTCTTGATTTGGCCAGAAAAACAACAAAATATCCCCCCCAGAACAGTTATCCCACATATACTGCTATCAGAATTCTGTATCTGAAGCACTGCCACTTTGGCCAATCTCCTTGTCTAATTTTCTTTACACCTACTCATGAAGCATCTGCCAGTACTTTGCCAGTAAAAAATTACAGCATCTCTCTTGTAACAGAATTGCTTCGGTCTCTAGAACTGGGAAGGCTTCTGTTAAAGACAAAATGTAACTGAACAGAATAAATATGCCCTGCAATATACCACAGTTTGCAAAGAGAAAAGAGCTCTTAACTAAATAGCCCATCATATAACAAAAATTTTGACAGTTGTTAGTTAATTTTTGGATCAACTGTAGTGCTTATTAAAAAATAAGATGAAACTAATTAAGAGGCATTTGTGACATTTAAAAGCCTACATCAGCTTTCTTATACAGCCCTAACCTATCCCTTTCAATCCATAGATGCAGTACATTTGCTAGTTAAGTCTTGTCCTGATAGCAACTAATCAAACGTTTCCACTCACTACAAGTTTTCTGTGATTTTGACTTAACAGTTTTGCAGCATGTGGTTATTACTCTGTGCACAGGTTAAGCCTGTTTCACACAAAGGACTAATTCGAGGTACTGTGAAATGTTAGCACTGTGCATCATTTTAATCCCCATAGCGCACATGCTTTTCAATAATCCCCTTCGAAGTACATGACAAATTTTCAAAGATACAAACAACCATAAAACACAAATCCCAAATTCATTAAAGCACAATAAAAATATTTACGTTCCTGTCATTGATTTCATGTCTCAGCTGCCATGAATGGCAACATTTTGTCTTTTCAGACTTTGCAACTGGACTTTGTCCTTTTCAGACAAAGAGCATACCCACTCACATACAGTAACATGATTACAGTAAAATCAAAACCCACAAAATAAAATAATAGTGAACATTCCATAAGCAGATTCTTAACTTTAGGTAAACATTTCTGCAAGGCTAAAGGCAAAAATATGCTGTACAAAATCATATTAACATCTGCAGTAATAAGCTTTGTTTAGCTTAGCTTAGCTTCAGCGTAGTGTGTGGCCAGCCTGATCTATGCAATTTCTTAAAAGAACAAGTAGATAGAAGATTGTAAAGCTGCAGTTCTTCTCTACTTGTACCCATTAGCAGATTCTTCCCTTGCAAAACATTCATGTGTAAAAAAGATCTACTGTGGCACTCAGTTGAGTTACAAAACACACATTTATGGGCAACAGGAGATGTCAAGGTGATAAACGACTCATTGGACTGCTTTCTTCTCCTCCTGCAGCAAGCTTGAGTGTTGTGAGCTTACGAGGGGGATGCTGAGGACTCTTGCGAAGGTTGTCGTCCATCTGCAGAGAAACAATGAGAGCCGGATCTGGCAACAGCAGAATATAGATTGTACAATTAGTCTTATTTGTCATCATTAATACTGGGTTGGTTGGTGTATGCTTACTGTCAGGACCAGCAACAACTGCTGCTTTGGTTTCTTTCCACTCCCAAATATACGTTTGTGTTAGAGCTGCTAATCATTCCCTTACATATAATGCATCAAACCCAGGGCACCTGGATGTTCTTCTGCTCAAGTTATCTGGTCAAGATTACTGAAGGAAGCAACACCAATTCTAAGAGGTCAAATATTGTACAATAACCAAATGCTGAGAAGGCAGATCAAGAGTCAAACTGCTAACAATGGATGCTTCTGTATATTCAGCAGCATGCAAGAATAAAATCTTTTGAAATCAGAAATGTTCTGGAGATGCTGAATGAATTTGTATTAGTCACACATTTCAAAAAGTACGTAATAAAGCACTTGTGATAAGACCTTTTCAAAGACAGGTTAAAATTAATCTCTGGATATAAACAATTTACATTGTCCTAGGAAATCACTCTAATGCCCTATGTGCAATGTAGTCTGAAAAGGTTTAGTTGGTACAGAATAAAAGCACAGGGGAGATCTGCAGAGGCTGTCTAGTCTACTCCATTTCTTCAAGTCAAGATCAGATTTTCCTTAGTCATGCCTGACAAATGTCATTGTTTAAAATTTCCACAGCCACACTTCAATGACAGAAAAAGCATCAATACCTAATGCTACAAAAGCTGAGCATAGTTAACAATCTATTTCACACACTGATCTTTCTCAGAATAAATGCCTTCTACCCTTTCAGTAAGAGTGTTCTATCTACATGAAAAGGCTAATTCTTCACAAGTATTTTTCAGTTAAGTTGTATAGCTTTTGATAGGCGCTGAGTGACAGCCTTAGAAACAGAGAACATGAGAAAAAACAGCTAGATGCAGAACAAGGAGGAGAAGAGTGACTGCTGGGTAGTTACTACAGCATGCAGCTGGGAGCAAGGAAAGCTGGCGATCAGTCTTAGTTTGCAGGACCATTTCTGAGTTTTGACCAATACATTTTCCTCCTTCTTAGCTGAATGTACACTTGCAGAAAGATACCACTCTGTTGGTGTGCACACCTGCAAGACAATGTTCTTTTGGTTGTATTAAAAATACTTTTTAGTGCAAGGCTTCATTAATTCCTCCTTCCAAATGATGTAATATCCTTCCCGCCTCTCTACACACTCACTAGAAAAGAAGTAATTAAAATAAAGTCCACTGTACAGTTGCAATTGCCATGCAAGGATATCTGTGAACAAGTAACCACAACAAAGCAGTAAAATTAAAGATACTGAAGCAAAAGTAACCTTTTCAATCAAGTTGGATTCCTTATTTACAAGCTGTGTGAGTTTCTGCAGATTAGCATCTGCTGTATCGTGTCCAGCTGGAGAATGGCCTGGAGAGTGAAGGCAGAAAGATGAAGAGTGAAAAAGTATTTACAGAAGCTTTTAAATTCTTAAAAAAATAAAGTCACATTGAAGAGAATTCATGCAGTATTTTAACGCAAAGAAGAATTTAAGTGTAAAAGCCATTCCATGTGAGAAAATAAGAACTACAAAGCATGAGCTGTAAGATTTTGCCAATGCTTGACAGAATCTAAAACTGAGTATTAACACTTGCTTTTAATTTTGAATCCTTTCTGCCCAACTTTAGAAGTTTCTTCATTTCCCCACAGAAAGTCTAGCATAAACTACATGAAATCTAATCTGCCTTGGTTCACAGGTGGAATCCTGGAGCACTAATCCCAATATGGGTACAAATGACAAAAAGGAGAAAAGAAACACAACTTACCTGAGACAGTTAACCTGAAGTAGGAAGTTAAAATATCATCACAAAATCGGCACAGATTGGGAAGCTGTTTCAAGTGCTCTTGCAAATGTACCCTCGGGAAGCACACTTTATAAATTGGTGCAAGGAAACCAAACACGAAGGCATCCAAGGTGGTAGGCCTAAAAGAGTGACAGGAAAACACTGAAGTGACTTGAGATAAGACTTTTACAACGTAGTTTTCCGTGTATGTCAAATACCACTCAGGAGACAATACAGTCAGTGCTTCTGTAATTCCACCTTTGCCTATCGACCTGGTAAATGCTTTGTACCAACTATCTACTCCTTTCAGCATCTCTTAACTAGAGACATGCTGACAAGCTGAAACAGTAATGTCAGCATCACAACACAGTCATGCTATCCCATACACTGATAAGCAAGCCCCTCTAAAACACCTTTCTGGCACCATAAAATTCGTGCAGGGCACCAGGGGACCAGGATCCTCCCTCATTGAGGATCAACTGCTAAACTTCAATTGCTAAAGAAGAGATCATGCTTTTCAGGACCTGTTTGCTCTGTGTTGCTAGCCCTACCTGCTCCCTGCTCTGCACACATACACAGGAAAAGTGTTCCTGGACCTATGCCCTCCTCCCATGAGGGCAGTAGTAGCACCTCAGCCTAAAGCATTTTTTCTTACATACAAAGCCAGGAGGAGACATTCAGTAGCTAGAAAAGGGTTCTCCAGTGCACCTCACATTTTCTTAGCAGCTGTGGGAAGCATTTCTCTCTCTGTGGAACAAAGTAGGATAAGAGAGACACCACCTTGACTCAGTCTGACCACCTCATTTGTGCCCTGTTTGCTTATTCAGCTTTATCTGAAAAGCAGACCGTGAGACATAAAACTACTGGCAAGCACTTTTAACATTCTGGGAGGTTAAAAACAAAACAGAAAGTTCAAGTGTTCATAGAGTGGTGTGGTACTTTTTTCATTACTCATTTACCAAAATCATTTTTAAAAAAATCACACTCACGTATCTCCAAAGAAAAACTGAGATGTTCCCAATCTCTTCGACAGGAGATTCAGGCACTCCTTGGCATCTCTGTATATCTGATGAGACACAAGAGCCCTAGGTGTAGCCATGCTGGTATGCACAGAACCATTCATCGTTTAACAGTGTGCTAAATTGTTTAAGTTCTTGTCTTTGACAGAACCAACTTACAGAACTCCTTACTGCATAACCCATACCTGTGCTTCCACTTCAGTGAGACTGTAGAGTGGAGGGCCTCCCTTGGTCAGCAAAATCCTGTTCAGCGCTTCCCTGGACATCTTTCCAGGCAGATACAAACTCAGTGGGAAGGCAATCCTTGAGGCAAACCATGGCTTTGTAACACTGCAGTAATTTTCAGCCTCAATCCAGAAAGTGTGCAGCTGTATCAACACGAGGAAAAATGTAACTGAAATTTCAATGTCATGAGTAGACATCTCATGACATCTGATATGCAAGATCTCTCTCAGAAAAGCAAAAGAACCAGGAATTACTGTAATTTAAGGCTATCAAGCTCTGTAGAGGAATATACTAATCCTCTGAGTGCAGGATTACACGAGTAAGGAAATAATTATCTTCCAAATAAAGAAAAACACCAAAGATATTACCGAGATCTATATGCATCTGTATAAAATTACATACACATTATATGTACAGATACGTACACACACACACACACAGAGTATACTGAAATTATATTGCAAAAGAGTTGCATACAGAGACATAAAGCAACAGGTTTGAAGTTCCTGGAATTTTGCTTTGAAATTTTGTATAAATCTTAAAATACAAGATACTACAGAATTATGAATTTGAAACCAAGGTCAGCTGAAAAGGCTAGCTCATGATACCATCTGGTCAGAGTACTTTTCACTGTACAAACTGAAGCCAAAGTCATCCAAGAGAATCAGTATCTGTGAGTCTTACAGCTCTAATGTAATTACACTGAAATGGTGAGGGCAAATGGCCATGTATTTATACCCTGTATTCAGAACTGAAAAATTAAACTAGTTATGGGCATTTTAATTTATTAGAAGTTTTAACTCAACAGTTCAAAAGGCTTTCAGTTGTGTGTCACATCAGACACATCTTAATTAAAAGTTTTTCAGGAAATCAAATGAACCAAAAATGGCCACAATAAGGTGTTTTCAGGATACTGTTCCCCAAACACCAACAGAAAAAAAAAACCCTAAGTAAGTGTCCTTTTAAATGTCTTTCATAAATCTACTGTTATTACTTGACACTTCACAAACACACACTTATTTCCTTTTAAAAAGTTGGTAGGCAGTAATTCCAAAAAACAGACTAACAAAACAACTATGTTCCAGCCAGTGCTGTGGCTCTCACATTGGGCACCTCTGTATTCAATTCCAAGTATTTGGACCATTACAAAGTATTTATTAATATTTACCAGAGCAGGAAGCAATTTCTCTTCAAGTAGTGCAATATATGCCAGTGTATCAGCTCCTTGTTTTGCAGACAAATCATAATCAGCATTGTATTTCTATGAATTAAAAAAAAAAAAAATAGACTTACGACGAACTTTCAAAAACATTATCACTGGAAAGTTACTTCAAACTTAACACCTATCAAGGCAGTAAATATATATACAATATTTGGAACAGAAAGCATGCACTCAACAGAATTTTCCTCTAGCTTTTCTACCTTCCCATTCCTAGAGCTTTGGGCCCTCCTATTTCCAAAATAATTCTTGTGTCTGCTTTCTATTGGTTTCCAAGCAAATGTCCAGTGACACACAGGCAATTTTTCAATACTGAGGGATGTAGCAAACCTCTAGTAAATCTCCACTGTTATTTTTCAAGAAGCATCTGACACTTCAGAAGGTGTAAGCATAAAAAAACAAGCATGCATTCCCATATTTTGCTTTTAATGAACATTCTAGAAGTTAAGAAATTGGATGGTAACAATGTAAGGGAGCAAATATACAGAAATATACAGCAAAATTAACGCAGTTACTGACTGAACTTTTAATTCTAACAGTGGATTCTTCTAAGGTACATTATAAGGATTGAAAAACTGGGGGAGGGGGGAGAGTGAGTAGATTGCTTCATTAATTTATAAACAAAGGGCCAGTGCTGACACTTGAACATCTGAAAAGAAAGCATACAATTGTTATACTTTAACACAAACAAGGGCTTTTCCCCCCAACACTATGGAGCCTTTGGTATTCACATGAATACCAAATTCAATCCAAATGAATCTGAAACTTCAAAATTTCAAAAGAACTGTCTAAAATTCCATCTCAACTGCAGTTCTCATTTCTGTTTTTCTCCCCACAAAGATTTGAAGTTTCACTAACATGGCACTCATCAGATCATATGGCCACACAGGAACTGCATTTCTAATGTAAAAGCAGAATAGTGGGCTAGAGGACCATCTTGGGAATAAAAAGATGATGCCATGGTTTATTAGGTATCTTTATGCTTTGTGAAAAGAAGAAACTGTACAGCTTTTTTCTTTGTGTACAAAACATTAGGAGTCCTACAAAAGGCAAGCAAGAGTCCATAAGCTGGTGTGCATCAAGAAATGCCTGCAGACCTTTTTATGTTACAAGCTATAGAAAAAATACATAGATTAAAAACAATGCTGGCTGTATATATTAACTTTCAAAAAAAAAGAGCACTGGGAAATGACGCATTTAAACTGTTAACTAAACTATGGTATCCTAGGTCTGCAAAGTCATAATGACATTGAAAATGTTATAATTACAAGCAGGGTGATCAGTACGAAACTGCTCAGTTAGGGACAGTTTGTTGTCCTTTTCAATTTTTTTTTTTTTCATTGTTATTTTTAAATCTTTTACACAACTAATGATAAAACTTTTAAACAGCAAATTCTTGTCTACCATTTTCCAATTCTCATGCCAGCATGAGAAAAAGAAAAGCACTGAGTCTGAACTAAACTCCAGGTTTTTGGAAGCCTGTATCAGTGTATACAAAGGAGACATGCAAGAGTCACTGAGAGTCGGGGAAAACAGATCTTTTTGAAAGAGAACTACCTGCTTTCTTAAAAAGTTTAGTATTTTTGCTGGCTGAGAAATAACAATGTCTTCTGATACCAGGACTGGTAGATCTCCTAGAAGGCATAAATAATACAGTTAATTTGTACAGATGACTTTTAACTAGAAAGCAATCAGTCACGTTATGTACTTTCCTTTTCTCAATACCATGCTCTCATTTTTCTAACATGTAAACATAAACTTAAAATTTTACACAGCAGGAGAGTTCCAAAAAGGTAACAAATACTTTACTAATAAAAAACATTAAAAAGGGTAATATCAAATCAGACTGAAGCCAGTGTTTTTTGCTAGGTATCCAATACTTTGAAAACCAGGCTACTTGTCTGGATTTCAGATGTTCATCTTAAGACAGAAATTCTAGCTCAGTCCAACTGCCCTCTCAATTCATCCACCTCTGAGCCTCTTTCCAATTTTTCCTTGTCCTTCCCCTCCAAATCTATTTTAACCATCTTTTGTTCTCTAGCCTTGCTAGAAACAATGCCCAAGCTACCACTACATAAACACGAATTACTAAAAGAACTAAGTACTTCCCTTTGGCAAGAAGTTGACTGGACAGCCTTTAGTCATAAGACTGCAGGATCAAAGCCTACAGAGTGCAAAGTCGCTGTGACAGGATCTACCTTATGGCACATTCACAACAGAACTGCCAGAATGAGCCCAATGGGACAGTGCTAAATACTATTAAATTATCAATTATCACCAACAATTACTATTTAAACTGCTTTCTTAACTGATTTTATGTATTTTCCTTATGAAGATATCCCCCAAATTTCTACAAGTCCACCCAGCTAGTTCTTGGTATTTTCCCCTAACAGGAAATAACACACTGAAAACCAAGAACCAAAGGCTCCACTTCTGCATGAATACAGTACTACCTGAACTGATTAATGTGGTTAAGTCTAAGTGACATTAACCCTGCAGTGATTTTACCTCTCTTAAATACACCAAGACAATAACTGCTGAGTGAACAAATAAGCAATGAATAGAAGCATCCAAAACAAAGAAGTCCTCTCTGACAGCTTACCTTCACCTTTTCTCAGTCAAACCCTCTAATTCAACACAATACCAAACATCCCAGCTAGTGTAACTGTGCTGAGGTTCACATTCCACTTCCACCTGTACCAACTAATTAAGCTATGGGTAATTAAACAGCTCTTCCATACACATGTCTAGTTACTACCTTCATAAATATGCAAAGTGCAAAAAGCTTACAAATTTGCTTTCACTACACCATCAACTGAATGAAACGGTTATGTACTTGGCATTACTGCTTTGTTAACTGTCTCTTGCCTCACCCATACACATTATTAATAAACTGTCCTCTAGAGCACTTTATTTATGACTTCCATTATTTCATTCTCTCAAATTCATCACACTTGATCCTGTGAAGTCATTCAATTGGGGCACACTGCATTCATGAACACAAACCCAATGCAAACACAGAAACTGGAACCTACACTTGTAACATGGCTGTGATTAGAGCAATAAAGGCTGCAAAGATGGTACCTTTCGGAGTTCTCCAGGACTTATTTATAGTATTCACTGTCAGGGGAGCACCAGAAAATTTGGCGTAAGCCTGCAATAAAGATTGGAGGGCAGGGAAGAAAACGTGTCACAATGTGTAAGAAAAGCATAAAACAAGGCTTCAGAAACTGTGTTAAACACCTTCGTGCACTGAGGACCAACCACCAGCAGGTGCGCGACGGGTATCGGCTGGGCTTCATTGCCCTGAGGAGGCTCCAGGGAATGCTGGGCAGAGGCCCCGCTACCCCCGGGAAGAGCGGCAGCGCCGCCGGGAAGGGCTCGGTGCCCCCGGGAAGGGCGGCAGCGTTGCTCGTGTCTCCCGCGGGGAACGAGCCAGGCGCGCACCGCGGGCCCAACATCCCGCCTCCCACCCCCGGCCTCTCCCGAGGCAAGAAGGAGCTCCGCGGACGTCCGTGCGAGCAGCGGGCAAGCCCCGGGGCGCCGGCGCTCCCTCCCTCCCTCCCGGGCCGGACGGTGGCCGCCGCCCGTTACCATGACGGTGAGAGACTCCGGGTGCAGGGACGGCAGCCCCCAGTCTCCTCCCCAGCAGCTCAGCTCCATGGGAGCCGCCATCTTGTCCGCCGCTTCGACAGGGCAGCGCGGCGCTGCTCCCCCCGCATGGCGGCGCCAGAGCGCCCGCGGCCGCGCGCGGGGCCCGCAGAGGGCTGAGAGCGCCGCCCGGAGGGACGCGACCGCACGGGCTCCTGCCCCGGGATCCGCCGCCGCACGGGCTCTTGCGCCCGGGATCCGCCGCTGCAGGGGCTCCTGCTCCCGGGAACCCCTGCCCGGCCTCCTGCTCCCGGGATCCGCTGCCCGCGCTCGGGGCGGCGAGTCACCGAATCAACTGGGTTGGAGAAGGCCTCTGAGATGATCGCGACCAACTTTTGGCCGAACACCGTGTCAACCAGACCATGGCACCAAGTGGCACATCCGGGTTTTCCTTGAACACCTCTAGGGATGGTGACTCCACCACCTCCCTGGGCAGCCCATTCTAGTGTCTAATCACCCCTTCTCTGAGGAAATTCTTCCTAATGTCCAGCCCAAAGCTCCCCTGGCACAGAACTTAAGACTATGTCCTCATACTACCCACGTCCCTTCCCAGAAGGACAACCCCTGCCTGGAGGAAAGGAGGTAATGAAAAAGGCGGTAAATGTCTTCCCCGAGGCGCCTCCTTTCCACCGGGCTAAACAAACTCAGCTCTCTCAGCCGCTCCCCACAGGACTTGTGCTCCAGAGCCGTTCACAGCTCTGTTGCGCTGCTCTGGACTCGCTCCAGCACCTCAATGTCCTTGAATTGAGAACTGTGTCCTCTTGTCCTGTCACTAGCCTGGGAGAAGAGGCCAACCCCTCCCAGGGAACAAGGCCGTTTCAGGTTGTATCCAGGTGGGGGTCAGTCTCTTGGGAAGGGACATGGGTGGCCAGTACCTGTGATCCTGTGGGGAAATGCTGCAGCCGTAGTCCTCTTGAAATGCTTTTGGTACTGTCTGGCCGAACCCTCACCCTCCAACCCTGACACTGCACACAGAGTTGTGACTTTTCATAGGAGCAAAAGAAAATATTGTGATTCTCAATCAACGGTGATGAGCAGCCATGAGCAGCTTGGCACTAGAAACAAGGAGCTCTGATCATATGTTACCAGTTTTGACCAGGTTATAATGATAACCATTCAGTGTGGTTTTAACTACAGAGCTTTAAAGGCTTCAAGTTGTCAGCTGTTTATTCCAGAGCTGTGAAGATGTGCCACAGCACATCTCTAAATGCTAAGTCAAGTTTCCATCCTTCCCACAAAATGAAAAAATACCACATGCTGACTAAAAAAACCCCCTGCACTGACCACCCATATTTAGGTCTTCTATGCATAAGGAGAGTAAGGAAAAAGCTTCATTTTTCCTTTCACCTTCCCAGATCCACAATTTCAGATTTGCTTAAAATTTGTCGAAGAAAGTGTGACGAAAATTTATGCCACAGATCTGAGATCATTCTGCTCCATTTATGAGGAACATGGAAGAAAAAATACATACCCACTTTTTCCCTCATAAAACTATACCACTGGAAATATCAACAGAAGCAATTTTTTTAATTGCTATGTTACATTTTTCCTTCTAAAGACTTATTTAAGATATATATTCTAAGGATATTTTTAATGTCTTTTCCTCCCTACAGGCACCAGCTAACTTCCCAGTCTGTCCAAGTACTTTGCTTTGGTCCTTTCACCATGTGAACTGAGATGCAAAGCTCTGAGAGGGAATTGTGGAGGCTGGCAGCTGTGATCCCAAAGATCTGTTTCTATAAGGGGTATTTTACAAAGGGCTCAATACTTATATCAGCCCTTTTAAGTATCTTTGTTGATTTTGATGACCTGGACAAGGGGATCAAGTGCACTCTCAATCAGTTTGCAGGTGACACCAAGCTGGGTGGGAGTGCTGATCTGCTGGAGGGCAGGAAGGCTCTGCAGAGGGATCTGGACAGGCTGGATCATGGCTGAGGCCAGTGGTGTGAGGTTCAACAAGGCCCAGTGCTGGGTCCTGCCCTTGGGTCACAACAACCCCAGGCAGCTGCACAGGCTGGGGCAGAGTGGCTGGAAAGGACCTGGGGGTGCTGGTGACAGCAGCTGAACATGAGCCAGGCTGTGCCCAGGTGGCCAAGAAGGCCAATGGCATCCTGGCCTGGATCAGCAATGCTGTGGCCAGCAGGGCCAGGGCAGGGATTGGCCCCCTGTGCTGGGCACTGGTAAGGCCACATCTTGAATGCTGTGTTTAGTTTTGGCCCTTCACTACAGGAAGGTCATTCTGGTGTTGGAGTGAGTTCAGAGAAAGGCAATGGAGCTGGTGAAGGGCCTGTAGGACAAATCCTGTGAGGAGTGAGCAAGGGAGCTGGGGGTGTTTAGCCTGGAGAAAAGGATTCTCAGGGAGGACCTTATCACTCTACAAGTACTTGGAAGGATACTGTAGATCGGTGGGGTTCAGTTTTTTCTCCCAAGTAAGAAATGTTAGAATAAGAGAAAATGGCCTCAAGTTGCATTGCACTGGGGAAGGTTTGTATTAGATATTATGAAAAATTTCTTCACTGAAAGGGTTGTCAAGCATTGAAGCAAGCTGCCCAGGAAAGTTTCCTCAACATTCCTGGAAATGCTGAGGACACGTTTTAGTGGTGGATATGGTGGTGGTGCTGGGTTGATGTTTAGATTTGATGAACTTAGAGGTGTGATTTTAAGAAAAACCTAACTATTCTATGAGCTTTTCTGTCATATGGCTGTTCTTGAGGCAGGCTGCAAGAAGGCTTAGGAGGTAAATAGGGAAATAAACTTTGCATTGCCTTCAGGCCCAGTTTATCTCTGTGTTGTTGTGGAGTCTGGAGCAAAGATAAAAAAAAGAGGCAATCTGTACCTTCCCTCCCCCACATCAGGAACTTTTTCCTCTTGGTTGCCTAAGTGGAATTCCTATCAGTGTAAATGAAAAGTAAATAGGTGCATTGAAGATGGATATATGACTTGACTTGAAATAGTGGAGCTTCAATTTGTGTTTTAGGAAAGCAAAAATTCTTTTGAAACCTGTCTTTGAAATTTGAAACCTTTGAAACCAACATTTTTTTTTAAATGAAGCAGGATCAAAACCAGAAGTGTTGATATAAATAGGAAAGGATGTGTTTTAGAGCTGATACTTCACTTGCCTTAAGATTTCTATATCTTAATTGCCCATGAATCCTGATTTTTAATAATCCATATAGTTCCATGAAAACAGTGAGTCTCCTGATGCATATTAGGAACAAAACATGTAAAGTGAGTTAAGCAGCAGGGTTTTTTTCTGTTTCCCTTACCCCATTATTTGGAATTTGAACAAGTAACAGACACTTCTGTAAAGCAAAATCTGTAATGTTTGCAGCTTCTCTGTATTCTGTATGCTTAAAATCTTACAAATTACATAATCAGGTCAAACATTAGAGTGATTGAGGTTTTCTTGCAGATGCTATTTAAAAATTACAGTCACATACTTATGACTTCCTGACAAAAGGTGACCGACATTATGAAAGTTTCTTGGAAACACAATTGATTAATCATGTTTTTATTCTTGCTTCTTATTTAACCTCCAGTAATTAAAGCTGGAGTTAGTATTTCAGAGAATACAGAAGAGTGAAAAGGGAATTGCTAGTATTCCATTGTTTTTATTGAAAATGTTGATCAAAAGGTCAAATAGTCCCTTCCAGACAGCAGATAAACTTTCCACTTTGTGAAATCCCTTAAAGAAGGTTGTGCTTGAGCACCAAATCCCCTTTAATCTGTAACATATTCCAACATAAAACTCAGAATAGAAATGAAAACTGAAGAAATTACAGTGACCTTTAAATGTGCTAAGTTCATCTAAACATGGACTTAAGCTTCTGTTTATGTACATTGTGAACCAGTCCCCTTCTGTCATACTGGATTATGTCTTGTGGGCTGTTTGCCAAACATTGCTTCCATGCGCATTCTTTGTGAGTAAGCACAAAGAATAAGCAGATACAGAGCAAGAACAGAATATGGTCCTCACAAATCTAATACTAATGAAGATATAATACTGCAAACAAAATCCTCCTCCTGGAGCACTGGTCAGCACCAGTATGAGACACTCCTTTGTATTTAAATCAGAAGTAAGGAATGGTAAGTTAGAATTACTTAATATTTCTGTCAGGTAAGGAAATCTTTCAAGAAAACATTTCCTATGCTTTAATAATCTCAAATTCAGTAAACTCAAAGTGCATAATAAATAGCTACAAGTTATTGACGGTGCTCCCCTTAGGTGAAAGCAAACCCTTACTATACTTTTCTCTCTTTTTTTTTTGTTTGTTTGGTTTTTTTTTTTGTTTTTGGTGGGTTTTTTTGTTTGTTTTTTGTCCAGAACTGTAATGATTTTGCAGACCTTCATAGTGTTCTTCTGTCATGCACTTAAGTATATGTTTGCAAAAAACGCTCTTTGCTGAATCAAGGCTTTTCCTTAATAAACAGTTGAACATCATCAGTACTGCTCTAGATCAATGTATTAGCCTTGCAGCACTTGTACTGTCTCCCCATGCTTTAGGCTGGGGACAAATTCTGAACTAACACTTCTCTTTAAGGAGTATTGACATTCAAAGTTCCTCCTTTTCTTTTTCAATCTTCTTGCCTCTTGCTTACCCCTTTTAACCTCCCTTTTTTCCCTGCTCCACAGCACACTGCACCTGATGATCTGTTTTTCTCACTCCCCTGTGCAGCTCTTGGCCAGCTCATTGACACTATCATGTTATCCTGTCACTTGCACTGCAGGGGCAAGGATGTGGGAGTGAAGCTGAGGTGTTTCTTCTTTGTGGAGACGTATACAGAAGAGCAGTAGGGTGAGGAGGAGGAACAGCACCATGCTGTCACACAGGGGCTATGGCAGAGCACCCTTCTGCCTGGCAACGGGCAGAGGAAGAAATGGGCAACTTCAGGAGCGGGTCAACACTGCTAACAAGAATAAGCTAAGAAGTAGGGCTGTGTTATGGAATATAAGCCATGTAGGGAGGGCAATTAGAGGACATGTGAATATAGGCCAGCTGAAGATATCTGAAAATCTCACTGGGGCTGTGTTGGAGAGCAGCCCACAGCTCTCTGTGGTGTAGAGCTGCTGGGGCAGCCCCTTTGCAGCGCTCACAGCCCCCACCCTGCAGTATGCTGTGTTTTGCCTCCCACACAATGAGCCCCTCCAGGACTTCTCTGTGGTGCTCCTTAGATGTATGTACCAAGCCTGATGAGACTGAGCATTAATCAACACTACTTTGCTCACTTTAACATAAACTTTCCCTTCTATTGTTGCCCTACTTTTTATGATGTAAATAATATCAGACAGCTCTAACTTTTCCAACTGAGTGTGGATAGCAAGCTGCGAAGGGGCCAAGCAGGGCTTCCTGGATTTCTGACGTAACAGGGGTTCATCAGCAGAGCTGATACATACAGAGATGTACAGGACAAAGAGAGCTGTGCAGCAGGATAGGAAGCTCATGATGTGTTTGTGTTTCTCACTGGCTCCCTTTTTCCTGTACTTTCCTAACATCAGCAGTGCAGAGACTAGAATTTTCTGAAGTAGAGGACAAACAATGGGATAATGATATCCTAAGGGAACACAGAGTGCTGAAAATTGTTGTAGTTGAAAGAAGAAGGTTTTTTTTTTAAATTTACTTTGGCTAAGTTATTGAATTTGGGAGTTTGCTAAGACAAACAACCTTTTTCCATAGTCTCCATCTGGTCAGTTTGAGCACTCCCAATGCTTCTGAACTCTTTAAATGAAACAAAGGAGCAGATGATACATTCCTCAGTTTACCAGTCAGAGTCTTCTAGAAACCCAATTTGCCCCAGTCTGGAATCTGCATGACCCCTTTTAGTGACACTCTTCAGTTAGGAAAAGTGGAGTATTTAAATTTCTACCAAGACTATGTCTGCGCACCAGAGCATCCCCGTTTGTTTTGACTTAAGATATGCATGAGAATCTGTTCTAATATATGTTAAACCTTAACAGTTGACACTAAACACCTGAGTGCAGAGCAGGCAGAGAAACCTGTGAGAGGGCTTTGCAAAGGTGACAGCTGTATTGTTGTCAGAAGACACAAAGAAATATATGGTCACCACTTGCTAAACATAGAAAGGGAGGCAGGACAGGTTTTAAACTAAAATTGTGCCAACCTCAAAGTTAAGCATCCTGCAGTCAGCAGGACTGGGTGAAAAGGCTGGATTATCTTCATGTTTCTGACACTCTTCTACATCCTTCACCAGGCAGGTGGCTCTCTGAAGGGCTGCTTGCAACAGCGCTGGACTTGCTGTCCCTCCTGAACTTAGAGAACTCTTATTCAGCTCTTAAAGCACACCCAATTCACTTTTGGGGCCATCTTCTTGTGACTGGTAGTAAGCATAGTCGCTTATTAACCACTGAACTCCATGATCTTAAAGGTCCTTTCCTACCTCGCTAATTCTGTGATACTATGAATTTAAAGCCATTAAATACATTGCAATTTCCAGGGCTCCTCAAAGGAGGAGCCCTGGATCCTCAGACAGGATCCTCACAGGTGTTGATTTTGGGGGGCATCGCCAGGATCTCCAGTTCTGTCCGAGCCACCTCCATCAGTGCCAGTTCTCGGCTGGGGTTCCGACGGCGCGCTCCCTCCTGGTCCCCCACAGGGCTCGGCCGTCCCCTCCGCGCCCCCCGCTCGCCCGCCTCCCGTGGGGAGCCCCGGCCAATGGCCCGCCGCCTGCCGCCGGCCGTGCCCGGCCCCGGGGCCGCCCCCGTTAAACAGCGGGGCCCGGTGCGGAGCGGCGGCCGTCCCTTGCCGCCCTGCCCGGCCCGCGGCCGCCATGGGGTGCGAGCGCGGCGCCGCGCTGCTGCTGCTGCCGCTCGCCCTGCAGCTGTGCCCGGGCCGCTCCGCCGCGCCCGCCCCCCGAGGTAAGGGCCCCGCGCCCCCGATGGAGCGCGCTCTCCTTGTCCCTCTTCCGTTGGGAAGGCTCTGGGCTTGCCAGTGTCCCGACCCCTGCCCTCCGCCGGGAGTACTGCCTGGCAGCGAGAGGCAGCGCCTCTGCAGGTGCTAGGGGAGCCGGAGCCGTGGCGGGCAGCAGGAGCCGCCGCTGCCCGTCGGGGCGCAGAGCGCGCCCGCGGAGCCGCCCGGACTAGCGGTGGGGACCGGAGGAGATGGCGGTGACAGCCCCTCTCATGCAGCCTGCAAAAAGTGTTTCTGTAGGTGTGCTGGTGAGTGCGTAGAGCATCTGAATAGCCTTTTCCAGCTGCAAGTTTTCCTAAATGAGAAGTGAATTTCTAAGCCGGGAAAACTCTACTACATAGTAGAGTCCATAGGAAAACTCGTACTTTTAAACCCAGCATTGCCGTGGCAATATTATGCGCGTAGTAAGTCAGGAGCTGCTATATTTTAGAGTTTGAGCGAAGTGGGTGGTATTGCTCTGCGGTAGCAGCTTGTGACTGCAGCCAGCTCGGCTGCCGAGTGCAGCAGTTAGTGCAACTTCGTGCTACTCCAAGAACCTTAAGGCTGCTTGTGGTTTTCGCTACATTTTTAACCCCCTCCACTGCCTTACAGAATTATTTTTAACACGTCAATCAGTTATTACTTAAGAAGATCTAAAAGACAGCTGATCACAATATAGCTGCATTTTCAGAAGCCTTTGTTGTAGATCTTTATGATGTGAAGACATTTCAGAGAATTTTTGTAATGACAAGTTGCCTATTACCGGATTAGAAAAAAGCCAGCTTTCTAACTTGTCAGGGGCAGTGGCCAATGAAAAACTTCACCCTCAACAAGGGATGCTTTCAGCTTCTTGTGGTCAGTGGGAAATTGTTGTGGTAGGGGTTAGGATTTCACTCCAAGTGTCTAAGCCATTAATAATTACCTCGAAAAGTGCTGAACAGTAGTGGAGCAGTGTTTACATCTACAGCTATGATTAGGTGTGACCAGAAAACAGCCTTGGAAGGTATCAAAAAGCTGGTGTGATATGGCAACAGAGTTAGAGAAAAGAAGGGGTACTTTAAGTTCCATGCTCTCCTGTGTCACTAATTTCACTCCTCCATGCTTCCTCATCCTAGCACTTTCCATCCGCCTTCTAGCTCTCATCTGAAAAGCTAGCCTTGATGGGTTTGGGCAGATTTCCAAAGTGTGGTTTGCCACTGTCTCACCATGTAGCTCATCCCTTGTTAGCATTTGGCTAGGAGGGTAGGCAGCTCTATTTTAAAAACCACAGAAGGAAGGTGCAGGAGAGAATTCCTGGTCTGTCTCATGAGCAGGCTCAGTTTAGCCCAGTGGGTATGCACACTCGTGCTTGAAGGCATGAAGGCATGTTGGAGTTTTCAATCCATTACATGGATTAGAACCAGCTGCTTGTGCTTTTCAGCTTTGTCAGTCATATTCTGTACATTTGCTTTCAAGTCTGCCTTTCCACTGAGAGGAACAAAGAGACAGGGTTCTTCAAAAAATGAGATGTGAAATCTTTGTGATCTTTTTTTCCCTGTTTCTCCCAAACAAATACTTGTCTCTATAATGGCCAAGAGCTGTCTGTCTCTGCCAACTCTACTAAGGATGTAAAATGAATTTTCATAGCCTCCTCATTCTTCTGCTAGCTGCATTTGCTAGCATGTGTGTAGCATTGTGCTTAAGGATGGATCTGATCATGTAATGCATCCACATACTAGTCAGTGAAGATATTCCAGGAAAGAGTTTGATAACATGGTGCTAAAGGATCTGGCTGAGGCACTGTGCTTTGTGGAACACAACTGACAAACCAATTTGAGTATTAATTTAAAGATGCAAATAACAAAAAATTCAAAAAATGTTTTCTGTAACATTAGACAGATGTTTCACAGTGTTTAGTCATTACTTTTGTAATATTTTTAAGTGATTCTAGCATAGGTTAATGAGTATCACAGAAATTGATAGAAATTCAGCCAATAGACCTAGAACTGAACAAAATGTATATATTTTGTACTATATTTCATGCTGTCAAAGTCTTTGGTATTGTATTGCATTGCTCTGGCTGAGGAAACACAGCTGTATTTTATGAATGTCTGTTCCTTGTAAAATGCTGTTGTACACAGTAGTGAGTTGCATTTCAGTCTCTTATGTGGGCAGTTGCTCTACTCTCTCTGCACTAAGTGTGATGAGGCACCCAGCCTTTTGCTTCTGCTTTCCAAGTCCCTGCTTTCAGTGGGAGCAGTGGTTGTCCTGGTATGCTGTAAATCTGAACTTAATGAAGTCTTTTGACCAAGTCCACCTTACATATATATGTCTTAGTTGTTTGACAGCAGTACTACTAGTGCATGCAAGTCAAGGGTCTGATATTTTTTGTAGTGTGTCCTGCAAATTCTCTGTAGAGTCATGAGATCCTTAGACCCAATGTAAGTGTAGACTTCAGAGATTATTTCAATGACTTCATGAAATGAAGGGAAAACGGTCTTCATTTTTTCTCTTTTTTGGAAATAACATTAGTGTCTAAATGAATGGATGCTTCAGAATGAGTGATGGGAGCAGCATTAACCCACACTCTAGTATAAGGGAACAGGGTTTCCCGCATATCTGTGGGAAGGTCTGCGTGCCCATGTGGTTGTTCTTTGAGTGCTCTTCAGTTTTTTCCTGTGCGTAACTTACGGAAACACTGGAATTGTAGGATGAGCTCATCACCTTATAGACAACAACAGCTTCGGGGTTGTGCTACACAGAAGAGGCTCATCTGATAAGGTCCACCAGTGTTTTTTCAGCCTGGGAAAAGAAACTTATTAGTACAACCACGGGCTTGAATCAAGCTAAGGCACAATGTGCTGTCACGTGCCTTTGCCATCTGCCCGGTGTTACAACTCTTCTCTAGTGAGAGCTCTACAGTAGTGTTCCAGAGTGGGAGAAAATGATGGCCCAGCTATAGTAGGCCTATGGAGTGTCAGTGGTATACAATGGCTCAGTGTGCTCTTATATTTAAACAGTTGTGCAAAATATTTATCAGACTTTACTGACAGGGTGTAATATATATACTGCTTTAATTGCAGTGGGTTGGAATAGGAGATAATCAAAAAACCTAATAGAAGCGTTTATTGAGTTAGGAGATGTCGTGGATTTAGGAACATTGAGGAAAACCCCAGTTCATTGTTTCAGTGCCATAAAGGACATAGCTGACTTATATATGTGTAAAATCATAGACTCTTTGCTTATGCATTATGGAAAAACTAAAATAAAAATTTGAAAGAGCTTTCACTATGCCTTCAGGGTTTGTGGGTTTTGTTTTGTTTTTTGTCAGGCCTGTATTTCTTTGTTTTGTTTGCCAGAAAGGAAAGATGAGTCTTATTTGTATAATATATATTCTGAAAACTCAGTGAAGTGAGAAGGTTGTGAACATCATATTGCTTACCTGGCTTTTTGGCATTTTAATTGGTGTTTTGCAAAAGCTATCAAAGGATGAGCACTCTGGAAATCTGTCTGAAAATTTTAATGCTGAATCCTTATGTAATTGAAATGTGAACACAAACATCTGAATTTATGAAAGCAGAAGTAGGTTAAAAAGCTTTCTGTTGAGGTGAATCCTCAGAAGAAAAGCACCTTTGAGATCTACCTAAAAATATTTGCATTCCTCAATTTGAAAACTAGTTATTTCTATGTTAGTAACTTATCAATAATTCCTTTGAAAAATAAAAATAGTTAAAATATTTGCAACAAATTATAGATATTTTGATAGAATGATAGAATATCATAGCTGTAGCTGGCAGGTGCCATCTAGTCCAAACTGCCTGCATCTATGGGGACATGTTTCACCAGACCAGATTGCTTAAGATATCCCTTCCAGTGCCAGGGATTTGAACTTCATGATATTTACAGACGATCATCATATTAATAACTTTTTTTTTCTTGATAGGAAGAGTATACAATCTCCAATATGTGGCTTCAAATATCATTCTTCTTTGGTCATTATTATATTTAATTTTCTTTTGAAATATGCTTTTTTTTCCCCTCAGTTTTTGATCTTCTTCCTTATTCAAACAAGCGAGTGGTACTGAACTTCTTGCAACAAGCATTTGGGGATCCTATGCTGAATGAAGTGTACTTGCTCTCAACATTCAAATTACAGCCAAAGAGCACAGCCACTGTTTTTGGCCTATATTCATCAGCTGACAACAGCAAGTATTTTGAATTTACGGTAATGGGACGGATGAGTAAAGGTGAGTTGCTTGGAATGTGTATGGTATAACTGGTGTTGGATCCATAGTCACTGGTGTGTAACAGATGAATGTTGACAACTGTGTGATTAACCTTTGTGCTTGAGTCATTCCTGTTGCATACTGTCACTTTTCACATCCCCTCTCACCCCTTCATCTCTTTCCTTCGTCTCCTTGATGCTGCTCTCTCCTGGCCAGGGAAAACTGACCTGACAATCAGCTGGTACCTTCACTTGGCTGCAGTGCTTACTCTGAGCAATGCTGAGAAAGGAGGAAAAAACCATGGAATATGGAGCAAGGAGACAATGTGGTTTGGTCTTTTTTTTTTTTTTCCTTTTTTCCCTAGGGATAATCACTGGTTCTTATTACTCAGGAATGCGAGGGACACACGCACATGCTGCCTCATGCATATGAAAGGCAGGTTCTTGTTCCAATGACCCTGGAGGTTAGATGTGACTACGCAAGACAAATATTCCCAGCACTTACTAGATCTGTTGGGTGAAATAAAGCGTTAGTCAGGAGTCAAAGTAGGAACTGCCGTACTTTTAGAAATAATAATAATAATTTCATTGATCTGATTGATCTGTAAACCAGGTCTGGGATATACTACAGTTTTAAGGTTCAGTGAAAGATCATTGATTTATTGATTTATTGTTGATTGTTGATTTATGTACATTATTGTTGCTGCATTGACTTCACCACTGCTATAGTAATTTGCTACCGAGTAATTAGCTAAATCGAATATACTGTGAAATTCTACTGAGGAATTTCAGTTTCTACATAGGGAAATTATTCAATATGTTGCAAAAGAAGAAAAGCATATCTTTTCGTTAAACATGGTTGGGGAATGAGTTCAATAAAACATTGGTAGTTTTATCAGGTCTGCCAAAATCCTTCTGAGGTAAGGGAATAAGAACTGTGTGTGTGTGTAGGGAATGGGTAATACATGGTCACACAGCCTTATCAAAAGTGCCATACAATTCCCAACACGGACTTACTTAATTGCTAAATAAATGATAAATTACACATAGTCCCTCTCCCTCTCGCACATGCACATCTATGTGTGCAAATGTGGTACATATATATAGGAACACATGTATATGCACAAATGTGTCGATTTACATACAAGTTTGAACATATCGAACTGATTTTCCAAACTGTCTGTGTGACTGCATGACAGTCCTTTAAGCCTGTTAGAGTGTTTCTGGTGGAAGGTTACATGGTTTCTTTTGGTTTTGTCCTCAGTGGGTTGGTGTTTGAGTTACATCTTTGTGACAGGACGAACGCAATAATGGCATATGCATAGGCAGCATGGAGCAACTTGTCCTGTCAGTGACCAGTGTTGAGTAGATGGAGGACATCTGTAACCTGTTTGATTTAAAGGATTGACCATCAGGTTGATGTAAAAGATTGGCTTAAGAGAGGGAGGCTTTTTGCAGCAAGACAGTTCATTGGATTTCTTTGTCTCCTTACTACTTTAGAGCACCTTAGTTAAGGCATATGGCAGTGAGCAAGTGGTAGGCAGTGTTTTCACACGTGATTTCTCTGAAGTGTTAGGGATCCCATATGGCTACTTCATACAGTAAGTTAAACTGCATCCACGAGATTGTCATGTCAGCTGCAAGTATGGAGTGTGTGAGTTGTGTATGATCCTCTCAAGATGGAACAGCATTGCTTAAGCGATGAACCAATACTGGCATCTCAGCAAAATGCAGGGTCTTCATATCTGTGGTATTTCTCTGCATGTTCCTTCTAGTTAGCACCCAAATCTGATTTAGGGAGTTAACAGCTAAACTTACTGTAGACAATTATGTCTTTCAGGGATAGATAGCGTCCATGGATTTCTTATCCTTTTTTAATTATTCTTTTATGGAGCAAACAGCAGTTAGTGCATAGAAGTGTTGCAGTTAAACAATTCTGTGAAGCAGCTCCTATTTTAATTGAAAATTTGTTTCTTAAGCAGTTTACGTGACACTCTTATGATTTTCTGTAAAATATTCAATCAGCAAACATACTGCAGGGGCTTGTATGAGTTAAATCTTGGAGGTGGAGGCTGTGATCCAAGAAAATCTCTCTTCAAAAGCCTACTCTAGTTTACCAGATGAATATTTGGCTTTGGCTGAGGAAAGAATACTTGATCTTCTTTCCAAGTCTGATTGCTCCTTGTCCTGAAACTATTCTGGCAGAGTCTGTTCTGGGCCCTGCCTCCATCTCCTCTTTCTTTCTCTAGGCTACTGTTGTGTTTGGTCACTCTGAGTGCAGGGCCCAGATCCAATTTTATATGGCCAGGCGTGCATAATATTCACATAAATAAAATGCCTGCAATGTACTCTCTCTTGCCGTATCTTTGAGTTTGCCAAGAAATGCTACCTTTTAGCGAGTTACTGGTGACCTCATGCACCTTTGCAGAAATATCAGCTCTGGCAGTGTTTTAACATAGACAGTAGTGAAAACATTCCTGGTATTGATCACAGCTGCTGAGGCTCTAGCACTGGTGTAGACTTCAAAGATGGAGACATACCCTGCCCCATTCATGCTGGTATAAATCTGGGAGTTTTTTATCATTAGACTGAGGAATTAAAAAAATTTTAGGGAGCATGTGCACAGTAAGTTGGGAGGTCAGCAACAAACAGGTATCCTAGCAATTTTATTAGTAGTGGAAAGATGGCAAGGTAGTTTGTTAAATGAATAGAAATTGGATGGTTTCAGTAAGTAGCTGTTATTAGGTCCAAAGCTAGTATGAGCTTTTACCTCCACTATATCCACAATTTTTGGTTGACTTAGTGTCAGATCATTTGTGAGGTCTCACTTGACACAGCTGTACCAGCCATCTGTGAATTTCAGACTTTAGCAAGAGCCAGCACGTAAATATTTAGATGCCTGATGTCTCTGCAGCTTGGTTCCTCATGCTCATAACTATTATGATCAGGAAATAAGAGGCTGTCAGCTGGTGATCAGTGGGATCTTTGAAGGTCTGTCTGATATTGCAGGGTAGTTATGCACTGTCCAGATGCATTCAGCTCGTTGCTTCTGCAGATAATGCAGTTGGAGAGCCAGGGAGAAACTTTGTGGAGAGAACTAGCTAGCTGATCCTAGAGATCTGGCTCACAGATTCTAGCTTACTGATCCAATTTCCTTAGGAAAGAGACTTTCTTTTCAATATTACTCAGCAGGCATTTATTGTAAGAGTATTTGACTGCTGTGGGCTTTTTTTGATGGTGCATTTTACTTAATGAAATGAGAATTTTTGTCAGGTAGGTCAGTCACTAAGGCTTTTAAAAAGAGCTGAGAAAAGGTTTAGTCATCCCTAGGAGTGGACTATGTCTTTTCTGCATTATATTTTGGTTTTACTGAGTGTTTGTTACAGAGAAGTGCAGGTTATTGCTTTGGAAACATGCTTCCTTTGGTTTTTAATTATGCATTTGGATGCACTCTTAGCTCCACTGTATGCAGTATGCATCACTAAAATTGATTTTCTAGTTGTACACTTCTGCAGAGTATTTCTGGGTCTGTCAGATATGTACATACCAAAGTGCTGACTGGAGGCTGCCTGCTACGCCCTGTAACTTTACCACTTGCGTTTTAGCACATTATGGCCTGTAAAGTGACTTTGGTTAAGACATTTAGGGAGGCCTGGACAAAGCAGAGGAAAACTCAGCACAGGCAACAGAGCTTCACAAATGTCATGCAAGCATCCTGCTAGTGCTGCTTCGAGAGTCAATGTCCCGTTTATTATTACCATTGTGTCTGCATATGGGATGCATTTACAGAGGCAGACATGGGGAAAAATACCAGAGCAATTGCAGATTTCCACAGGATGTTCCTTGATCAGCCGTGGGCTGTCTGCTACCCTCTGATAGTCCTTCTGTGTGTTTTGTCCTAGCGGTTCTGCGCTATCTGAAGAGTGATGGAAGGCTGAATTCCGTGATCTTTAGCAACATCCAGCTGGCTGATGGGAAACCCCATGCTGTCATCTTGTGGCTGAGTGGTCTGCAGCAGGGAGTGAGCACTATAGAGTTGTATCTGGACTGCCTGCAAGTAGGTGCAATTGAGGACTTGCCAAAACCATTTTCAGCACTGTCTCAGAAGGTGGTGGCAGCTGAGTTGCGCATTCTCCAAGAGAAGCCACAGGTGAGCATGGAAACTGGGAACAGGCTGAGGACTTAGAGGGATCACCACTGAACCTCTGGATCACTGAATTCAAACCTCAGTCCTCACAGCAGCCAAGCTCTCTACAGTAATACTTTAATATTAAGTTGTGAAATAAATGTAAATAGAAGCTCCTATGGAGCAGGTGAAATCTTAGCTCACATGAACCCTATAATATTTTTGCTATTTGTTTTAGACATAATTTTTAGCTTTTTAAATAAAATCTTAAAAACCTACTACCTCCTTCACTTCAATCTAGTTGTTTTTTGGGGAGTGGACTTTTTGTAAGGACTCAGCTAGTGCAGTAAGAGCAGCTTTTCACTGGCTTCTTCCAGCTATCCTGTATGAGCAATGCTTGTCTGTGTATGTGGCTTTCCTCTTCATGATATGCCAAAAGCCTAAAAAAGACAAAAGAAAGGAGGACTCTTTTGGTGCCAGAGTGAAACCCTCATCTGTTTGATTGCAATAGCTTTTCTTCCTCTGTCTGCCAAGCAGGAGTTGATAAAGCTTCCTGTCATGTCCCTATCAGCAGTCTGAGATAAACAGTGTCTTCCAGAGCATCTTCCATCATCATTAATCAAAAATACTTATTAGAAGGTACAAAGGCATTCTGCCCCCCAAGGTTTCCCACTTACTTTGTTTCATTACAGGCTTGAAAGTGAGCCTATTTTTATAGAGAATGACTGATGTGTCCATATTCCTGACATGAATATATGTACCTGTTTGAGAGGAGAGGAAAAAACCACAGCTTTGGATGCACTTAAAACAAAATCATATGCCACAGAAATATAGGAACTTCTAGTATGTGCGATTTTATTAATTAGAACAGTAAAAAAAAAGAGTTTGAAATAAAACCACACCTATGTCAAAATCTGCAAGGCAAAGACTAGAGATTTTATACAGTTCAAATGGTAATGGGTGGTCCTGAAGGGAATGGTGTAGGACCCCTGCATGCATATGAAATGGACTCCCACTCTTTAAAAAATTAATTTACTTTGTCTGATATTTCATATTCTTCCCATTGTTGTACCAGAATTGTGAGCTCTGTTTTTCTTGTGAGCCCAGGATACACTAGATGAACTGAAGCTGGTAACTGGAGGAACCCTTGCTGAAGTGGGAAACCTGCAGGATTGTTTTCTTCAACAAATTGAGCCTGTACCTCAGTACACTGGTAAGGCCTGCAACTGGGAGTTAAAATTATTCTTAATGATACCAGTGCAAGGAAATTAATGTGATGAATACTGAAAATGTGAAAAAGCCTATAGTCAAGTAATAACAATTATTTGATTAAATTATAGCTATGAAAATTTCCTGTAAATGTTTTAGAAATAGCTCTCTTTGGAGATAAAACAGTTGCTGGTGATAAAACAATGATCTGTTGTTTTAGTGAAAGACAAGTCTGTAATGATTAAAAGAGGTTTTTTAGCCTAATTTGGAAGACAAGTTTTTGTGATGATGATCTACTTGTGTCAGCTTAATAATATTTTAAGTACTCAAATTGCAAACAGTTGCAGATGGAAAGTAGCGCTAAATGGGGTACGTTGCTACAGGTTGTGTGAAAGGAAGATCACTGGAGTAGCAAGACCTACCCACGTACTTACCCACACTCACAGTGTCAGTCTCTTGTTGAGCACTGGACTGTCATCCAGAGGGGAGGAGTAATGTGTAAAGAAGCTTGCAGGAGACTAAAGAAAACATTTGTGCCATGGCTAGAGAGCCTGTATGTCTATGTGGGAAAAACCATTGCACAGTAGCCGCTAGTCCTGCCACAATTTAGCCAAGGCTTTTGTCAGCTGCTGAAGGGCCTCAGAGGCTTCATGCAATCCCCTGTGTTAGGTGAGGGTGCTTCCTGACCTCTGGACACAGAAAACCTGTGCTAGACTATCCCATCTGTAGTCGTTCTAGTTCGTTCTTCTGCCTTTCTGCTGTGAGGGAGAAGAAGGGGTTCACACTGTGCATGGAATATGTTAATATATGACAGCCATAGGAAGGAAATTCAGTTCAAGGTTTGAAACAGGATTAATGATATGTTTTCTCTTGTAACCTTTCCTGTCCCCCTGCCAAGCCCAACCCTGCAGCATTGATAATTTTGATAAGAACAGAGGCAAGATGCAGAAATTTTATGAGGGCATCCTGGGTATGCCACATGAATGTAGGCACCATTGCAGTGCTAACAAAATCTGGTCTGCCTTTTATCTATGTAAATCCTTCGTACCAGATACTTCTATTTCCTTGCTTCTTAACTTATATACACTTAAATAAAAAATTAATTTTATTCTTCACGCTCTCTCTTTTTCACTAAACCAACAGGCATTCAAACTTGAAACAGAAGGGTAATTCAGTGTTTTCTTCTGCAAAAACTGTCAGTTCTCCCACGGCAAGTTTCCAAATTACAAACTTGCAGCTTTTGCAGCTTTTTCATTTTTATCTTTTTCTCATTAATCAATAATGCAAATGGTAATATACAGGCAGACTATCTTTCTGTGTCTGCCTCCACTTGGCTTAGACTCTCAAATTCAGTGCTTTTAACTTTCAAGTGGAATTAGTGTCAATAATAATAATAATAATAATAATAACCCAACTACTCACATAAATACATCCAAAGTCTACATAGTCTAATCCACCAAAAGAAAAGGTGGGTGTTCCAACAGCAATTTTAACTTTTCTGCCTTGAACTTTGTGTATGCATCATGATGCCCTTCTATGGCAGTGGTATATCAGATAATGTCAATTGTGCCTACTTCCATGAAAAGCTGGAATGCAACTGTTCAGCTGTATAGGGGGGTAAGCCCTAATGTCTTGGTAAAAATCTGTGCTTTCATATTAATTGGAAAATCCTGGGGAGTGCTTTGGACCTGAATAACTGTACATGGCTTTGACTGTGTCCCTGGTTTTTGCTCATTGCTTTCACAGAAGCATTACCTCCATGTTCAGTCTGTGAGGCTGAGACACCTAAGCAGTGGGATGAGATTATGATGATCAGACACAGGCTGAAGATGTATATTTGGGTTTTTGTGTTTGGGTAGGAAATTAGAATGCGAGGTGCACTGGGTTTGGTAGCTGAGATTAGTACGCTGCATGTGATCATCATCACAAGATCATTCTAGTCCCAAGGGATCTTAGGAGGTTGTATAGTTCATGTAGGGTACCTGAACCTGACAAAGTATTAAAAATAAAAAAGCTATATTTCACTGGACCAAAGGTTCTTTAAACAAGTTGCTGTTAGAGACAGTATGTCAGTATAGACCCACGGGCAAGAGACTAATGGAAGGGAGAGTGTGGCTTTCTCTGAATGCTTCACTGTTCTCCAGTTCATGGTATTCAGAGCTCTTGACTCAGTGGTGATGTCTTTGTGCTTTGTATTCAATATATGTTTTTGTACATGAATCTGTCCAGTCAGTTTTAAATGCATGGTCAAGAAATCTATCACATCTCTGAGGAATATCTCCTTCTGTATACTTGGAACCTGCCTCTTCTTAATTCCACATAAAACTTGTACATACAGCTTCTTTGGTGAAAGATTATAGGCTGTTCAGAAACGTTTCTTATTGTTAGTCATCATCTATACTATAGTACTGGTTCGCTCTCTGGTCAAGAAACCACAATCTTCCAGAGTTCAAGAAGTTGGACAATGTTCTCACACACACGGTGTGATTCTTGGGATTGTCCCATGTGGGGCCAGGATTTGACCTGATAATCCTGGTAAGTCTCTCCCAACTCAGGCTGTTCCATGATTCTATGGGTGTCATTCTCTTAGAATGACAATTCAGGATTTGAATGACACAGACAGGAGCAAATGTGTTGCTTGAGCCAGAGAGCTGTTGTTCCTAAGAGAGGTAGAAGCAATAGCTATGAGGTGTTTTAGGGTGGCTATTGTTTGTGCACATCTGGGCCAGTTGGCTGTGGAACGAAGCTGGATCTGTACTGTAATATCCTGGCAAGAGAAAGATGGGGACTTCAGTTCCCAGTTGGTCAGTAATACTTCAGAGCAGTCTCTGAACTTAGTTATTACTGTGAAAGCTACTCTGTTAATCATACTGTTGATGATTCAAGAATATAGAGCTATGGAGTAGCTGAACTGGGGAGTTGCCTTACAAGATATTAGGGGTATGGATGAAGGAGGCTACGTGGAAGGGCTAGATAACTGTATTGCTTCATGCTGGTACCTTTTGCTTACCTGCTTTCTCCTGGATCCACTATATTGTGGACTGACAGCTTCCTTAAAATCCTCTCTGAGTACTTATCCCTAAACATTGGTTATTCTGCTGCAAGTGGGGCCTGCTGTTGGAATTACTTTTAATGGAAGAAAAAAACCAAAACCAGGTGTATTCAGCTGTTTCTGCTCTGTCTAAATTTGCACACAGGGCATGTAGTTCATGGCAGTTTAACCCGTTTAGTCCACCTTAATGTTCAGCAGTCTGCAAAACTTAACTACGGAATAGGTCTGGTTTTGATTTAGATGCTAGCCAAAAGACACCATCTGAAGTCTTGAGAATTTTTTGCAGGTTTCAACCAGTAATGCCTGAATTAGCCTTTGTTTTAAAAATAAAATAAGAACAGACCCCAGCATCTGGCCTGACAGCCTGTGCCAGGTTCCACTATGGGATTCTGAAATACCCATGATATTATGTCCTGCTGTTGTCACCCAAATAAAAATATGGCAAGGTTAGGACGAAGCAGGCTCTGGAACAGGTGATTCCTGACTTCAAACTTGTTCAGTGTTTGAATGAGAAAATACAAAGTGAAGAAAACCCAGTATGTGAGGATTTGGATGGTTCCCATTAGAATGTTTGGAAACAGTTAGACATGCTTTGAAGTACAAAACAATGAGGTAAACATTAAGAGATGCATTTTTCATATAAGCTTTCAGTACTCACAAAAATAACATATGAATAAACCTCCCTGAAGCTATCAGGCATAATATCAAAATATCCTGCCTGCCTAGACTGTGGAAGAGCATATATTTTTGAAGTTTGTTTTTAGATACAGACTTAGAGAAGTAAACAAATATCTTCTTCTTGAGAGGTACAAATTCATAAGTAAGCTGCAAAGAGAAGCAACTACAAGCTACTGTGCTAAACACGCTTTCTGCTTCTTCTCTGTCACTGTCTCAAAGCCAGTGTTTCATTTAAGATATTAAAATCTCCTGTGAAGATCTTGGGTTTGATCTGGTCCTTTCCTATAGCTCATTACAGATGTAACTTTTGGTCTTGTTTTAGAAGTCTTTAATTGGTTACTTGGTGTTGAAGACTGACTTCTGGTGTGAGTTCACACTGTGTTGAGTAGATGTTTTGTGAGTCAATACAAATTCTGCACCTCTCCGAAGCAAATGCAGCCATGAAACTTGTGCAGTGTGATGAGCTGCCTTTGAGAAGAGAAGCCAAGTGACTATTGCAGTTACTAAAAACACTGTTTTGTCAGAGCAGGCACTGTTGATGTGTTCTCAGAGCTTCACAGTGAGCTTGCTCAGAAAGCTGGGTAACTTCACTTTGAAAAATATTTATGAATCAGTAGTGGTTACAACTGTGCTATGCCATCAGGACTAGGGAAGTTATCAACCCCCTGTACTCAGAATTGGTGAGGCTGTGCCTCAAATCCTGTGTTCACTTTTGGGCTCCTCACTTTAAATATGAGATTGAGGTGCTGGAGTGTGTCCAGTGAAGGGCACCAGGACTGGTGAAAGGACCAGAAAATGTGTCATATGAGGAACAGCTGAGGCAGCTGGGTTTGTTCAGTCTCAATAGGAGGAGGCTCAGGGGGACTTCATTGCTTTCTACAACCACCTGAGAGGAGGGTTTAGCCAGGTGGGTGCTGGTCTCTTCTGCCATGCCTGTAGTAGGAGGACATCAGGAAATGGCCTTAAACTGAGGCAGGGGAGATTCAGCTTAGATATTAGAAATATTTTTTCATTATTAGGGTGGTCAGGCATTGGAATAAGTTGCCCGGGGAGGTGGTGGAATTACCTGGAGGTAATTTGGATGGTTGTATCTGGTGTATGCTGTATCTGGTGCTAAGCTGATGGTTTAGTGGTTTAGGGGTCACAGCGGTAGTGTTGGGTGGATGGTTAGACTGTGTGATCTTAAAGGTCTCTTCCAACACTGATGATTCTATGACTCTGATTCTATGACAGGGAATACATTTACGCAGGGTATCTTCCCATTGCATGCACACATGCTTCATGGCCTCACCTTGCCCTCCTGCCCCAAATAGGTTATCACAAATATCCAGTTCTGAAATCCTGAGGTTTTTACTCAGGGCTGCTGGTCTCAGGCCTTGGGAGGAACCACTAGCACTGGTGGCCTTAGTTGCCCAGGAGAGCCTTAACACTGAAGTAATGGTAGAAGAATTGTGATCTTATTTTTCTCTCTGTGGAGAGCTTTCTGCTTTGCCCATTTCTGTGGTATATGAGGAGTTCCGTCCAGAAAAGCCTTGAGTTAATGAAAATCAGACAATAAAATTTGAGGTAAATACTGTGTTTGCCGTGATGATTTCTATAGGGTTTGCATAACAGTAGTGTCTGCCCTCTATGGCTCTTCATGGCATTTCTATCTTATATCTCAGAAATTACCATGACAAATGAAGAAAAGTTATGCTGTGCGATCTTTTCCATTGCTGTTTCCCTGCAGGTGATTTTAATAGGCAGCTGATGGGTCAAATGATGCAGATGAACCAATTACTGGGAGATGTAAAAGACCTTCTTAGACAACAGGTAATGTTTAGAGGCTTTGGTGTGAAATATCCCAGTTTTGCTCCTTTGATAGAATCAGCACAGACTTCAGGGCAGGGTAAGCAGTAAACTCCTGTGTAGAGTTATTGCCCTGAAGGCATGACACAATCAAGAAGAAATAACCAAATAGGTCCTGGTACCCTCTGCTTGCAAGGGAGAATCATTGAATGTGGGAGTGTATGGGGCTTGCTTATTCAGATCCAGAAAATTTAGTGTCTGGTGAGGAAGTAGAGTAGACATCCTAGCCCACTATTAGATATTGTGAGTCTGTTGCATGGAGTGAAATGGCATTTGTTTCACTTGCTGGTGGGTGACAGAACTGAAATTGCTGGTGGCACATTCCTTTGGTCAAATAAGGACCTTTGGACCTTGAAGGCTGAACCGAAGTACATCCATTATCCATATCCTTAATTTTATGGACTACAAAGAGCATCTCATTTAAGACCAATTACCTGTGTTGCATGGTTTGAGTGGCATGTTGCATGGTTTGGGGACTAATAGTTCCTCTCTCAGCCAGGTGCAAACTGGAACTATCTGTACCTAAATAACATTGATTTTCTAAATTCTCAAGGTCAAAGAAACAACTTTTCTGAGAAATACCATAGCTGAGTGCCAAGCATGTGGTGAGTATTCCTGTTATTGCTGATAATCTAGAAGACATTAGAGTTGTTTTAAAACTAGTATTGATCACATTAGCTTTATGTGGTTTCTAAAAAGTACTTTTTAAAAAATACTGTGTCCAAAATTGTGGGTGTATTTGTATCTGGACACAAATTTAAAATAGATTTTCATTAGAGGAAAAGCTTCCACAGACCCAACAATCACCTATTGGGCGATAAAATGCCACTAAACCAAGCAGTGCCACTCAGGCTGTACTGTCAGTTCTCACTCTGACACAAAGCTGTGCTACATGTTCCAGTGGAGGGAGGCATTGTCTCCCAGCTATCTCATGCACAATCTTAGTAGAAGGACAAGGGAGAAGTCATATTCTGCTCTGGCTGGCATTATGAGTCTGAAAAAGATCCTTTGCTTTCTGAGTTCCCTGCCTTGGCCAGCAGCAGGTCTATTTTAGGACAGACCAGGTCTGTTTTAGGACAGACCTAGAAGGAAGACTCCCATATGTAGCCAGGAGAAGCACATGAACCTAGAAGAATAGCCTCAATTTCCCTTTGCTGGGGACACAGTAAGTTCCTGAGCTATTCCTGGGATGGAGCCTTTCAGCCACAGCACAGCTGGTGGCAGCAGCAGCAGCACAGTGCAGGGACATGAAGTGTCTTGGGAATTTCTTCAGAATGCTTGC
This sequence comes from Molothrus aeneus, assembly GCF_037042795.1. NCBI lineage: Eukaryota > Metazoa > Chordata > Aves > Passeriformes > Icteridae > Molothrus > Molothrus aeneus. The sequence continues at coordinate 33,004,562 of NC_089680.1, forward strand.
CAGCTGAGAGCCATGATGAGCATTTCTTTCAACCACTGAAACTGTTGTTCTCTCTGCATTAAAGGTTTAGGCACTGTGAGTTTTCCAACTCAGCTTCCTAGGCGCACTAAACCGAAATGTGAAGTTAATTCCTGCTTCAGGGGAGTGAGGTGCATGGAGACAGCAGAGGGATTTCAGTGTGGGCCCTGCCCTGAAGGACTCACAGGAAATGGAGTTACATGCTCAGATATTGATGAGGTAAAATAGCTACTTTCACTGAATGTTGCAAAAAAAAAGCTAAAAATCAACTGTTTCATACATATCAATGGGTTGCTAATACGTTCTGTCTTCAGCATTTACTGACTGCTTGCACAGTGAATATTAATTCATTCTGATTTGATTTTATATCCCTGTTTTGCTGTTTCTTCAACTTTATGGAGGTTATGTGTGTGAAAACTTGAACCACTCTGGTGAGTTGAGAAGTCACTTAAAGAAGCGTAATGTTTGGAAAAAAACCCAGAATCTAAACCCAGCCAAAACACACTTTTGACATTGTCAGGTGTGTTTCACAAGAAGATGCTATAGCTTCTGTTATAGGCTGCGGAAGCACTTTTTTTTTTAATATGGGCTTTGTTTCTTTAAATTTTTGTGCTCCTGAAGGAGCCTTGGAGACCAAATTCTTCTCTTCAACCCAGACTGGAGTCACGTTTGCATCTGTACCTTAGAAGTCTGTGAAAGAAGATAAACAATCATTGTCATTGTTCCTTTTGCTTTGTATTTGTTGAAATCTGATCATGTTGATTCAAATCTACTTTTTTCTTGTGCTATATGTTAGAAATTCAGAGCTTGTTTGTATTGAGGACTGAATTAATAAATCTACATTATCTTAAACAAAGAAAACCTGTGTTAATTGGAATGTGACACTCAGAACAGAAACAACAAAACCACTTACAGGTTCACTGCATTTTTTCTGTGGGATGATTTTCACCATTACTCTTTAGTCTTTTCTGTGAAAAAGTACCTGGATGTAGTAGACCAAGGAACCAGCAGAATTAGGTCATAACTGTGGATAACATGGTTCTACCAGTGTACCTGTTTAATAATGTAAAACAGCAAAAGCAATTCCCTATTTCTCCTTCCTAGCCAACAGGAAATGTGCTTTGACTGCTCTTTTGATTTACTTCCTCCTGTAGACCACCAGGAGAGGATTTGATGTACCTTACACCTGTCTGCAAAAAGCACTGGGGAGAGAAAGTGAGTTAAGGGTGGCAGTTTCCTGAGGCATTGGCAATGTCTCTTGTTTTGCCTTACATGGCATGAACTGTGTCTGCTGCAACAGAAGGCACAGAAAATGGAGGTGAAGCTCTGAAATGTGAATGCAAGTGATGGATCCAAGACAGCTGTGGTACATATTTCATGCTACAGACAGCCATGGTGTGAGGCTCAAGCCAGCCTAGGTGGAGCCTGCCAGTATGGATGGGTTTTGCCTCCTGAGCTATTTTCAGACTAAGGCAAAGCATGGCAATAATCTCCTCCCTGCCATTTTCAGGAGCAACTCTACCCATTACAGCAGTGGTGGAAAAAGAAACAGAGACTGGTTTATGATGGCTTGATATTATAGTGGTTGTCTGTTAGTAGTCAGGCTCTAATCACTGGAGATTCATGTAGCTTCATCTTCCTGACACCATTCCACATGAAAGATGACCTGCTTTCACATTAGAAACAGCAAGGAATTTTTGTCAAAATTGTATCATAAAGTCTTGCTTATTATGAGATCTTTATTTGGACACTGCCATTAAAATGCCACCTTGTCAAGAGCAGTTTTGTTCACCAGGAAATACCTACTTAATCAGCTGGATTTTTACTGAGTTGCACAGGGAGAAATACCTACTTGCACAGGAAATACCTACTTAATCAGCTGGATTTTTACTGAGTTGCACAGGGAGAAATAAAGAAGCAATAAATAGCAATCATTTTGAATTGTCTAATGAGAGGGATGTGTCATGGTACTGTTTTCCTGAGTTAGCTGATATACAGGAAAGTTTCCCTGATATGCAGGAAAGTTTTCCTGATACACAGGAAAGTTTTTTTGTTTGGTTGGTTGGTTTTGTTTTGTTTTTATAAATTTATTTAAAGCCTTTTATGAACGAGCTATTTCCGTACTTCCTGATAATAGGCATTTAAAAAGAAAGTGTACAAATTCTGGCAAAGACAAATATGGAAGATCCCTAAGAGCTGCCATCATCTTCCCTGTCGGTGTCAATTTCTGTGTAGTACCCTCCCTAATTCATTACCATTTTGAAGACATTACTTTGGTATTCTGGTGCCCATTATCTTGGGAGCTGCAGCTCTGCTTTCTGTGCTGTGTAATTTGGGTGCCCTCTGCTGCCTACAACAAAGAATCCACAACAAAATAAGGAGGCACAAAATGTCTGTCCTCGGTTTGCCGTTTTCCTCATATTACTGACTGATGTACTATTAACAAATCTGTCTGTCAAACACAGTGTGATATTAAACATGTCTTTCTTGCTTCCGTGTGTGTGTGTGTGTTTGGTTACAAGTTGCAGGTCTCTTGTAGGTGTGTATTGTCTGGTTTGCTCGCCCTCCATCTTGCATAAGTTTTTCTGTTAGTGATGGAAGGAGTAAAAAAAGGCATTTTTAAAAACTTTCTAGTATTCCTTTGTCATGTTACTTATTCATTGTTGTCTTTGAGCCCTGTGCAGCAGGATGGCATGTTGATGGTTTTGGTACTTTCATAAACATTACCTAGCAGCTAGTTGTTGATGTTGGAAAGGCAGCAGTGTGGGATCTGTTTCCCACATTGGCACCCACAAGACCAGTGAAATCGGTCACAGCTGTTTTGAAAAACTGCATAAAGCAATGAAGTGAACGGTGCCTTCAGGCCAAGGGTGATTTTGTGGACATGTGATATTTTGGGATAAGTTCCAAGGATTGTCTGTGGGCCTCCAGTCTAGAAATGTGTGGATGCCACTGACACATTCCTGCTTATCTGGCTTATGTTTGGATTCCTTCCTTGGCTATGAGATTTGTCCAAATATAAATGAAGGAAAATGCTGCTGCCACTTCTGTGTGTACAAAACACATTAGAAGGGGTGTTTGGAGGCTTGGAGTTATGTGGCTTTCCTAATATTGTGGTCTTCAGCCTCCAAGGGATCTGAATCTTCCTAGTTAAAGGAAAGATTCAGGGTGAGAGTTTAGAACATCAACTATAGGCTGTAATGGAAGGTTGCAAATGATATTTAAATTACAGAGATAGCTGAAGACTTACTGAGATCAGAGATACCTGCAGAGACGGTTTCCTCTCTAAGCCCTCTCTGAACAGAGGACATACAGGTGTTGAATGTAGCATTGCCTTTGCCTTGAGGTCTGTACTCGCAGTCAGAGTTTGGATGTTACTGAAGCACAAATATGTGCTTGGTTCATTTTTTCTTTGCAGTGTCGTTACAACCCTTGCTTCCCTGGTGTGCGATGTGTGAACACTGCTCCAGGTTTCCGGTGTGAGACCTGTCCTCTAGGATACACGGGACAAACTGTGCAAGGGATAGGACTCAGCTATGCCAAGAGCAATAAGCAGGTGAGTGGTAGCACCTCCATGACAACCTCCATTGCAAGGTGCTGGTTTTATATTAGAAGTGCATCTGTATTGAATGGTATTTATGTTTCAGTTGTTCCACAATTGCCTTATGCTGTTAGGCAGAGCTCAGAGTGTTTCAGTTAGAGATCTGAATTGTGTTTGCATAGCTGTAATGGGAGTATTAACAATCTAATACTCTTGACTGGCATAGAGACAAGAAAAAATGTCGTAATCTTTGTAAGTATCTCTGATCAACTTCAGGGGGTTCTGTAAACTGGCTTTGAACTAGAAAGAAAATTATTAAAAAGGCCTATTTTACTGTAATATTTTTTTGTATTTCTGTAAGCACCCTAGAATGGGAACACAGTTTTTGTGTAAACTCTTCTGCATGAACCAGAGTACATTCTAAAGTTGAAATTTTCTACTTCTTTAGGATTTAGAAAGTTAGCCTATGGATAATGTCTGTGACATTCTGAGAGCAGTTTCAGCAGAGGCTACATCTCTTTTTTAGTCTTAAACTTTGGTGTTATTTCTTCAGTCTTTGATGTCAATAAATTTACTTAATTTTATTATTTCTGGATTTGGCTTATTGCTAGGTCTGCTTAGATATTGATGAATGTCAGAATGGAGGACATGGACTCTGTGTTCCGAATTCCCATTGCATAAACACTTTGGTAAGTGTCTTTTCATTTTTGCCTTTAAAAAAATCAATTGCTTTAAAATACCATGAGGCTAGGATTGGATTTATGGGTCTGATGAAAGATGAATTAATAATGCATTTTTTTTTCTTATAAATCAAAGACGCCTTTTCTGTTTTCCAAGCTAATAATAAAAAAATCAATATTTGATTTGTCATGAACACATTCATCTAAATTGTATCCTTATCACTTTCCCTGAAGAGCAGGAGCTCTTCCCTCCATACCATCCAGTGATGTGTGTTGTGGGTATGTTGTTGCAAAAAACCTCCTCTGAAAGATTAAACCTTTGCTTCCCTTATCTCCTGCCTCCTGAGAACTGTGGCAACAAGCTGTTCCCCTGGGTGCTCTCTTTATAGGAGTTACGTGTAGAATAACAGCTATCCCTCTAAATAAATGGAAACAAAGAGAGCTGCAATTGGTACAAGGTTAATGCCCATATATATTCAACCCAGGAGAGCAAGTATAGGAGAAGTAAAAATGGTTTGAAAGATGTTAGGATCCAATAAGAAGGACATACGACCACTTTAATGATATGAAGCAAGCTGGACATAGAATTACATGATCATATAATTATTTATGATAGAAAAGACCCTTAAGGCCAAGTCCAACTTGTAACACAGCACTGATAATCCCGCCACTACAAGTATTACATCCGCACCTATTTTGAACACTTTCAAGAATAGTGAGTCCACCACTTTGCTGGGCAACCTGTTTCAATGCTTGATAATTCTTTGTGCAAACAAATTCTTGCTACTATTCAATCTTAATCTCCGCTGACCTGAGAGGGCCTGAAGATCTGAGGCCATTATTCTTCTTGTCCTATCACTTCTTACCTGGGAGAAAAAACCTGAACACTACTCACCCATTTCTAGAGTCCTTTCTGGTACTTGTAGAGTGGTAAGGTCCCCCTGAGGCTCCTTTTCTCAGGCTAAATACCCCCAGCTCCCTCAGCCTCTCCTCAGAGGACTTGTCCTCCAGACCCTTCACCAGCTCCATTGCCCTTCTCTGGACTCATTCTAGCACCTCAGTGCCTTTCTTGTAGTGAAGAGCCCAAAACTAAACACAGCCCTCTAGGTGTGGCCTCACCATTGCCCAGTATAGGGGCCAATTCCTGCCCTGGCCCTGCTGGCCACAGCATTGCTGATCCAGGCCAGGATGCCATTGGCCTTCTTGGCCACCTGGGCACAGCCTGGCTCATGTTCAGCTGCTGTCACTGGAACTCCCAGGTCCTTTTCCTGTGGGCAGCTTTCCAGCCACTCTGCCCCAGCCTGCGGAGCTGCCTTGTGGAACAGCAGTGGTGACTGAACACCTGGATGAGCACTGAACTGGACTGAAAACTGGACTGAACAGCTGGATGTAACTCTGCTCACCACCACTCTCTGGGCCTGGCCATCCAGACATTTTTCACCTCATGAATAGTACACCTGCCCAAACCATCAGCTGCTGCCCTGGGGGATTGCTGTGGGAAATGGTGTCAGAGGCCCATCCACTGAGCTGGTCACCCTGTTACAGAACAAGCAGGACCCAACTTTCATAAATCTGTGCTGGCTTGGCCTGATTCCCTGGTTGTCCTGGATATGCCACAGGGTTTCTTCATAGCAGGAGAAAGGTTAAAAGTATCCTTCAGGTGTAGGGGTGGTCCTTTCTGCAGCAAGGCATTGTTGAGGCTGCCATTTGTGTTCAGTGTTATTTTTCCTTGAGAATAAGCTTGTTTTCTTAGGGCTGCTTCCACTGTTCAGTGTGTTTGTATCTTTTTTTAATATCTAGAACATTTACTGTCACATTTTGTATCTTGCTGCATGACTAGACATGGAGCTTCTTGGGGAAGCCATGGGGCCCTGTCTGCAGAGGGCAGGCACCAAGTGTCCTGCCATCTGTCCAAACAGAGCAATGTGTGGTTCCTAATCCTGTATCCCTTCAGAAACAGTCTGGTCTGGAAATGCCACCTAAGAGGCTATTTTAATGCATATCAGAGCTTGATATAGGACAGAATATACAAAGCAAATTCAGCAGACTCCAGAATATACTACCCTGGCGTCCATTAGGATAAAGTGCACAGGCTGGTGTGTTTTAAATAAGCCATACCATTTGCATCACCCAAGGATTATTTTACTCTTCAGTCATCTGTTTATTTTCATCTTCATCCTGAAAGTATGCAGACAGAACAGAGTTAAATTTGTAACAAAATTAAGAATGGGGATAAAAAATACCCATCTGAGCAGTAAGTAGATTCTCTGTAATGGTGGACTACGACAGTCCTGACAGTTCTTCCAACAGACTTTGTACACGAAGAGTGAAGTTGTATGAAGCAGCTCAGTTTCACCAATGATTGGACGCACATGTTTGTCTGAGATCCACCCATTTCTGTCCCTTGACATGTCAAAAAATAATAATTCTCCACAAGATAAAAAGATTGTGCTCAATTAACTTTTATGTCTTAAGTTACAGGTCTATAGGAATGTGAGACAGGAATGGTTTGGATACCTAAAGAAGATCTCACCTTATCTGCATTTATCTGCTTATATCTCATATGGGGATTAAGTCAGCATATAGTGAGATTCCTTGGCTTAGCTCCTTTGTGTAATACATATGTAATACATATGAAATACATATACATGTGTCATGGTAAACCATAGCAAAAACTTACATGGATGTTCTTATTGCAGTGTAAATGAGGATGGCTACGTCTTCAGATACAGAATTATTTTCTGAAGAAGAAGATTTGGATCAAATTGGCTTAAAAACATTTTAGCTTAAAAATAAACAGGACAAAGACATGATGAACTTTCTTATCACTCTTTGATTAAAATTTGGGCCCAGTTGATAGACTGATAGGTGTGTTTTACAGTGAAATAAGATCATCCGGCCCTGATGATTAATCAGCTGACGCTTCAAGTTTTGCACAAAGTTTCAGCCACTTGGAAGCAGCGCAGGGTGATGCTGGCAAGGACAAGGCATCATGAAGAAGCTTTTGCTGCTACATGAGTTCTCTCTGGCTTAACAAAACACTGATCTAAACAGGCAAGAGTTGAGAATGTTTTTCAGCTTGCACTCTGGGAGCCAAATATCATTTTCCTGTAGAAAATTAAGTTTGTTCACAAGAGGCCTCAATGGATGAAAAACTACACTTGCACAGCATAAACAGTATGACTTGAATCTTGCTCTTGTGCTTGCTTTAAAAAGGAAAAAAGTACAATTAAAAGGCTGGCTAATGACTTCTTGTTCTTACAGGGGTCTTACCACTGTGGCCAGTGCAAACCAGGATATACAGGGGACCAAACCAGGGGATGCCAGGCTGAACGGAGCTGTAGGAATCGAGCCCTCAATCCATGCAGCATCCATGCCCGTTGTATTGAGGAGAGGAGAGGAGAGGTGACATGTATTGTGAGTTCATTAATTCATGCATTTTTACAGTGAAATCCAACCATTTTTAGGCTGGAAATGAGAACGGCTTTGTGGTCATTTTATACAGTTGGATGTTTTACTAATTATGGCACACTGGCCAAGACCAGCTGTGAAAACTGGCTTGCAATTGTTTTGTTCTTGCCACATGTCTGTAAAGCAGCCATATTAATGTATCATATTCACTGTGCCTGTGTAATTAGATCTTTAGGAATCACTTTTGTAGACTTTCTGTCCCCTCAGAAATGAGTGTCAAGTGTCATCTAGAGAAGACATCACAAGGGCAAATTCCTCTCCTGGTGCTCAGCTACATAGCTGTGAGTAAGGATCTTCTCTGCAGAGCCAATGTGTCTGTATTTGCTGGCTGGTAGAGATGATGTTTTTTAAAGTGAGATGACAGACTCCAGGCACAGGGAGGCTGTATGAGGCTGACCAGCTAAGGGGGCAGAGGAGCACAAGTAGCTTATGAACTTCCACTGTAAGAGTATACTCAAGTATATTACTTAGTTTTTCCATCTTGCAGCGTAAAGCAAGAGACTAATCCTGTGTCCTAAATTTGGGTACAGAGCATGCTTTTGCTGGCACTTGCTTTGGTCTCATTTTTAAGTACATCTGTTTCAAAGATAAATAATAGGATATTTTAAGTCCATGCTGTAATGGGAAGATGCCTAGATACTTGTAGTAGGCAAGTCTGGTTTTAAGGGAAGGTCAGATTTTGACATGCAATTCTTAGCATACATCTTTGACACAAATGATTAGTAATTGCCAATAGAGTTTTCTCTTAAAACTTCCTCTAGCTGCAGATGTGTTCTTGAGATAATGAACAAAACAGTCATCCCATCTAACCATGTGTCCCATACCCAGATACTAGGTGCTTACTCTACCTAGTTGCTCTTCTCTTTTACTCAACCCACCAGCGAGGAGCCAAAATTAGTTCCTGGCCAGTGTCGATAAGAAATCTACAGCTCCCACTGAAAACATTAGGTGTGACAGGCACACATTCCAGTTAACATCAAGTTGTAGCTCTTTCTAGCTATGTCTGGATACATTGTAGCATCTCTCAATGTGGAAATAAAACCTTTGTTTCAAGGGTTTCTGTATCTCATTGTACTTCAGTATCTGGCCATGACTTCGATATACTGCTGTTTTCAAGACTGGTGTGAGTTTTCCTTCTTGAATATTTCTACAGTTTCTCATTAACCTTTTGATAGTACTACTATGATGTTTTATTGATAGTGTGGCATTGGCTGGGCTGGTGATGGTTATATTTGTGGAAAAGATGTTGACATTGATGGCTACCCTAATGAAGAACTCTCATGCTCTGCTGAAAACTGCAGAAAGGTAAGAAATGCTTTCTTAATTCTGTAATAATTCAGAGCATGAAAGGACAAAGAGGAAGACTGTAAGAAATATGACTCAATGTATTCATCTTTTATTCAGATGATTGAATTCTATTTAATTTGGTGATTAATTTTTAATAATTAAAAATAGAAAAAATTCAAATTATGAAGGCATCCAGTTTACCTGTAGAACATCAGAATTGTCTCCTTTTCTGTCTAGGACAATTGCAGATTTGTCCCAAACTCTGGACAAGAAGATGCTGATGGTGATGGGATTGGAGATGCCTGTGATGACGATGCAGATGGAGACGGCATTCCCAATGAGCAGGTGCTGTGTATAGATCAGGATGCAGGGGTCTGTGCCAACAGAAGGATTTCCTACTGCTGCAATGGGAAGTGATTCTGAAATCTGACTCACTACTGTTTGCCAGAGATTGTTACATACCTGTCACTGTCAGTGGCCCCTTAAATTCTTTTATATAATGCTCATTCTTATAAGATTTAAACCACACTGCCTTAAATCCCACATTTTTATCCTCTGTTACTACCTTTTGTCATTTAATTCTAGAGCTTTTTGTATAGAGCTTGTGTCCTTCTGCCACACTCTCCCACAACATGACTTCAGGAACATTCTTGCATTAACATCTTTCTATTTAAAGAGCAGGTTGACCTGACAACACATTTCATCAGGGATCCAAAACTCACATAAATGAATGTGTGTCTTGCCAATAACTTGAAAAGCTTTGGATCACATCCGCAAAGCAGAAGAGGTTTCCATGTGGGTGCACGCAGCAGAATATAATAGAGGATACATCAGATTGGAAAAGCTGTTTTGTTTTCACCCTGTATTCTTACAAGCCAACTGTTATTCTATATTGAGATCATTGACTGATACTGCTTAATGTGCTCCCAAGCCAACAAGAATGTGTTATCCAGAATACAAATGTCCACCTGGAGCTAGGGCACACTAGCAGTCATAGAGGGTCTGGGACAGACTAGCAGTCACAGAGGGTCTTTCTCAGGCTGTTTTGCCACAGAGTTCCATGCTAAATTCTGCTAGCTTAAATCAACTAGTTTTATTAATGTTTTAAAATGAAAAAGTTAAATCCTCCTATGACCGTAAGTCTATTTGCAGGTTCAGCACCTTCATAATAAAGTAACTCTTATATTGTTTCTATTGTTCTTCTCTATGGGCAATGGGGATGAGGTCATGATTGTGCTGGATAGGTGTAGAAATTTTATACCACTTTGAAATAAAGTTTTCTCCATATACCTCCTGGTGGACTTTAAAAGTTAATAGCAGCTTGCTTGAAACAAACCCACCAAAACCAAACAAAAACTGATGCCTTTTTGCATTAAGAAGTTCTTTCCCCATTTTCCAGCTAGTCTGTACCAGAAGGGGGCAACGGCCTTTCACTAGAGCATCTGCAAAGCTTGTCAGAGTCTCTGAACTGCAGCTTTTGAGAAGGACCGCGTGAGAAAACTCGGGTACCAAAACTCAGGATCCTCACCATGTACCCATGCAAAATGAGAATCAGAAATCAAGTTATAAGTAAAGCGTTATGGTGCTGGGTGTTTGTCATTAGGGTTCCCATAGTGTGGTTCAAAGCAGAGCTTTGAGGGAGCAAGTGAAATCTGATCCAGAGCTAATATTGACATAAAATGTCAAAACTGCTCACAATTTTTTTTTTTGAAGTAGAAATAAATACAAGAGTTTTTTTATTAATCAACTGAAGTAGAAATTAAAGATTTATGGCTGGACTGATGTCTTATTCTGTGTCTCTTGCAGGATAACTGTGTCTTGGTTCCTAATGTTAACCAGAGAAACAGTGACCAAGATATCTTCGGAGATGCTTGTGACAACTGCCGTAATGTCCTGAATAATGACCAGAGGGACACAGATGGTGATGGGAAAGGAGATGCATGTGATGATGACATGGATGGAGATGGTTTGTGATTTTTTACTTTCAGCTTCTCTGATATCATTCAGATTTTCCCAGAGTGTTCTGCACATTAGGAGATTTCATGTCACCAGCTGTAACACAGTCTTTCTTCATGAAACTTTTGGCTTTAATCCTTTTAATTTAGTTAATACATATCTTAGCCTGCATTGGAAGCACTGTACACTGTAACAGAGAAGCCAAGCCATGTTTCATGTAGAAGTTAAGGTTGTTGATCATTCAGCATTTCATTAAAAGTACACACGTTCCAGGGCATCCAGCTCCTGCCAGTCACTGGTACCCAGAGCTGCATAACATAGTATTTTCATTGCTGTAGGAGGCTTGAAAGAAGTGAAAAACTCACACCTCTTCAAATATAATTTAAAAAGTGGAATGTCCCGTCCTGCAAGTTGTGATACAGGAACAGGATAAGAATTAATTGTGTGTAATTAAAGGGTGTGATGGGGTGGACAGCTGTGCTTTAGTGAGATGTTCCTAACTACTATTAAATGAGTGATGCACACATAAGGAAGATTAATTTATGTTCAGACTTATAATTTCATTGCAGGAATTATATATTTTTTAAAAATTGCATTTCATTAAGTCGTTGCTCAAAAGGAATAGTATCTGTACTGTTTTAATGTTTATATTGTCCAGTGTGGGCAAATATGGAAATTGTCTTTAACACACAATCCACTTTACTCTAGGTGTTAAGAACCTCTTGGATAATTGTCAGAGGATCCCCAACGAAGACCAGGTGGACACAGATAATGATGGTGTTGGTGATGCCTGTGACAGCTGCCCTACAATCAGCAACCCAAACCAGGTTAGCAGACAGAAGGAAAAGCTATTCTTGTTTAGGGACAGGGACTGCTGAGGCCTAAAAAGGTGCAAGAGAATGAAGCAACCCATGCAACCATAGTGTTTGTATTTTAATAATAAAGTGTATTTCCTGGATAATATAATATATAGTATATATTTAGGTATTCAGGAGAGTTTTACAGACCTGCTGACTCTCCTGATGAAAAGAGGGAGCCACCAGTTGTACTCTCACTGTTTGGGATGTTGTTAGGACCTCTGTCCAGCATTTATCTTCTACTCTCATGCTCTGAAATGTGCTCCAGTCTCACAGTGCTCAGTGCCAGACTCCACACAGGGTTGTGATTTAGTTACCCTTGATATTTCTTTAATCAGGACAAAAATCCTGGTGTCCTTATTTATCAAAACTTTCTCCTAGTGCTCTTAGGTGAGAAGTCATTGTAACTTTTCATGTGTAGGAATTCTGATTTCACCCCCTGTGACTAATGAAAAATGTTGGAAACTACAGAGAAACATAGTAGATTTTTAAAGATGGTTAAGATATAAACCTTGGCTAGAAATGAGAATTACTTCTTCTCAGTAGCAGAGGAATCTTGCTTGAGCTCTTCAATTAAGTTTATCTGTGTTTATTCATTGTCTTTTTTCTTTAATAAAACTGAATTTTTGGTTAGATGGATGATGCAAGAGAGAAAATATATTCTGGATGATGCAAGAGAGAAAATGCATGTCTTTTCATGCATTTATTTTAGTTGTATTTGGTTTGGTTGTGTTTTGATTTAATTGTGCAAATAGATGCTTTTGACAGCTGATACTGGCACTTTCTCTGTTCCCTTTTGCAGTCAGACATCGACAATGACCTGGTTGGAGATTCCTGTGATACCAATCAGGACAGGTATGCTGTGAGGGAGGCTAGTCCTGAGCTGAAGCATGCTGCTGATTCCTGGAGAGCTGTAATCCCTCAGGCTAGCCTGGATTTAATTCCGAGGGATGTTATTTCAAGAACAGTGTTAGGATTTATTAGCCTTGTTTGTTCACTCGCCTGTGGTAGTACCCTTAGAGAGCTGTCACCCTTATAGCCATTCACAGGCTTTATCTGAGTTCCTGTGGAAGTGATGTTCAAGCAGTTTTCTGGCTGTAAAACCCAGAGCACTGCTCAGAGCTTCTTAGTGAGAAAATGTCTCTCCTTTTTTGCTTTGTTTTTCATTCCTCTTTTATTTCTCTGCTTCCTTAACAGAAATTTCACAGTTAAGGGCTCTATGTATTTCCTTAAGAACGTAGTGTTGCAGAAACAAAATTCTGTTATCAAGTGTAAAACACTCGCAGAGCAGCCCCTTTGCTTTAGCACAGCAAGACTGGCAAGGATCCTCTGTCTATGGCTTTCATATGCCTTGGGCATTCACAGGAGCACATCCCATGAAAAATTGCATCACTTCTCTGGAAGCAGCATAACCACCTTAAGGGATGGCATGTTCTCCCATGTGCACCTCACTTACAGCAAGAGGCAAGGAAAATGATAAATCCTGTGCTGTCACAGCATTTCATCAGCCACAGACAGCTGCAGGGTTTCACCCCAGGGCCATTGGGGGGTGCTGCTCTCTGTGAAGGGACCTGCAGGAATCCCTGTGCAGGGATCATTCCCAGTCTTGGGCCAGTAGCTGCCAAGGCCATCAGCGTTTTACTCTTAAGTTGATATGTCTTTGTTCTTTTTCCTGTTTTAAAAAAGGATTTTACCGCCCCCATAAACTTCACTAATGTGTGTGAAGCATTTCCTGTGTGAAACATGCTTAACCTTGCAGACACATGTATGGTGCTTATTGCATTTTATCTCAATATTGTGCAAACATTGATTACTCTGACCTAAAACTAAAGCACATTTCTTAAGCAGGGAGAGGCATTTGGGAATATTCCTACCTATAAGCCATAGCATGATTTTAATTTGGCTGCAGGTAATTTCTGCTCCACCTGTGCTAATAAGAAGCTACTGAGGGAAAGCATGCCTGCTAATTGCTAGAAAGCAGTTTGGTTTTGGTGTGCATACAAAACACAACATACTTCAAGCAGTTTTTTTTTCAGGGATGCATTTAACAGTTAGGATGGAAAAGTTATGTAGCCACCCCATAACTTCTTGAGCCCTCTTCTGTAGTCTATGTCCCTGTGCCTTCCCTGTAACCAGCTGATGCAGCCATGGCCTGGAAGGAGCTACAGACCTTTTCCTCTGTTTCTTACTGTATGTCCCCCCTGCAGGATGCAATCATTTAGTTTGGAAAACACCTTCAAGACCATTGAGTCCAAGCACTAACATGGCAGTTAGTCCACCACATGACAAGTCCACGAGATGACAAGTCCACCACAAAAAACTTGCTATGGAGGAGGGTGAGAACAGTGCTTGTATTTAAATAAGTCTGATTTCAGGTGCTCATGTAGTCTCTCATAAAGCTTCATTCACACTTACATTCATGAGCACCAAGGCACATGTCCACATAAGACAAGAGACACAAGGTGTCCAGCTCGTGCTGTCTCCTGAGTGCCTCTTGATTGGTGACTCTGCACTTGTTGGATGCGCCTTACACAACCTTCAGGAGTGGATGTTGATTGGGGTCTTGGGCTCCAGTCTGTTTCCCACACCGTGTAAGGCTTATTTTTATTTTCCCTGAGTATTTTTGTAGGTCCTGGCTTGGAATCTTTTTTAGTTCCTGGCTCCTTTGCTTTCCTGCCATCTTATCTTATCTGAGTCTCTTTGTTCCTGTTCTCCTTCCAGTTCAGCCACCTGAGCAACAACAGGTTGTGTTGCCCATTGGTCTGCTTCCAGCTCCAGAGCTGCCACTGGTGTGTTTCCCCCTCAGGTGTCCGTGCTGTTCCCTTTGCAGAGGCAGGAGCTGATGCTGGCATACCATTTCTTTTTTGTTTCTGTGCTTGCAGCGATGGTGATGGACACCAGGACAGCACAGACAACTGCCCTACTGTTATCAACAGCTCCCAGCTCGACACAGATAAGGACGGGCTGGGTGATGAGTGTGATGAGGATGATGATAATGATGGCATTCCTGATCTCTTGCCCCCGGGCCCTGACAACTGCAGGCTGGTCCCCAACCCGGGGCAGGAAGATGATAATGGTAAGATGGGCCTTAAGGAGCAACTTTGATTCTCAGGCACTGCATTCATCTCCAGATATGTGCACCAGCATGCAACATTGTCATTACCAATGCATACACTCATCCCAGGAACAACAGCAGCACTCAGGCTGCTGATTTGGCCCTATAGCCAAAACAGAGGCACTCTCTCAGGCACTACAGCCAGCAGGGCTGACGCTCTGCCTGCTTCTTGGACACCCTAATCCTGTGGCTGGGGCAGATGTGACTACTTGCTGCTTGCTGCACCACAAATCTCCTTTTGCCTCTCTGATGCATTCAGGTGATGGAGTTGGTGATGTCTGTGAGTCTGATTTTGACCAGGATACAGTGATTGATCGGATTGATGTGTGCCCTGAGAATGCAGAGATCACCTTGACAGACTTCAGGGCCTATCAGACAGTGGTGTTGGACCCAGAGGGAGATGCACAGATTGATCCCAACTGGGTGGTTCTCAACCAGGTAAAAATACACTTGGTCTTTGTTACGTGTCTGAGAAAGATCATTCGAAAACCACAACACAATTAGCTCTGTAGTTGCTGGACCTCTGGCAGACATGAAAAGTAGAAGGTGTTGGTTAGTGGAATATTTTCAGGAGTAATAACAAAGGAATTTTCCTTTTGATAGCCTTCAAGCTATCAAAATTGATGCTCCTAATACTCTAAAACAGCTACATGCTGGCCAGCTTATTCTGGGTGGATTTCACTGCTGCCAGAAGGCAGACATGTGTTACCCTGTTAAAGAATTTCTGTAACAAACAAGTTTCATTAATCCTTCCATAATTTAAAAGTCTGATGTGCTAAATAACAGAGCATTTCATAGAATGATAGAATGGTTTGGGTTGGAAGAGACCTCAGAGCTCATCTCATCCCAACCCCAACCTGCCATGAGCAGGGAAACACATCACTTAACCAGGTTTCTGAGAGCTCCAGCCAGCCTTGAACACTTACAGGTTTGGAGCATCTCTGGGCAATGTGTTCCAGTGCCTCACAACCCTCAGAGTAAAAATGTTTTCTCTCATACTTAATCTAAACCTACTTGCACTTACTTTGAATCCATTGTCCCTTGTCCTTTCACTGCATGCTCTTGGTAAAATAAGATCTTTCTCCATCTTTCTGGTAGGCTCCCTTCAAGTACTGGAAGGCCACAATTCAGTCACCCCAAAGCCTTCTCTTTTCCAGGCTGAAAAACCCCAATTCTCTTAGCCTGTCTTCATAGGAGATAGGTGCTCCATCCTGATCATCTTTGTGGCTCCCTCTGGACTTGCTCCAACAGGTCCATGTCCCTGTGCTGGACCCCAGAGCACTCCAGTACTCCTAGATGGAGTCCAGTAATTTATTTACACTAACAAATTTTAGCCTTCAGGAGGCTAATGTGTTATGAGTCACAGGGAACATGCATTTTTTTCCCAATGCAAAACTCTCTGCCAAGCCAGCTGGGATGTACACATCTTCTTTAACACAGTCCTGGCAGTCAGTTTAATCCTGAACTCTGTGATCCAACTGTATGAGCTAAGCCTAGGAAAAGCACTCTTTCCTCTCACAACCCTCTTCCCCTGCACCCCAGTTTTGGCCAGATTCAGATTTCCAGAAGACTGTGATAGGGAAAGAAAGTATCAAAATACCAGTATGTAAAGTATCAAAATACCAGCACTAGAAAAGCTAACAAATCATTCCTGACTCAGGCTGTGCAAGCAGCTGAGACATTACTATTTGATTATAGTTCTCACTGATTTTAGTTCAGAGCTACAAGTGTCACAGATATGTTGTGAGCAAACAAAAGAGAGGGATGAAGGAGGTGCTAGAGGGAGACCAGAAAAGGCTTAGCCAATCCAGCTTACCACACATGCTAACCACCCTGAATTTACCCTTACAGGGGATGGAAATTGTGCAGACTATGAACAGCGATCCTGGTCTTGCTGTTGGTATGTAGCCTCTTCTGAGATTCAAGTTTTCCAGCAGAAAATGCTGAATATGAAGATGTGTTCTGCAGAATTGTTTTTAACTTGTGTGTACTCTCAGGTTACACAGCTTTTAACGGCGTTGACTTTGAGGGCACTTTTCACGTGAACACAGTGACAGATGACGACTATGCTGGCTTTATTTTTGGTTATCAAGACAGCTCTAGCTTTTACGTGGTAATGTGGAAACAGACGGAACAAACGTACTGGCAAGCGACTCCCTTCCGAGCTGTTGCAGAGCCCGGCATTCAGCTAAAGGTACTGGTGGTGGCTCCTGGCTAAGGACACAGTGCTCGCTGCAGCCTGGCTGTGCCATCCTGCCATGTGCGGGCCACGGGCTAGGTCATCATGCCATGCATAAGCCAAGCCACTGCACTGCACTGCACATCAGCTCTGCTGCCTGACTGCTGTTCTCTGTTGTTGGCAACTGCTGTCCAAATAGCTAAGTCAGGCAGCTCTCACGCAGCCCTTTTAAGAGCACTGGTTTTTAAGGAACTTAATCTTGCCTTTCTGATCAGCTGGACCATTTAGTCTCTGCAGTGATTGTGCTCTGATCCTGACTGGTCAGATTGCCTCGTTTTCCTTTGGTCCAGGTACCCAGCTGGTTGCTTTGTCCATGTAGGCAGTGGCTGTGGCTGTGGAACAGAAGTTAGGGGCCTGTTAGTAGTAGAGAGAATGCTTCTACAGACCTGCTCCTCACTAAAAAAAAAAAAAAAACTTGGCTCCTGAAAGTGACTTTTCTCTGTGGTCAGTGTTGGAAAATTGTATTTTTGCAGGCTGTGAAATCCAAGACAGGTCCAGGCGAGCACCTCCGCAACTCGCTGTGGCACACAGGGGACACCAACGATCAGGTCAGGCTGCTGTGGAAGGACCCCCGAAATGTAGGGTGGAAAGACAAAGTCTCCTATCGCTGGTTCTTGCAGCACAGACCTCAGATTGGTTATATCAGGTAAGAGAGGAAAGGATAGATAAGGTGAGTACAGATACTGTAATTTCTCAACACCCGACTCAGATGATAACCTGAGAATTTGTATTATGTCTGGGCTTTTTACTGATGAAGCCTAATAACAAATTAGACTTCTGGAATTCAGCCTGCAGCTCTTTTCCTAGACAATTCCAAGTTAAACCTCTTTGTATGGACCACCTGTCTCTTTTAACTGTGCCTTATCCTGATGAGCTCTTTTTGGCTTTAATACCTTGTTTTCCAAGCTACTGCTGGCCACTGATCTGAAAAGCAATATATTTCAAATTTTCTTAATTTTGATATATTAGAATTTTTTTGTTGGAATTGGGATAGTTCATTTATGTATTCTAGGATAACAGAATAAAAGTTGTCCACTTAGAAGCTGTGATTCTAACAAACAAGTCATTATCCTCATGTGATAGATTTGACATTACTCAGAAAGTTTGTAAAAGCTTTGTAATGCGTGTTTTATATTCTTATTTTGGGGGTTTTTAGTTAATAATATTAAAAAATTAGCATTCAGGTGATTTTTTTCTGCAACATCCAGCAGAGAAATCAGCAGGAATTATATTTCTACATCAAGGCCAATGTTAAAATGCAAAAAACTAACTGCCCTGGCATGATGGGCTCAGGTCTTTCAACCCTAAAATAGAACAGAAATATGGGCAAGTCAGCTTTTCTTCAGGAAAATCACCACCCTGCAGTTGAGATGCAGTAACTTGATGGTGTAATTATTCCACTTTTCTAGTGCAGAACATCATCTTCAGTGGCAATTGCAGTGAGCATGATTGACTTTTACACTAAAATGGATTAGGAACATTTGTACGATCAATTATTGTGCCCCAGCCACAGGGGGGTGGGCAGTAGCGAATTGATCTCAAGTGGCAACTTACATTTAGACCAAGACGTGAGTGAAGCTGCTGCATGAGCAAACATCTCCTATGGCTGCAGTCTCTCCGGCCAGCCTAAGTAATGCTCCCTGTACCTGGGAAAGGTAGCACAGTCTGTGTCACAGAATCCTTTAAAACTAAAGGCAGCCAGGCCTGAAGCGAGCCTCTGTCAGCTCTCTGTCTCCTCGTGCTGTGCTCTGGTTAGGGCAGATGCCACAAACCACTGTGTCTCTAGCAAAGGTCTTCCGAGGCTTCAAAGAAGTCACTTGAGCCAGCCTCTCCCATGGAAATCTGCAAGACTACAAATTCTATTCATTGTACAGATACTTTTGGACTGACTCAGCAAATGAGTAAATAAAATCAGAAACATACCAGGATTTGGGCTTTTTTCCTTATTTTATGAAAAGTCACAGGAACTTTCATTCCTTTCACTGTTTGCTCTTTTCTTGTATGCAGAAATGTATCAGCAGTATCCTCATCCAGAACAGGGCCCTCCAGGCTCATCGTCTTCTAGGTCATTTACCCTGTATCCCATAGGCTGAGGACTTGATGTGGGCAGTGCTGCAACTAAAGCCCAGCTGGCTCCACTGTGGTCCTGCTCGAGCCCTCAGTACAGAGCACACTGGGAAACTGGTGGGGGCAGCTTTCACAGGGCTGTTTGGGAATTTGCTGATGCGTTTCCTAACAAGAAGGTGCTAGATCAGCAAAACAGTTCCTGGAGTTAATCATATCCACATTTTTAAAGAAATCTCACAGACAAGTTTAAGATCCCAATGGTTTGTTTGAAACTTTTCCTATTACAAAAAAAAAAAGTTCAGCTTCCAACTTCAAACTATGCAAGACAATATCCATCTAGCCTTCTTCAACTGTCTAGTCTGGTTCCCCTATCACTATTGACTGTGGAAAATTTCAAGAGCTAAAGCGCTCAGCTGGACTGACTACAGGAAAAAAAAACATTCCAAAGTTTTTTTAGGTAATGTAGAAACCCCTCAAAAAACCCTCCCTTGTCTGGCTCTTGCCAGCATGCAGCATTGCTCCAGTTCCCACTCTACACAAGAGCTACCTTAACTCTTTCTTCCCCCTGGGCTGGATGGGAGGGATAGCATGTCCAAGAATAGAGTCTCCAAGGATAACAACATTACTTTCAGGAATGTTGCAGCCTTAGAAATGACCTAATAGAGCTTCTGTTTGCTTTCATTAAGGGCAAGATTTTATGAAGGCTCTGAGCTAGTGGCAGACTCTGGTGTAACTATAGACACCACGATGCGTGGAGGACGGCTTGGAGTTTTCTGCTTCTCTCAGGAAAACATTATTTGGTCCAACCTGAAATATCGCTGCAATGGTAATGTTGCTCTTAGGCCATTTTAGCTAACAACTAGCAAGTGACAATGAAGAACCAGTAGCAAGGCTGTTGCATTAAGCCATTTAGCATTCTTTCCTTTGCCCTTTTACAAGTTATTCACAGCTGTGAAATGCCTCCCCTGACACCAGCAGCACACTGCAGCCCAGCCAGACAGGACCTAACACCTCACAGCTGCTCCTCCCAGAGCAGTCACTCTGCTACAGAGAATGTGCCATCTGAGGGGCACAGCTGTCATCAGAGAATTAGGAATGTTACATAAAACCAACCGACTGAGAGCTGTACACACACAATAAACACAGTGATGCCATAATGTATGAAGATGCCTTGAGCTTTGAATACAAGGTGAAATACACCTGGAGAGTAAGTGAGCTCAGGCATCAGGCATCACTGTCACTTGTGTACTTGCTGGCTGGTCCTGTGGGGGGAGGGGGGGACAAGGCCATAAGATGCCTCTCCTCCCATGTAGGAATGCTCTTGCTTTTGTGGGAGTGTGCTGGCTCAGTTCTCTCGGGGCAAGAGCCTTTTAGCTTAGTCCTGATCATCCACTATACAAAATAACTCAAACTTTCATCACTCACATAGAGTCTGATCATTTCAGAGTATTTCTGTCCCAGCAGCAGTTCAGGTAACTTGAACTAGGGCTGAAAGGGCTGCCCCTCTTCCTCTCATCATCCATACCCCGTCTTTGGAAAATAATCTACCAGCCAAGTTGGAATAGTTTCCTTGTCTTCTTTCTGTGGACCTGAGAAGCCCAGTCCAGGACCGCAGGGGACATGGCCACTCTGTGGCATGTTATGCTGATGGACTCTGGTACTTGGACACTTAGCACACTTAGGCTGGCTCTTGGAGGTCACAGTTAAACAAGGAACTTCTAGACAGTAGTGCGTACAAATAAAAATTTCTTGGTATTTTCAACTGTATTGTAGTTTCCCAGAAAGCATGTATCAAAGCTGCCACTG
Organism: Molothrus aeneus; assembly: GCF_037042795.1. Classification (NCBI taxonomy): domain Eukaryota; kingdom Metazoa; phylum Chordata; class Aves; order Passeriformes; family Icteridae; genus Molothrus; species Molothrus aeneus. The sequence continues at coordinate 33,025,599 of NC_089680.1, forward strand.
TGTCACGCTTACATGGCAGTGAGCAGGCATGTGGCATTGCTGCAAGAGCTACATACAATGAAACCCCCTCAAAAGAACTCTGAAGTCCCACAGTATCTCTGTTCTCATATCAGAGAAGTTCCTACATTATGCAGAAAAGGCTTGAAATTCCTTTCAAGTGTGTTTATATACATGTGTTTATATACATGTTCTTTTTTTGAGTTTAGAGCTACCTCTCCTGCATCAGGGTGGAAATAATCAGAGTGAAGTTGAGGTCATGCAATTGAGCTTTGTTGCTGTGGCTCCATTGCTGGTTGCTCTGTTGCTCTCCAGATAAAATGTTTTGGGATCTGGCAAAGGCAGACTGCAAATAATGCTTCAAATAGATCTGTAGCTGCTCTTATGACATTGATCCATCTCCAGCTCCCTTGTCCAAGTCTCAAGTCTTTATGCCAGTTGCTGTTGGTCCTGGGGTTAATGCTTTTTGTCCCTTCTTGTGGCCTGGGAAACCATCACATCCAAGTTGAATTAGGATACATGAGAAATAGAGATGCTGATGCTACAAATGTGTCTGGCATGCAGAGCAAGACAAGCACATCTCCTGCCTTTCTGGTCAGTGTTTATTGATAAAAATTTAAGAGTGCTAGCCACAAAGTCTTCAGAGATATGTAATTTGAAGATTGACAGTACTCTTTTGTGGACTGTAGCACTCACTATCTTGTTAGCCTCTTTCTCAGTGGTATACAGATAAAATTGAAAATATTCCCTATTCATTATTAATGTGGAAACAAAAGAGAAGCATGTTACCTAAAAAGAGACTAGGTGGGTAATTTAAGTGCTCCTTAATTTTGTCAGAAGAGACTAAACTTTTGCATATTTTCCTGTTTTCAGACACCATCCCAGAGGACTTTCAAGAATTTCAAGCGCAGCAATTTGGTGTTGGGGATATTTAAAAAGTAAAAGCAAACTAACATTGCTATTGCAAACAGTAAAACAATATATTTTAAATCCTTATATGATTTTTGTTGTCAGAATGCACACCGCAGCTTTGTTCTCATTGATGTGACTATGTCAGACTTTTTTTTTGTAAAAAAGTGAAAATAAAAAGGAGACAAAATATACTTGGGCCTCATGTCTTTTCAAATTTGCCCTAAAATCTAAAGAGCAGCATGTAAATGGAGTAACAAATTGCTTAAAATACACTCAAGAAAAGTTCGTATCTATTGCTTTTTTGGATTCAGTATTATTAAACAGGGTAGGGAAGAAAGTGGAATTTTCTCCACCTTGAATGTGTTATAAACAACAGGTTGCATCTGGTAATGAAGTGGTTCGGAGCTGTTCGGCCGAGACATGTAGTACCTTTCCAGTCCTCCTAGGAATAGGTTATATCTCCTTTAGGACATTTTAAGGCCTTGGGAGACTGTTACCTTTGGCAGACTTCCTATTAAGCAATGTATTGGACCTCCCACTCCCAAAAATTGTGAGTCACACTACATCGTGGAAAAGCAAAAAAGCTGACAGCAGAGCACTGCAGTCACATCTTATGACTGCATGTGACTAAAACAAACAAAAGGACTACAGAGATAATAAATACAGAATCACCTAGATAAAACAATCCTAACTTTCACATACACAAAGCCTGACCTGTCACCAGAACCAAGCTCTCTAGGGAGGTAGTGCAATATTATGCAAAGAAGTCACCAAACTAAAACACCAAAACATCGCATTAAGCACTAGTAACCATTAGGAAAGGACTGAAAACAGCCAAATGAAACTGTATCACAATGCACTCTCTAATTTGAAAGAAAGGTGTTAATACAATGTGCATTTTTACTATATTGTCTTTCAAAATGGGGCTAGGAAGGGAGAGAGGACAAGCTCCAAGGACTGTTGAATAGATAGGATAATTACTTTAAAAATAACTATATACTTTTAAAACAACTGTAGGATAATGACTTTAAAAAGGACAGTTGGAAATGGCATTTCAGTCTGGAGGGAGGGGGAAGGAATATAGTGAGAGTTTTAAAATCAGAAGTAACCCTGGGAAAATGAACAGTCCTAGCTCTTTCCCAGCACTAGGATACAGGGGGAATGCTGAGTTAAATTATCAGGTGAGAGCACCAAACAACAAAAACACATTTCTTGTTCTCAGTACAATAAAAATACCCTTAAGGATATTACAAGCTTTCAGAGGCTTTGCCATGAGCTCCTTCAACATTGCCAAAGTTTCTGGAAGCAGGGTGGCCCTAGGAACTGTCCCATGAGGATCCCAGAGTCCCACTACAAAAAGCACAATGCCAAAGCATTAATTTGGTTCAGTGCTTCATGATGAAAGGTCCTCCAGCTTCAGTCCTCCTTTCCCCTTGGCATCACTAAACCCAACCACTCACCAGATGCCTGAGGACTGAAAGGGTCTTTACTCTGGAGCAACACAGAGGGCATTGTCAAATGATGCTCAATAGATGACAAAAAATGTGTTTTTCTAGCTGAGCATGGGCTGTAACGGCAGTATTGTTCATTTATGAAGGAGAACACACACTGTAAAACAAATTTACATCTTCCTTATAAAACATTTGCATTTCACCAAAAACAGCCCCTTCTCCAGGCAGAAATCTTCTCTGAATGGTGTGGGCACAGCCTGGGCAGAAGGCAGTCACTACGCTCACCCATGCCACCACTGCAGAACACAGGGGGCCTGCAGTGCTCACATTTTGCACAAGTGGTCTCCTCGCAGTGGAGGCAACAGGCCTGGCCCACCCTGAGGTGTCTGCAGCATGGGCAGCAGCTCCATCAGAAAACATGACTGCACTTGGCCTTCAAACCCTTGCCAGGCTCAAAGCTCTGCTCAGCCCCTGTCTTTTCCTGCTGCAAAGGCTGGCCCTTTGCCTTATCAGCTGGCTTACCACCATGGAGCTTGCCTGTTTCAGGGCTCTCTTCCAGTCCATGGGCACTGGAGGCTGGAAGGAGATACAGGCTCTGGCTCTCAAACTGTTGCTAAAGGTAACTGTGTGAAGCTGTGAGCCTCCAACCATCCCTGACAGAAAACCTTCGGGCTTGCAGTGCTGGCAGCCACAGATAAAAGTCACAAGTCAGACAGCCAGAACTTTCATTTCAGAAGGTGCTGTTGGGACCTTACAATGGGATGCTGGAGCTTACTGTTTCTGTTACATGGATACACCAAATGCTGGGCAGCCTATAAGCTCAAGAGTGAAGCCAGCTGTAGCAAACATTTGTCCCAAGATCACAGTCTGGGCTTGGGAAACCTTCTGCCTCTAACATTCTCATCAGAGATTGTGCAGTCCCTATTTAGAAGTGTTTAAACAAGCTTCTCTAGCACCACAACTCCTTTCTGGACTGTTGTGCAATGCAGACATATCTCCATGTGTGGTCTCTGGTAGGTGAAGATGCTGCAATCCCACATCTTTAAAATTGAACATGTAGCTCACTCTTGACCCCACCGCCTGCACAGCAGGGCTGCACTCAGCTGGAGCAGCAGCTGTAACTACTTTGGAGTTCAGAATCCTGCAGCTTCTGCACCAGGATCAACCCTCTCAACAAAGGTTAACTCTTTCCTGTGTGCTCCAAACACCATGGCAAATACATTTCAAGTGCTTCTGTTTCCTGAAGACCATCTGGCTGGAATCGTGTGGAAGGAACATCCTGCCAGGATGCTGGGTGAGGGCAGCAGTGGGCAGGCTGGCAGGAGGCTATGGAGCACAGGCACTTGACTGTGCCAGTCCTTGAAACCTGTCTCTGCCTTCCTCCTTGGCCCAAACACACACCCTCCCAGCTCCATGCACCAGAGCTCCAGAGATCTGCATCTCAAAAAGCTGCACAGTGCTTCAGTGATACAACAGCCTTGAAGATCTTTTGTTTGCATTGCAAAGGTATCTTACACATCTCAGGGAGCTGGATTGTACAGAACAGATGCCACAGACAGATCTGTGCAATCTGCCATCATCCAGTATCACACATCAGAGAAATACAGAAACAACATGGACATTGAAGGCCTCTAATATTCCACAGAGCAGCATGTTTTTGGTTAAACAACACTGAAATTTAGTGAAAATAAAAGATCAACCAATTTACTTTTACTGGCTCAGTAACTGCATAACTTTTTATTTAGATTATTTTATAAGTTTCTTCTAGAATGAACTGACTTTGAAAATTTAATGTATCACAACAATTCATTTCAAATGTAAGAAAAATTTTATTGGTCCATTAAACATTAAATCTAAAACAATACATTCACTCAGTATACAAAAGAAGTGTCCATAAAAACCATTAACATGCTAAAAAGGCAAAGCTGTTGACTATTTTACAAGCAAGATCTTACAATTCTGGAATCTTTACCAATCCTTAAAAGTCAAACTGTTACAGTTACTAAAGACCACAACACTTGCAAAAAAGTTAAATAAACTAGCAAAATTCCACTTCACTGGGCTACAGCTTAATAAAATAAAACCACACGTACACACCAAAAAGTTCCCTTGAGATATTAAGAACCTTGAAAAAGACTAATTAAAATCCCCTCACCATTAAGAAAATGTGTTTATATTTTGACAACTATTTTTCATCCAGTTTTTGAACATGGCATATATGAGACTGAACACCACGCATCAGTGGTGAACAAAAAGCAGACACTGAACCCATATGTTCCCAGTAAATCTTTTCCCAGCTTGTATATTACAAGTAGAATGATTTCATCTGGAAGTTAATTCTCCGCACTTTAAGTTTGCATGGATGTCCAAAGGACATCTAAGCACCTGGACTTGTATCGGCAAGATGAAAACTAAAGCTATGGTATGTCCAGTGATCCATTACTTCCCCTTAGTTTTGCAAAATTCTTGGCTTTGCACTTTCTTCTTGGCTTCATGCTGAGGCTTCTTTGGCAAAAGCATGGCTGCAGTGCTGCACCCTGCAGCTCTGGTGAGCAAAAGCCCTGGAAGCTTTGGGCTGCTGGAGTGGTTTCAAAACTGACGAATGTGGCTCTGAACAAGTCTGTGAAAATGTCTGTATGCTACACACTGGGAACTATCAGGGACTGGCAGGCAGTGGGGAAGCCAACGTGGCTTATATCTGATATAAATTCTAACTTTTTAAAAACAACATTATTGAACAGGTGAGGAAAGAATCAAATCCAGATTTGATAAAAACCCCTGAACAAATGGGATTTAAGGGCTACTTGAAACCTACAGAATTTCCTTGGGCATTAGAAAGCAGTCATCACGCCAGTCTCTCAAAGTTGCTGCTTCAAACTCTGTACAGCATGTCTACATCCCCATCCTAGGCACTTGGGCACTCTGCCATGAGGATGTAGAAAATGCAGAGAAACACCAGTTCCCAAGCTATGTATCCCCATTCTGAGTAAAAAAGCTAAAGCTTTCTAAGCACTTGACCCCTGGCATTCACTTGTACAGTCATGTGAAACACTGAATTTTAACTACTGTTTACAAAACTGAAAACACAAGTAAAATGTCAGGGTGCTCATTATGTGTTTCCCTCCCACAAGAACTCATAGGCCACTTCAGAAAACAAAGAAGCAGTTGTCACAGAGAAAAACTGATCCATGTAATAAACTATGATCCTTGACTCTGCTTCAATGCTGCAGGCTGTCCTGCTATGAAAAAGGAAAGGATCAGTAAGACTTGGCAAAGAGGTCTTTGCTAGTTTCTAGCACCAAAGACATCCCATTTGATAGGCAGCAGGTTGTCTGGGAATGAAGGAGGTTAACAGTGCCTTTAAAAAACATATCCAAGAAGAAAAAGTCAAGTAAAACAAGGAGATACAGCCTCCAAGTGAAAGACATTGCTTCTAAAGCCCAGAAGGAAAATGAGAGCAAAATTTTAGCTGTAGATAATCTCAACTCATCTAGCCACAAGGGTATGGTATTGTGGTATTTTGCTTCATCAACTTAGGAGAAAAGCCTAGTAGTTTATAAAATCTTTACAGTGCAGTTTAAAAACAGTCAATGGATTACTCTGTTGCTGATCTGTTCAGAGATGCCCATGGGATACTGTGGGCTGCTAGCCAAAGTTCAAGCAGCACTATCTTAAGTATCCAAATTTTACTCATGCCATCATTCAAAGCCAAAGAACTGTTAAAAACCAGCTTTTTCACAAGTGCAATGGTTGCTTCATTAACAGCAATGTTCTAGCCCAGAAATGGCTGCAGCAGTAGCTGACAAAGCTATTACACATGCATAATTTATAATCTCAAAGCACTTATAGACTTGTAAAAAGGTGCTAAAACACAAAATAAATAAATAAATAGACATGCAGTGTTTATGATTCTGTGAGGGGATAATCCCTCTCTCTGGACTACACATATAGAAGCAACACTGAATTCTGCATTTCAGAGGAAAGCAGCCCAACCCAGGCAGGATTTACCACATTAACTGGGCATGTAGAAGCTGTTTGAACCTCATGGAAATGCTGGAAGGAGAAAGCTGAGAGTATCACAAACATGCAATACCTTTAATGTGCGACTGCAGTGGAGCTCAGCTGCAAGGGCTGTCCGTACACTTTGATGAACTATGTGGCCAACAGCAAATGAGCATACCCATCTGCTTTCCGCACATGCCTAGTAAAGTTTTACCATCTCATTTGTGAGTCCAGTTACTTGGATTCAGACACTTGCTCTCCGAGTCTGTCCCACTTATTTTACCCCAAACAAGAACTGGTCATGACTGCGGCTCTTGGTTGCCTTCACAAAGAAAAGTAAAATTGTTCCAGTCTCAGATGATAGTGCAGCAGTGAAGTCCCATGTAGGCTTTATGATGGCAAATTTGACAAAGCAGAAAAAAGCCAATAAAATTGTTTCACCTTCCCAGCAGGACTTCTGTCAACACTGTCTGTTCATCAAAAGTCTATTAAAGATAGCATTAGTTCAAATTTAAATAGAGGAAATTTAGTACAGGACATGTTCTCTGGTCTTGCTGTCTTTGTAAGCTTTCTCACAGCCCAAATCCACTAGGAGCTGGAAGTGCTGCACTGCTTACGTCTGGGAACAAATTCAATGAACAAACATGGTACAAGGCAGGATAGACACTGTGCCGTGAACTGCCTCAGCAGACAGTTACCTGCACTTTCAGGTATGGGGAGAGAAAGTTAACTGTTTACAGCTTAAATGTAAAAAAATTATTTATTTACAAAAGCATCAGGCTACTTGTGAGTTTTCCCATTTAATTTTCCACTGCACAGTAACACCTGAAGCAGTCTTATCCCCAAAGGTTTGTCAAGCACAGATTGTTTGGTCTTCCATGTGCACTCCAGGTCTGATTGTGCCTTGTACACACTGGCGTGAGCTACAAGGCAGCACCACCCAGTCACAGGCTCAGTCCAGGTTTTCCAGTTCTAGTGCCACCTGAATTAATAGTTATCACAGCAGTAGGTATGAAGGCACTTCTTAACAACTTTTTTTTTTTTTAAGCCCATTTGCATTAACTGTTTGGAATCTATGGGCTGGGAATCTGATTCCTTGACCTGAGCCGAGGATTTTATTATGTAGTTGCACATGGAAGTTCACAGTACAGATTTTACAGCAAACATTAAGGCTGTAACATTTGCCTGGCCAGCAGGAAGCCTTGTGTTGATGAGGAACTAGAGTCTTTGCACACCCAAGTGCTACTAGTTACTGATTCCTTAGAAAGGCCTGAAGTCCAGAGCTGGATCTGGGGCACCATGGACACACAGGCCCTCAAAGTTATTTATTTTTGGGGGTTCCCCCCCAAGCATTTGCTCAAAGTAGGCAAAACTGTGTAAACAGGCACTGCCCTATTCCCACTCTGTGTACACCTGCAGATCTACACATTTAAGGTCAATAGTTAGTAGTAGGGAAGGATGAAGGAGCAGCTCAGTGAGGTGAGTGCTGTGTAAGAAGAATGGACCCATGCCTCACTGTGGACTTTCTTTTTACAGCCTTGCTTCTTCTGTGCTATTTCCCTAAACACCAGCATAAGGAGGTGCAGAAAGCCCTGATGCAAATACTAGATAAAATAAGTGTTTCCGTAAACAAGAGCATCCAAGGACCAAGATCAGTATTAAGATCATCCACAGTTGTGACTGGGATGCCCGAGAGCCAGACAACAGAAAGGTTTTGCAGCCTGTAACTTGGCATAATGTGTGCCTCCCTCCATAAAGCTCCTTTCCCTGATTGTTCTGTTACAAAAACCATGACTAATTTATTAAAAAAAAATTCCAAACAAAACCCCCAAACAAACAAACAAACAAGCAAAAAAACAAACCCCAACCAAGCTTGGTTTCTCATAGTACAACATCTGTGACACTAGAAGGCAAATCTTGCATGTCTCTTAGGATCAGGCAAGGCATGAGCCTGGACTATTTCAGTTGTAGCACACAACTACAGCACTGGATCAAACTGTTTGTCAGAATTGCTGCTGTGAGTTAGCTGGGACAACTATCAGTCATCACTGCACAGCCCACAAGCTCTCATTTTTAGAGATTGGACAAATAAATGCTTCTGGATTGAAAAAGCATTAATAAAGGCCTACTTCAGCTGCAGAAGTATCTGTGTAGCAAGACTCTAAATGCAGGCAGAAATGTTCTTGCTAGCAGTGCTCTTGGCAGGATCAGAACCTCCCCACAGAAGCAAAGGGAAAGAGGAAAACCTGCCTCCCTGTCCAGAGCTATTTGTTGCTCTTCTAACTCAGTGTCAAAGCCCAGCTTCAATTGCTATTTTTAATTCTTGGTGCAAATAAGAACACCAAGGCAGTCACTGCTGGACAGGCTCCTCCTTCCCTCAGATCTCAGGACATGTATTTTGAGGCTCTAATCACTGGGATAGGTGGCATAAGTAGACAGGACTGCAGGCCTGAAGATTTTGTTTCAGGTAAGAGTGCACAGGGTGGGGAAGATCACATCCCTAGAAGCTCCAAACATGACAGAAGCCCTGGGATACCATAACAACAAGGCAGCTAAAAATGGCAATGAAAACAAGACGAGAATCAAGAACCAATATGTTAAGATTACTCACCAGGTGGGCATTAGCCATTAATTATTACAACAGAACAACTAAGGCATGCAAATCTTTCGGCCAACCCATTGGCATCCAGGTTGTGCTTTTCTTTGACTTGCAGAAAGCAGTGGATGAAGATTTAAGGCTCAATCATATTTTTTTTAAAAAGGAGAGCTGCTAATTGGTTGATATTTTACACTGTACATGTGTGTGAATATTCATGTTGGGTGAGAGAAGACAAAAACCACCAGGACTAGCTCAAGTCATAAATTCATCCCACCAGAATGCAGATAAATATGGGGGTTCAACCTTTTTCAGCATTCAAGGCATTTGAGCTGTTGTTTTACCACCAAATCATCTGCTTAAATTAATTTAAAAAAAGGTGACAAGGTAGTGTTTAATATTGTCAAGTCATTTGTGTTAAGGCAGCTGCTTGTTGCATTTGTGTCTTCTGGTTTTGCTTTTCTGACTGCTTACTCCAGTGTTTGGAATAGAAGATCTACAAGAGTATTTCTGTCTCCATTAATACATTGGCTGGCTCCCATACCAACAGCAAAAGCAGTACCAACAGAGGAGTATAAAAATATAGCAGTTAGAAGAAATACTTTCCAACAAACACACAAGCAGAAAAGATGATGACACACTATAGTCCTTTTCTGACCATCAATGCATCTAAAATATTATAAAACTAGTCATGGAAACATAACTGAAGACTTGGGAGACCTTTAGAGACAAGTTGGAAACAGCAGGGCAGAGAAGTAAATGAGCACCCCACTTTTAAATTTAACAGCAACAGGCAGTGCTCCCTAACTATCATTTTCTCAACAGCAAACAATGTAAATAAAGAATGTACCTTATCTTACATCCCCATGCAGTACACTCAACTTTTGAGTGACCTGGCAAAGCAAAATTGGACAAAATTCAGTCTGAGAATTTGTGTGTAGAACTCCCCTTCAGTTATTAATTGGGCTAAATCTGAATTGCATCGAAGTGCCTTTAAAGTAATAATAGAATAAATACTTTACTATCATTGGTACATTCCTTTCTCAATCTAGGTATAAAATAACTTAATATATTTAATACTTAGATAAACAACTTTTAGTAGATGCTTTGGCAGTCAAATTTTATATATTCTCTTATTTCTACAGAAGTTTTTAGATATGGTTTTGGAAAAAAAATTATCTGGATACTACTTACAAGAATTATATGCTGTACAAAACAGCAGTCCAAATCATCACTGCAAACTGTAAAAGAAACAGTTAATGAAAGAGTATAAAAAGGAATTAATGCATATTTGCTGGAAGATACCAAACATTCCTGGGAAGTAAGAAGATACCATCTGCACCATGAGTATTTCTTTTCTTGTCAATGAAGCCAGAGAAAGATTGCCAGTTATTTGAAGAGTACTTCACTTATTCCAGTTTATGCAATAACTGTGTATTCTACACACCACACATAAGCATTGTAAAGTTTCAAAACAGATTTGTTCCCTTAGGCAATGCTTGTTCATGATAATAAAAAATGGTAAAAAAAGTCTTCAATCATTTGTTTAGTCTGACTAAAAAGGTAATAACTGTTACATTATGATAAGTGGGTAATTGGTGTTTCCTCATTCCAAAAAAAAAGAGAAAAAAAAACCAAAAAGAGAAAAACTTTAAATGACCTTTAGACTGTTCACACTGAGAACTCTCTGGTTGGGCAACAGAGTGGAGCAATAAGAGTCCATAAGTACAGACAGACACAAACCCAACAGGAGACCATCTTAATCCAGAAGATAGACCAGGTTCCAGTGAAGAATTTTTCAATCTGAGCACTTTCATAACTGTTAAGGGAAAAAAAATACATAATGACACAAAAGACTTTAACTAGTTAAACCATGGATGAAGCAAGGGAGAGCAGCCCTTTATAGAGCAAGATCTTGCTCAAGAATTCCCAAGAAAGACTTGTAATGTCTCTTCAAACTTCTACCACAAGGATTGGAAACACCCACACACCCACACAGCAGAACTTCCCCTTCACATATTCCCTCTCAGCACAGAGAGATGTTAATTTGTTGGCATTAAAGAAACACATTAAAGAAATACACTTACTGGAACCAATGAGTTACTGTCATCATCACATAGAGAGAAGCCAGGAAGAAAACAAAGTGGAAGTAGGCATAACTGTACACTGTGCCCTTCTTCTCATCATAAACCACAGTCTGGCCTCCCCTTTTCTCAACATGCTCTTCAGCATCAGCTGTAAGAGACAGGAACAAGAAAGTTTTGCAAATTTAATGAGAACTGAAAACAGCAGCTGGCTTCACAGAGAACACAGCAAAACATCAACAGTGTGATTTGGGAAAGTGTGACTGACATAGAGTAACACTTGAACATTTTCTCATCCACAGGGCATGGGCCTAGACCCTGAGTGAAAAACTGGACTAAAACTGAAATTCTGCCTTGTAACAGCTTCCTGGTTTACTGAGTAGATTTTGACCATTGAGAGCAGTTAAATTGCTCTACCTGTGCAATATTTTTCTGGCAAGTCCAAGCTGATAAACCTGATTGTACCAGGTCTGCAAATAGGACACTCCCTTCCTATCTCACTCCTCAACTGCAGTCCCTGCAGAGCTGCTGAGCCAGAAGTCCAGCAGCCAGTTACACTCACAGGCATGCCAAAAACAGAGATTACTCTTTGTATGTTGCAGGAATGAAAAGTACTTTAAAGAATTATTAACTAGCCTAGTAGTCCGAGTATTTTTGAAATGGTGTTGTGACATCTCTTGCTTCTTTCTCTCTGTAGCCTAACTTGGAGCACTTCATCTGCTTCAGTTTGCATTCAGTACTCTATTGAATGAGGGTACGAGCAGCTCTTCATCCACAGCTGTGTCCTTACTGTGTCCTTACTCTCTTTGTGGCTTTGGTCCACAAGCCACAAATATGGTAAATTGTGCAGAGAAAACATAATTACCGTCTCCGTCAGGTACACAGCAAAAGCAGCAACGAGCTACCTGTGGAACAGACAACAGGAAGGGGGTAAGAACCTGTGCTACAGCAAAGCAGAACAGCTAGGGAAGGAAGGTCTGTTGTGTCTAAACTACAGACACTAATTTAGAAAAGTCTGGTTTGTATTTCCAGCCGGGACAAAACTTAAATTAGGATTTGCTCAGTAGCTCAGAACAGCAATTGCCAAGCAATTCCAAAGAAAAACCTGCTCAGTAAATTTGAAGAAACAAGCCAGTCTTTAAAAATTACTCTACCCATTTTACATAGCTCTAGGTCCAACACAGATTCAAATAATTATGACAAAATGGTGGAACAGCTACAATAAAGCACATTCATATTTAGAGGACTTATCTATTTAGATGTGTATACAAGTGCTTTTTAGGACATTTCTGTACTAAGATGAAAGTATAATGAACTTTTAAAGTTCATTATACATAAGTTGGAAATTACAACTTATTATTCACACAGTGTGAAATGTACCTACTTCTCTTTGCAAGATTTTGCTGAAATAGAGCCAGAATGAGCACAAGAAGAATTAATAAAAGCAGAAACCTGGTTCTACTATTTTATTTAAATGAAGATCTCCTTTTTTTTTTTAACCTGATGGAGAAAGAAAAGCTGAAATTTACACTGTGTTGAATGGTAATGTAAATGGAGAAAAGGCACTGACCATGAAATAAACAAATATAAGAGTATTTCCTGCACCAGACTATGGTAAAAGTCAGCACTTCCTGTAGTGCATTACAAGTATTATTTGTACTCACAGTATCCTTCTTTGGGATTTCTTTTGCTTGTGGTCTGATTAAGACAATGAACCCTGTTAGGAAAATTCACTTTCCTATTACATTAATCAGTCTTTATACTATGAAAGTGTATTAACCTTGTTTACTTGTATTAGTTCACAGCATACTGTACAATGTAATGAGGCACTGGAATTTTACTGGAGACTTTGGTATTGTTCATGCTTAAGTAAAACAAACTAAAGGACTGCCCAGCCCTGGAAATAAGGACATTGCTTCTTGGAAACTTAGAGCTGTCCATGAAGGATAAAACATGGCCCTGGACAGCCAAGGTAAGGCCAGCATCCTAGGGCCTCTGAAACACCTTTGAAACCATAGCACCATCACAGATAAGTAGTTGTCTCAAGACTGACTTAAAGGATGTCTGGATCAACAGACGAGCAGCAAGACTGCTGCAGAAATATAGCTGCTTTGCAAAGTTTTATCAGGATTAGTAATCATGCTGTGGGTGCCAGTGATTAGTCAAATCATGCTGCCCCTGAATGCCTGAAGGGTAGAAGACCCTTGTATAAAACCACATTGAATAAATATTTATGCTTTGCACTTCTAAACTTTATGTTTTAGTTTACTCCCTGTTGCAGGGACTGGTTGTGTGCTTTCCCAGACAACAGGTTTTTAAAGTAAAATATCCAGCAGAAACATCAAGTGGGAGGTTCACTGCGAGGTTTGCTCCACATATCCCTGATTACCTGTACTCAGTGGGTTCACAAACTCAGGAAAAGCCAAAAAGTTTATTCTTTCTCAAAAGACTGCCTGAGACTTTATGTAAACTCCTTATTCTCTACCTCTTTCTACTCTTGTTGTGCCAGGTCTCACCTGCAGTGCCAGCCTGCCTTATGCTGGGGCTGTACTCACATTCTGAAGCAAGCACGGGGGTTCCCTTCAACATTTTAGCCAGTTGTAATGTAGTCCTGGTATAGACTGGAATTAGCAATGCTGGCACACCCACTCTAACCCCTAACACAGCTGCCTCCAGCAGAGTTGACAAACCCTCTCTGGGCTGGAGGCAATCAGAGTGCAGCTGTTTGCTCTTCAGCAGTCCTTTCTTTGTATTTACATTTAGTGGCTCTTCTACACTATTTAAAACCCAAAAATCCAGAACTAATCCAGTGGGCAAGTACTCTGGCTGACGAGATGGACCTTCCCAGTGAGGGGCCACATCCCAAATCCGTGCCACAGGTCCCAGCCTTCCCACTGCTACTCAACAGGGCACAGAGCCACACCTCTGGCAGAGCCTCCTACAGCTGGCAGAGGAGGTGCAGGGGCACAAAGGGTGGCTGTTTTCTCTGCAGTGCTCCCTGTCCTGTCCCTCAGCACGGGGTGGGAAGGCAGAGGCCCTGCCAGGACCCGCCTAAGGCAGGCCATGCCAGGTCTGTGCTCCATGCCCAGTGGGCAGCGAGGGCTGGGCTGGCACTGGAGCCCTGTCCAGCCACAGCATCCTGCCACAGGGCAGTGCCCCAGCACCCTGGCACTCCCACACTGGAATGCCTCGTGATTCCCCATGCCCAGCTACTGCAAACACCAAAGGCCTCAGCAGATACCTCTGCGTTTTTGAACTCTCACACTCTGATTAAAGACTTGTGAAATAGAAGCTAAAACTGCAGATGCAAGTAACACCAGTGCAGAGAGAGCTAGGGGTGGAGACTTATCTTCCAAACACACACATATATTTGAAGAGCATCACTAGCAAGCCTAAGCAAGGGGAAACTGTTACTTAGCAAAACCCCACTGATTTCCCAGAGTTTTCTCAGTGTACCCAGGACAAGGAAGTCAAAGTAACAGGTAGGTAGAACAAAGAAACTTGTAGAGCTGAAACAGGGACAAGAAATACAATCAGAGATTAAATTATAGGCAAAAAGAAAGGAACTACCTATATATGGAAATAAAAATAAGAGATAAGAACTTGGGATCTTAGTTGCTATGAGAACAAAGGCAAACAGGACTGAAAACGTTCAAGAACTCCTCCACTTTTTCTTCTGGTAGCTTTCCAGCACACTTTTCCCTTAAATGAGAGGACATGAGCTCATGTTGAACACAAGACGTACAGGAAGTCTGCAGGATGCTGAATAAACTTCAAGAGTAGAAAATAGTTTCAGTGCATAAAGGCACCTCCATGACCAACGAGACCTACAGAAAGGCCAATGTGGATAAATGTTTTGATGAGTCCATACCCAGAGGCACATAGCATACATGCTACCAAGAACAGCTTCTCTTTTCAGATTACAGGCCACAAAAACAACAGCAATAAAAGCAAGGGGAAAAGTCTACACAAAAAGCCTGTGTGAAGAAGCAAGAACTCACTTCAGTTTCAGCTGTTGCATATATTCCTCTCAGTGCCTCTGAGCTTGCACGTGTTGTTGAGGTCAAACTAGGAGGAAAGAAGACAGTGTCAAAGCCCTGGGCATAACTATAGCCCCAACAGGGGAACTCTTCAACATCACAGCAAACATAAATAGTCAACTCCCATGTCTCAGCCAAGCATTTGCCTGGATGCTATCATCAAGCACTAAGTGTGTGAGAAGTTTGTCCTGCACTAGGTAGAAACCAACCTAGCAGATGGCCACTGGCCAGCTCAGACTGAATCATGAACTTAAAAGTAGGTCACTCCAGAAAGGTGATGAATTCACCATCTGACAGCAGCAAAATCTAAGTGCTCCAGTTTGCAAGCCAGAACAGATCTCCCCTGCTGTGCACAACCAGTGCATTTATACTCAGTTCACAGCCATCACTTTGGCTCAACATTTCTGTAAAGGCTTTGCCAGCAAACTCAGAGGTCTCTGGCAGTCAATTTTCAAAAGTAAATTACCAGCCACTGTTGTCAGTGTACCAGTTCCTAGAAATTACTTTCTTGCATGACTGCTGTTATCTGTGGGGGAATCCTTTCTAATTTCTTCTGATAGAAAACACTTCCTCCCCTGTCCTGCTCTTTTAGGATGTGAAGTGCAAACTTCCTGTTACCCACAGGAAGGCCTTGGTGTACACACTGAGCCTTGGCAAGCAATGTTTCAAAACACCCCCCTTGAAGGTATTCTTACCTCCCCAGCTACATGGTACAGTTCAGTGGCAGGCTACATTAATATTGTCTGTGTGCTAAAACACCTCCCTGATGCACTGTAAGTGCCCTTCTAATGTGAACTAGATCCATGATATCCATATTTATCTATTTTGTATCAGAACAAAATGGAACACGTGTATTTGATAAAGAGAAGAATAAGTCTCTTGTTTTCACTTCACAAAAATATGAAGGGGTTTCTGAATGTGAATTTTGAAGTGGACTGATTCAGTAGCAGAACCTGCTCAAAAATCTGCAGCAGACAGGCGGTGCTGTCTCCTGGCAGGCTGCACAGCCAAAATAAACGACACACCACCTTTCAATCACCAGCAACTCCCTGTCCCAGAGCATAACTTAATTTATTGAACTGAGCTGCAATAATATAAGATGAGCATCAAAGGTGAGCAGCACAGGGGTTTTTTAGAGCAGATCAATGGCAAATCCTGATGGCAATACTGTGGTCATCATTTTTTCAAAGGACGCCTTAAACCCTCCCAACAGTTTATTTGTTTTAAAGACCTTCAAGGACAGTCATAGCCTCTGTCAGGAGGCTACGAAAATTTCAGATAGATTTTCCAGGTGAATGTAACTGTATAGAGTTTTAGAGTTTAACAATGAGATTACTTGGGATCACAGACAGGTGGAATTTCTTTGCCTCTAGATAAATTGCCCTATTTGATTTTAATGAAATATATTTATTTCAAAAGTTGTATTATCTTGTTGAAGATTTTTAGCTAAAACACCTAAAATTCTGAAGCTGAGGAAAATACAACCCTTCTAGCTCAACTTTATTCCACACTTCTCTGTGACTTTTCATGAGGCATGCTATAAGCCTTCACTCTTTGGACCACAACATTGAATTTACAGAAAGGTAACTGCAAACTCCCAGACTTACCAAGAATATAAAATGCAGCCAAACAGAATCGTAGTACCCAAGCCAGTAACCAGGTTTTCATCTCTGTGCAGGCCTTGACTGAATTCAGGTACACAGATTGTGATATTCCGGTTGTTTTCGTCCAGGACTTCACAAACAAACAAAATAAAACTAGTTTGCAGAGCTCATTTCATTCCATTTTAAAGCAGTCTTCAGACTGAAGGCTTTAACTGAATTTTTATTATCTGACAGTAGGTAGATAAACTTCAGCTGTTTCTGTCTAGTTCTTAGAAAGATCACGAAGGAAAAATGGGTAAATCTGGCCTAGCAGACTCTGTGTTTCAGACAAAACAAAAAATGCAGCTTAGTAGGGTACTAAAATTTCCTGTCTGACCAGAACAGACAAACAAGGGAAAAAACAACTGTTTTGTGACCTAAGAAATAGGAAGTTGGAAGTCTGCCAACACTTCACCCAAGGCTACAAAACTATATAAGACCAAGACAGTACAGACCTCAGACCAAAAATCTCTTTGACAGCAAGGGTGCCTTGAGGACAACTATGAAATCCATACACAGTAAAAAAAGGTGGTTGGTAGTTGCCCTGTTCTCAGTCAAATCAATGTTAGGTAAGTTCATGGCAAACCTGAGTAACAGGGCTGGGACCCCACAGTAAGTACCAGCCCCTCACACATTCTCTGGCACATGCCACTGTGAAAGCTGATAAGCAAACCTGGAGTCCTTATCACACAGACAGGCAAAGAAAGAGCACCTCTGAGAGCAGATGACAACTGTGAAAATTCTCAGGCATGGGAAGACAAGGAGGTCTGAGAGTGTGCTTGATGCATACTCTAACAAATGCAATAACCACACTTGCAATATATACAAGAAGAATTAGAACATTCACTTAACTGCTGAAGACTTTGTCTGTGGCAAGTTACATGAAGCAACACAAGGCATATGATTTAATTCCACAAATTACTTTCTTCACCTTCTTCTTTTTACACTGTGGACAGACTTTTGATGTCTTCTAAATTAGACTTTATATTAATTCAAAACACAGCTAAAGTTCCCTAAGTAAATTTTACACCTAAATACTGTCTGGTTTACTTCCTAACTCTAGAATACTCTCACGTGCATATCTGTACCTACACAAGTATGACAGACTTTTTCCCCCACCTCTCCCCTTTCTTCTTGAGAGGTCTCTGTATAAACTTTTCCTTCCTGTCATTGGACTTATTTTCCTCTAGCTATTGTTGTTTCAGCTATTGAACACTTAAAAGTTGGGCAATAATAAAGAATGAGTGTACTAACTCAAACCAGAAAAATCTTCTCTAAGTGAAAATAATGCTTCCAATGCTAACATAGGAATCTGACATTTATTTGGGTAAAGGACAGTTTGAATTGAGCTGTAATGTCTTGCTATATGGTTTTGCTGTGTCAAGAACTTCAAACTCTAGTGAGTTCCATACTCCTGAACTGCAATACTAGTGGCTGAAAGGCAAGGGGAGTTCAAGAGCTCTGCTGAAGAACAGCATCATCTCAGCTGCAACATAACTCTGAGACACAACTCCAAGTCCTTTCTTTGAATACTTCCTCTCAAAACTAAACACAAGTGGTACTCAAGTTTTTGCTTCATTAGGAGTCCAGGCCTACCCAGCAGACTAATTCTAGGAGGAAAAAGTGTCATATTAATATCCACTTTGATGGCCAGCACATGCTAACTGGACCTTGTAAACTTTTGGAGCTGATCACCCAGCTTCTTCCAGAGGAATCCAAGAGCCACTTGTTCCAACCCTCTCCTATCATGTGACCTAACACATTATGTGTTTTGTCATATTCAGTATTAAGACAACGTGTACTTGTCACAGGAGGAATAGACTACAAGACTTTGGGAAATTTGTTCACAGGAAATGGTCCAACAGATGCAACTCACCCAAGGTAAGTAAAGTGCCCCTAGACCAAAGTATTCAACATCCAGGGAGAGTGCCAATTGCACAGTCTCTTGGCTGCACAGATTTATTGGTACTGTTTGCAATTTTTTCCGTGAAGACCAAACCCAGCACTTCAATATCCCTGAGTCTGTTAATCCAGGTTTGCTAAATTCTTGCTTTTAATACACAACATGTTTAAAAGCATTTACATTGTGAAAAATGTGTATTTTATGATTGGCTTTTTGCAATTATTAAAACTAATATTATATGTGTTATGTTAGAAAGTTATGCTGTATTAATTTTCTTAAGCTATAACATAATGTTAAAATAGAAACTATGCTATGTAAGATACTTTTTTTAAAGAGAGGAATGAGATACTCTGACTGAAATAGCGGCCACATGACACCTAAATCTTTCAGAGAAAAAGAATTAATTGCTTCCTTATCAGAAGGAAACTAACCTCTTCCTGCCTCATTCAGCCCTGAAGAGTCAGGATTAAGAGGAAGAAGTTGACACTGACCAGACAGAATCCTTTGTTTGAATGGAATTTATGCATCATGTATGAGATGTATGAATATGCAACAGATTATTGTTTTTAAGGGTTAATCATCTGTTAACGTGTGCCCTTTTTCGGGCTTGTGCTGCCCAGAAAAAGATACCCAGACCGTCCATAACTCTTTGCTTTTATTGTCTCATATTGTCCTAATCCTAATTGTCCACATTTTTATTACTCTAATTTTATTACTATTTTTATAACCATTTTATTACCACTAAATTTTTAAAATTTTAAAAACAAGTAACTGGCATTTTTACATACATAAAGCATTAGATAACTTACTTGTTTCTGGTGGTTTGCTGGATAGTGCTGAGAAAGTGAGGTACATGACATAGCAGCTGATGACTCCTGACTGCAGCAAGCCAGAATGGGGCTGGCCTTTACAAGAGTGAGGAAAATTAGTTATTTTTGTAGACACTTTAGCAAAGTGAAAAAGAAATTGATATCCTTTAAGGAACAGCACACCAGTATCTTTTTTTTTTTTCACTTAAGGCAGTTAGTAAGTGTTTGAGGCAGTTTAGATACAGTTCCACCGTCCAATAAAGAGAAAAGTCTATCCTTTAGTTCTACAGGCTGTTTTAGGAAAGCATTAGTGATTCCTGTGTAAGTAAAGAATCACCTCTGTGCTTTTGCCAAACACAGCTGCTTTTCAAAAGCTGCCACAATAATTTTATTTGCCTGTAAAATATCTGTTGGAGTCACTCTACTATTTTCAGGCCCAACGTATGCAAGATACTAAGAGTACACAAAGTATAAAATACTGCTGTTGACTCCACCAGGCCCACACTTTACAAACAATAAATCCCAAGAAGTTGAAAGTAAATAGTAAAACAGTAGTGAGTTTGGGAGCTACCACAGCCAGACCTAGGTAAATTTCGCAACACAGTGGCAGCTATCAGCAGGTGGGTGTTCTCTACACTATGTGCCTGATGGCACACCCAGAACGTCGCACACCTCTGTAGTTTCAGCAGTCAGGCTGACAATGAGCGACAGCACTTCACAAGGTAGATAAAAAGTCAAGAGCAGCACCAGCTCTGAACTATCATAAGACTTTGTGCCCAGATATGGCTGATGCCTCCGGGCACACAACCGGGGCAGCACCAAAGCCCAGGAGGAGAGCAGGCGCGGGGACTCACGGTTCTGGACGCAGGGCGAAATGGCCACCAGGGACACCAGGAGGCACAGGCCGCCGTTCACTCCGATCAGCACCTTGTTGTGCAGGCAGCCCTCCGGGCGCGTGTAGAACAGAGCCATGAGCACCAGGGCTGCCACGGCAATGGAGTACAGCGTGAGAGTCACCAGGGCAAGCAGGCCATTCCACACCTGCTTGTGGTTTGCACCTGCAGTCCTGCGGAGAGAGAGACAAGCATCCTATCTTTGTCTTCCCTTGCCCAGAACATAAAATTCTAACAGCTGAAGAGTTCATATCCTCAAAGACAAAAGACAGTGTTTCCTTTCCCGAAGCACGCGTGCGTCACTACACCAGCACAGATTCTTGCGAGGTTCCTACGCATGAAACAGAGGGAAACATTCTTCAGCATCAGTGTTTATCTTCTGTACTATCTCAATCAGTTCCTTCTGATTATAATTTTAGCCCAGTAATTATAATAATTATAGCCCAGTGCTGACTCCCAGAACTCCCAGGAGTTCTCTGGGATCAGCCCATCAGCATATCTCAGCTCAATACTTCCTCAGCAGCAGCTCCAAGTACTCCAGGCTGGGCTAGCGAGTGGTGCTCTCCACACAATGAAACCAGAGGTTTATTGCTCATGGCATAGCCCCTCTTCTGCTCATTGTACTACCTTGAAAGTTTTACTACTCTTTCACTCAAAAAGCCTCCTCTCCATTTGAGTCTAACCACTGGACTCCCTCAGCTAAAGAGTGGTTCATCTTGTTTTCCTTTCTTCACCTTCCAAACATCTCTTGCAAAGCCCACCAGGGTTTAAAAGGAGCAACTAAAACAGCTGTTTTGAAAGAATGGGCTGTTTTGTAGGTGGAAAGTCTTTTCAGTGGGGTTTTTTTCCTGTGGTTTTGTGGAAACAGGACTTATTTTAAAAGAATATCTAATGTAAAGAGAGCTAAAGTTAAATGCTGGTGCTGGAATTCTTTCATCCACAAAAAACCAGCTACAGTAATTAGCACTAAAAATATCTGTGGTATAAGGAGTTCTCACCTCTTCCTCCCTGAAACAGGAATTTATCAAAGCCGAAGGATTGCTAAAACTCTTTCTAAGTGGGTATTTTAATTAGAACAAGAAAGAGCTGCAAGAGTTTGTAGAGGAGGAAATGTTAGAGAGAAAGGGTGGAGGTGGAGGCAGGAGAATACCTGTGAGAGCAAAATTTAAATATTTTAATTTGATGAGAGGCGAAGGGCTAGGACAGTAATAGAAAATATACTTGAACCAAAAATGTACGAAGTCAATGCCTAAATATTGTATATCCAGGTTGATAAAGGAATCTTGCCTATTTATATGACAAGAAAGAAGTTGAACACAAATTAGCAGTCTTCATTTGAGAAAGAAAATTGACGTGCATTAAGCTGACATAGACAAAGCAGGATTTATCAGTTCACAACTTTGCACACGGTTTCACTATTACATTCTGCAACTCCAGTTTTATTCTCTTGCACCACTCCACTTAGCAGATGCATTTTCATATAAAGCATATAATAACTTAAAAGTAAGAAATTTTTGCATCCCAAGACACTACTACTTAGTGGAAGCCAAGCAGTTCAGGTAAGAATAAATCAGCAGAGTAGAAGTGAGCAATGAGGAAACATTTCTGTTGGAGAAGGAGAAGGTAGATAAATCAAATATGAACAGCTCTGATTCAAGTGTCTTCTTTCAAAAATTACATCCAAGACACGTCTACATTCTTTGTTACAAGAAAAATATTGGTCAGGAGTCCAGAATTTTAATGAAATAACTACTTTCCCAACACATACCAATTTTTATTCCACTTGTGTGCGAACTCAACCAGCAGGATGAGCTGAATGGCAATGAAAAGGAACCCTCCTGTTGCTCCTACATAGCGCCAGGCTGCAAGGCAGAGAGGCAGAAAATAGGTCAAACGCCTTTCCCTTGAGATAAAATGGATTTATTGTCTATGCAGTGAAGCTGTTAATGTGGTTGAAAATCTCAAGCTCACAAATATAGCAGGAGATTTCAGATGAAAGGCCAGCTCAGTTAACTCAAGATTAGCTCCCTTATGAATTCAGCTTGCAACCTGCTACATTTTCAATATAATCATGTCAGGACAGCTACTGGGTTTCCCTAACCTAGAAAATTTTTGTGGAACCTATGAGTTGCTATGTTAAGACAGAAAATACTGAAACCTTTATTTGTGACTGACAGAAAGGAGGTGGTGTGAAGGCTTTCCACAGGAATCTAAACCCTGAAATTGAAGGTACTGGAACCCAGTCATTACTAAAACGGGCAATTTCTTCTCCACTAGATTCCAGTACCACAGAAAAACAAAGGTGGGGTTTATCTATTCAAAAATGCTGTTCCAAGCCACTCCCAAGAAACACTTAATATTCACTGACTGGTTTTAGGACAGGTTATTTGGGTACTTAACTGTTGACCTACATATACTGCATTTGGGTAGCTGCTTGGATGTTTTAGACAACAGATTTCTTACATGCAACATCAGAAGTGTCTGAGGAAATACAGATACCTATTTTAATTTTTAGCTGTATATACAGCTTGTGCTGCTCTGCAGTACACAGGCTACAAATTACTCCAGGTGTGCAACTGATTGCAGTGAAGAAAAGACCAAGGAAGTGCATCAGCAAAATTCAGCCATTTCCTTCCATTGTGCTTTCCTTTTGAAAAAAAACCTGTGTAAGTTAAGTGGAAGAATGGAACAGTCAGGGCTCATTTCCATTAGCAGCAGATGTAGAGATTTTTTTTTCTTACTCCATCATAAGCTCATTATTTAAAAGCAAGCAAAAATGTCATTGTCTGGTTTGCTAAACATATTGTATACACTTGACAAGCTTCTTCAAACATACAAAACAAAAAAACAGATGAAGTTATTCTGTAAAAAAGTACATAAAAACAGGCAGGGCACAAAGTGGCATGTGTATTTGGGAAAGGGAGAGTAGGAAAGGTCAGATCACCAATGGAGTGAATAATTAAACAGACTCTCCTGATCTCCCTCTGCCACAGTAAACTGCAGACATTTATGGATCAATCAAAATTAAGATCAGCATAGACAGGGTGGATTTAACACTACAACCCACAAAAACCTACTGCTTGCACATAATCTTCCTCCTCCATGATTAACAAACTCCTTGGGAAATATGGCAAGAGATTTTATTTTTCAAGAAGAAAAAAAGCAATTGGGAGAATGACCCTCTCCCTCTAAAAATAACCCACAACAAAACCAAGCAACCAAAAGACAGTGTTAGTTTCTTGAAAGGGGGTAGAAAATCCCACAAACATATCATACCCAAACCATCTGTAAATTTCAAATTCAGGGGCAGACTAGAGGTTGGTTTAGCAGGAGTTGCAGAATACAGCTATGGAGTGAAAAGTCCAAAAAGTCCAAAAGCTAGTTTGGGAAAGAAAGCTTGTTATGCTGTATCTCCAGACTACATTAGACTGCTGTTGAGAATCAGCACAGAAAAATTCTGTTTCTCCTTTTCTGCAAACACATCAGTTCCTCAAGACGTTTCACCATGACAAGGGTCATTTGCAAAGATGACAGGCAGTCTCACCTGCTCACGAGTACAAGGCATTGTACTGCATCTACTTCTAATCCAAACAGAATGGGTCCTAAGGACAAACACATACAGCCATGCCACAGCTTCAGAGAAGACATGGAAGAGAGCCTCAAACTGAGCCAGGGCCAAACAGCAAAAGCAAGAAGCTGAATTATACCTGTCAGTGGTTTACTTGTAGTGGTTTTTACTTTAGTTTCCCAGAGTACTGTGCTCTTAGTCTGCCTGCCCACTCTATTCTCTTCCCCATGTTACTCCTCCCTCCTGCCCTTTTAAACATCCTGGCTAGAGCAGATGGGCGTTGAGAACAAGGTAACCAAGCAAGTCTTCGTGGAAGCAGGCAGCATACACAACTGCTCCTTTGCTCTACTGATCCCATCCCATTCCCCATCACCTGTTCAGACCCAACAGCTTAAGGGCTTACAAGGACCTGCAAGATGTACTTACTGCAAATGTAGGAGAACAAACTCATCTTGGTATCACCAGGATTTTTGCTCCTAGCCCAAAAGATTTCTGTGATAAACTCCCCTCCCAGCTGGCACTTCAGTACTGGGCTAGCACCAGCATGCCTGTGCTGTGCCAGCATTCCTTCCAAAACTGGAAATGCTTCTGATATGGCATCCTCAGCAGAGCACATGTACCAGGGCTCAAGAACTCTAATTTTACTTTACTGCATGTACACCCCCAACCTGAAAACTAACAATATCCCAAATTCTTTTAGGGCACTGCAAGTTTCCAGTGCCCAGCAGTGCCCAGCAGGTTACTGTGCCTCCTGGAGCACTGGCACTTCTGCACTGTGCAGCCTGACTGCTGCACTATGCCACAGCTACTCTGCACAAGCCAAACTAATAAGCAGCTCTGTGTTCTTGAGTGAACAGCTCCTTCTGCACCATTATAGTTCCATATTTCTTAAAGAATTGGCAAGAATTCCTGAAGAACTGCTGCAGTGGTATCGTTTCCTACTACTTTGGCCTGCTCTTGGTCAGAAAAAAAATGCTGTTCCCTGCACATTCACATGAAGACCATGTAGTTTGCACACACAGTGTTCCCCCCCCAAACACTGGTTTTGCATCTGGCCTGTAAGGCTTTACTTGAAGAAACAAGGCAATATTCATGTTGATCAGACTTCTCAGATTTCTAACCAGTCACAAGATAGTAGAGAATGAAGCAGACTAACAAAAATAAGAGGACATACCATTGAGGAAAGTGTCCTGATCAGGAATGAAGAAGGCTCCTGAGCACATTGCTGCCAGAACTATAAGTTTAATAAGCCAGAATCTGTATGAGAGAAAGAAACCATCTGGTTGTAATAGGAATTAGACATGTTCAGCTTTAGTACCTCAAGAAATCTTTATTTAAAGAGTAACGAGGAAAAAAAACCCGTCCTTTGATGACTGATTACCACTTTACTTAGTTTTCACTTGACCACATTATTTCTAAAAATAAGAGCAAAGTGAAGATTTTTGAGTTTTGGGGGTTTTTTCTGCCTAGTACTACACCTAAGTAGAAAGTTCGTGGCACAAATTTGTGAAGAGATGTTAAAATTAGAGTGGAGATGTTAAAATGTTAGATGTTAAAATTAGGCAATCAAATAAAAAACTCACCCATTATGAATGTATGCTCGGCAACTTTTGCTGTTGTTAATTTTGATGGTGAACAAGAAGAATAAAAAGAAGAAACAGGCCATTCCAAAACAGACTTTGTACACTGCAGAGTATCCCACCAACTTCTCACACATCTCACCCGCCTGAATACCCTTGCACATCTGCTTGTAGAAGGGAATCTGAAAAGCAGAACACATTATATATAAACTGTTAGAAAGGACACAAAGCACACATAAGCACGTCTGTGTCTGTGCAGCACTGACTTTTCACTGGCTTCATTTAATACCTTTGACTTTTGATACCCCTTCAGCCTGAATTTCAGGGTTCAGGGGATATAATAAGATCTAAAACACAAGGGACTGAACTCTTCCAGAGCCTTCTCTCAATTCTTTACAGATCCCTTGGAGTACAAGTCCACTTTCCTCAGCTCTCCTGGTTCATGCCATTACTGCTTATTCCCTCACCCTAGGGACCTTCTCCCTTCTTCCCACGCTGTACAGCAAGAGACTCTGATTGCTTCAGTAATTCAGCTTACATGAGACACACCAGGGGCTTGTGCCCTGGAAAGGCAGACTGAAACACACCCAAGTGTCGCAGGGGCAGCAGCCATCCTCCTCTCCATCACAGCTTCTGACAGGGAGTTGTGCCAGATGACCTGATTTTGTTTTAAATTAACAGAAAGATGGAATATTCCTGCCTCTCTTGACTCATTAAATATTTGCCTTTGAGGCCTTTCCCCGCAAAGGGGAAAACAAACAGCTGCACATTCTGGCTTCAGTTGCACCACATGAATATGATGCTGGGTGCTCAGAGAAACAGGTCTGTGTGGCCAGGACCCGCTGCTGTGAGGCACCTCTGTGTAGACATCGGCTCCTCACAGCCAGAGAACCATTCAGCTGCACAGAAACACAGGAATTTAATTAGAAAACCACTATCCATTTCAAAGAAAAAAGGGCCTCTCTGTATGCTTACAGCTTTCAGCTAAGGCTGGTAAGACCAGTTGAACAGCATTATTAAACCCTCTGGAGTTGACTGCTGCTATCTGTGCAGGTGACTGGAGGATAGAGAAGCCAACGTGCAGCAGGAACAAATCAACAGCTATGGCAAAAGAAACCCCTTTATTCAGCAAGCAGGTCAGTACACAAAGCCATAACAATGAAAGAATAACAAGGTCTGCATGCTAGCCATCAGACAGCATTCCCAGCCAGGTAGAAAGTCCTTGAGATTCAGGAAACAAGTGATAAACAAGTAAACTACCAGCTTCCAGCCACCAGGCTCTGAAAGCCTACCTCTTTCAGCAGGGTATGCAACTCCAATCCATGTTCCAGGACTCCAAACCAGTCAGGGGCTCAACGACCCTCCTGGCAGTTTCTCAAAAAGAGGAGCTCACTGCAGCACTTGTGTGGCTGAGCTGAGGGTAGCAAACCTAACTACAATCTGGAGCTGATTTTTGGTGGGCTAGAACCCACTGAGGAGATGAAAACTGCTGTTTCATCTGCTGTTTCATCACCAACAGCACAGCTCTGTGGTGTTACAAGAAGGGACTCAAGCTGGGCCACTCCAAGCTGCTCCTTCAGCAGTAACTCAGAGATTAGTAGCCACTGCATAAAGAAGCTGGACATTAAAGTAGCTGTGGCTAACCTGCATCCAAGAGTTTTTGGAAAGCTCCTGAGAAATTGTCTGGAGCATCAGCAACACTTTTCCCAGGTCTTGGAAAGCAATGAAATGTCAGACTGGGAAAACATGCCAGCATTCAAAACAAGCAAATGGATTGAATGGAATAATTATGAGAACTCTCAAAGCTACGGTGATGCCAGGGCAAGCCAAGGGGCCACAACAATGCCAGGGAAAGCAACTGGGCTATCAATTAATGCTTTCCTGTTCTTTGCTTATAATAACCATCAATCAGGAAAGGTTAGAAAATGGCATAATATTGAACTAAAAATATTTCTGGGAAAATTACTTATTTGTTTGACATTGATGATAGTACTTACCAAGGAGACAGATTTTTACAAGATCTGTTCACTTTACTTACAAGACATTCAGAACAAAACACAACAAAACAAAAATATTCAGAACTTGATTAACTGACTAGCTAATTAGAAACAGATCTATGGGTAGCTATAAATAGGCACCTTCTTTAATTGCATAGGTTTCTATAGAAATCTTGATGGGATTTTTGAACCTATACATTCTTTCCTCCTGTAAGTATTAACTTCATTACAGGTCTGGCTGACAGAAAATGGATGGATTCACAAGAACAATAGCTCAGTTTGCCCTACATAAGCAACAAAGAGTTTAGCCACCATGTAGTATTCATCACACTAAGCAGTAAAAAGTGATGGCCACAGAAACAGTCCCATGAGACTGAATGGTCTTTTAGGAGATCTACGGTCCTGAAGGAACAAAACAAGAATAAAACCAAACTCTTGGAGACCTTAACAGGAACAACACACAAGCACAGTGCTGGGTACAACAGGACTGGTGTAATAAAAACACTATGTTTTTGTGAAAGGATGGTCTACTGCTGGGAACGATGTATCAAGGCTTACGTGACTTCATTGATAGACAAAAAAAGACTAATGTTTTTTCAATCTATATCTCTGAAACATGTTCAGCTGCTGAGAAGGCTGCCCACCC
This sequence comes from Molothrus aeneus, assembly GCF_037042795.1. Taxonomy (NCBI): domain Eukaryota; kingdom Metazoa; phylum Chordata; class Aves; order Passeriformes; family Icteridae; genus Molothrus; species Molothrus aeneus. The sequence goes on from NC_089680.1 coordinate 33,053,720, forward strand.
TATGTGCTTTACCATGCTGGGTACTTTCAATAGCCATTAAGTCACATATTTGTTATTTGCCAAGATACAGTGAAATAGTTACTTTTGTACCTTTAAAAGCAGCAGTAGTTAAACTCTTTGGCCTCGGAGCAGAGGACAAAGCATTCTTGTTGCAGAAACTCAGTATCTGCTCCAATAACACGAATGCCTCAGCTGCTGTGCAAGCAATGATGTTATCACAGCAAAGCTGGCCATCTTCCAGCACGCACTGCAGCCCTCAGAGATGATCAACATCGGAGCAGCATCTACAGAAACACGATGTCCTGAACTTGCTCTCCTCTCAGTGCAAGCTGCAAGCACACAGAACCATCGTGGTGCCTGGCCAGCCCCAGGTGGGGTCTGTCAGCACCCGAATGTGTGAGTGCAGGAGTGTGGCAAAGCACATCCCAGGGGAACAGGAAGGGAGAAGTGTGCAGAAACAGCCCTGGAGGACCTGCTTCCATCTGGATGTCCTCATCCAAGGAGGGAGAATATGGCAGGCAAACTTTGTTAAGGATGCATGAGTGAAAATCTATGTAGGTGGGAAAGCAAGGGCAAAAATCCCCATGTAAAATCACCTGTCTTGTGCAGCTGAGAAATTAAATAAACCGAGAAACAATCAGATCGGAACATACCATCATGAATCTTTGGCTAAATTTTTATCAGAAATATGCAATGGGCATCTGCACTCAGAGCCCTTATTTTTGGTAGCATACTTGGTGTTTAACATGCAATAATGCAGCTAAGGGCCAAGATATAAACCTAGCAGGGGAAATAAGCCTGAAAGTAAGTTTTGCTGGGACATGTGACCACCTTGTACTGAAATGCTTTCACACAACTAAACTGAGTTTTACTGGTGTTCATTTTCCTCAAAATGTATTTCTTATTTTTCTTTTCATTAATTAAGTAGGACATGGATGTTTTCAGACTGAAACCACTAGTTTTGAAAGAGCTTTAACATTAAAAATTTAAATTAAAAAAAAATCTAAACATTGTTTTGAGAGACCAAAACAATTTTTTCCCTTTCCTTCTCTAAATTATCCTTTCCAAGCCTGTAAGATGCCATTTTTTGCTTCAAGAGAACACATGTGAGTAAAGCTGTATCTGGTTTTTTAAAAAAACAGCATAACTGGAAAAAAGAAAAAATATATGGATCAAGGTATACAAGCACAATATGCAGTGTAACTTCATATTGGTCCTTTCTGTACTTCTGTCCCTGTCACTGAGCTCACATGTCTTGATTGATGAATACCAAGTCTTTTGCCTTGATATGCAACATTGCTCTTGCAAAATATATTTCACATTTTACTATCTGAAATTTTTCTGCAAATAACCATCAACTTCTTCCCTGTTCCTCCACTGCCTCTTGCTTCTTTCCCCAGAGGTCTACTACTGTATACTTGGGAACTTACAGCAAACCAACCAAAGAGAAAAAAACACCTCTCACTGACAAACGAGAGATTCCTTCCATGTAAGATCAGCATGAGTATTTGAACTGGTAAAGGAGACACATGTTTCTAGCCAAGATTACAGCTCCAAAAAGGACTGCACTACAATTTGAAATTTGACATTCTTTACCTAAATACAATTAAAAAAAAAATCTTGATTAAAATTAATCAAAATCTGTTTTCTCTCAAAAAAAAAAAAAAAAAAAAAAAAAAAAAAAAAAAAAAAAAAAAAGGAGAGGGTGAGGTCCCAAAAGTATCATGCAAAGCATTTGCTTACAGTCTGGCTTCAGGAGCTGGGAGTGTTCCATGACCCGGCCAAAAGCAAAGGAATCAGTAAGTGCACAGCACTTCCAAAACACAGCTCATCACTGAGAAGCTGAGACTGGTTAGTATGAGTAAGTATTTTCAAGGTGCACTCTATCAAAACTGTGCTGAATTAGCTTCAGGGTTCTTTGAACTCTTAACAGCCCTGAACATAATTATTAAATTAGAAAGCACATAAAGAAAGCCTACTTTCAGATAGTCCATTTCCCATTCAAAGACATCAAATGCTCTAAACTAAGACAGTGATTATCCTTCCACTTCAAACTAACAGCTACTCTTTGTGCCATTTCTTCCCACACTGAGCTTCAGGACTATAAACTGGAAAAGAAATTTGGCAATACTGAAAAGCATGTTGTTGAAGGCTTCTTGAATCACTTCTCTGTTGGATAAAGAGTATTTTTTGTTAGGGATACAAGCTGCATTAAAACCACACTACTGATGGAAAAGAACTTTATGAAATTTGGATATAAGCACATAATTTGTCTCCCACACACTTAAGTTCCTTGGGTTATTCACTTTATTGCCAAGTTAAGCATCTAGTAAGTCAAAGCAATTCCTGGCAAGCAATTTCAGCACGCACATGTTGAACAGTTTTTAAGTCACAGCTTACAGGCAAGCATCACATCTGTCCCGGGTGCTCCTACAGGGTGGTCATCAGCTTCTGGTGGCCTGGGGTAAAATGGAGCACTAGGATAACTCATGCAAAGTGCTATTAAATGAAAGAAAATTAGGACAGAACATACAGAGAAGGTACAATCAGAAGACAGAAAGGTCACAGGCAGCAGAGCAGAGAAGCCCCCAGTTAGCCTGGTATAAACCCACTGGTTCATCTGTGTTGCAGGAAGGGGGTGCTGCCACCAGCTCCTTCATCTGGGATGCTCTGGTTGTTTCAGAGACAACCAGAAGTCAAGTGCAGAACGTAACCAGGGCATCAGCTTGTTCAGCAACTGGTTCAATGAGGAAAGAGGTCTCGCTGTGCAACCTCACTCTCTTAGGAAAGGGGCACCAAACAACAAGATGCTCCCACTGATGGAAGCCTTCTGAGCCTCCAGGACAAGCACATACACAACTGCCAGAGCAGGCCCAATGATGCATTTGATGCATCTTCATTTTTAAGAATTAAGCAATGCAGCCCTTGTTCCCTCTAGTTAAAAGCAGAGTTTTTTTATTGTAGTTAGTAGTGGGTGAGGGAGAGGATTTGTGCTACTTGGGTGGCTTATGAAGCCAAACCAAATATGTGGTACAACAGGACCAGTGTGTGAGCACAAGCAGGCTGGTGAGCATTTAGCTTAGGAAAGTTATATTAAGACTCTGAAAGAAACCTGAGTTTTAAAGTCCAGCTTCAGCCACAACTCCTTTCATGCTTTTGAAGCTCTCTAATTAAAAAGACAATTAGAGATGAACAATATTTGCTGTGGTTAGAGGTCATGTGAACACAATGACTCAACAACACACACTGAAGAAAGCCCCTTGTAGAGGCTCTGCAGCATTGTGCTTTGCAGCAGTCTGTCACACCAGGAAGGCAGAATTAAAATTGCAACACTTGAAGAATTATTTTCTAATTTGCTGCTTCTGCTGCTAAACAAGTTGCCAGAGACAAAAATCAAGGTTAGACTGAACTGATCTTTTCTATTAAAACAAGTTCCCCAATACTTTTCCCTCCTGTGACAGTGCCTGCATAGCAAACCTGGGGTGGGTTGACTGCAGCAGATTTCTGCACCTGAGAGGAAGGATGCTAGGCCTTGGCTCTTCCTGATGTGAAACATGCTCAGTGGGTGACAGGAAGATGTGAGCATGGAAAAATCAAGAGATTGAGCATGGAAAATCATCCCATCGGTGTTCTGAAGTGGATGGGTGGAGGAAGTTGACCACCTCTTCTGAGGGAGCACCCCTGTACACAAAGAGCTGTGGAAGGAGTCCCGTTTTCTTCCAGGGGCAGCAGTCACCCCATCCCTGCTACTTACGTGAGTTTTCATTTCATTAGCTACTGTTGTGGACATCATGACACAGCAGATGATGGTCACCAGGATGAAGTAAAGCGCGTACATGAAGCGGGTGCTGGTTGACTGCT